>NC_048579.1:4695926-4933426 GCF_013265735.2 Oncorhynchus mykiss | reverse complement strand
GGAGAGAAGAGAAGGATGAAAGAGAGGAGAGAGAGATCTGAGAGAACGGAGAGGGGAGAGAAGAGAAGGATGAAAGAGAGGGAGAGTAGAACGAGAGAACGGAGAGGGGAGAGAAGAGAAGGATGAAAGAGAGGAGAGAGAGATCTGAGAGAACGGAGAGGGGAGAGAAGAGACAGATGAAAGAGAGGAGAGAGTAGAATGAGAGAACGGAGAGGGGAGAGAAGAGACATATGAAAGAGAGGAGAGAGAGATCTGAGAGAACAGAGGCGAGAGAAGAGACAGATGAAAGAGAGGAGAGAGTAGAACGGGAGAACGGAGAGGGGAGAGTAGAGGCAAATGACAGAGAGGAGAGAGTAGAATGAGAGAACGGAGAGGGGAGAGAAGAGACAGATGAAAGAGAGGAGAGAGTAGAACGAGAGAACGGAGAGGGGAGAGAAGAGACAGATGAAAGAGAGGAGAGAGAGATCTGAGAGAAGAGTGAGATGAGAGAGACAGAAGAGCTTGTAAAATATTATTTTGTTGTTGAATACGGTGAAGACAGCAGTGTGGCGGCGTGGGCTCAGGCTGAGAGTGAGCGTGATGTGTCAACGACGTGTGTGTGTGTGTGTGTGTGTGTGTGTGTGTGTGTCTGTGTCTGTGTCTGTGTCTGTGTCTGTGTCTGTGTCTGTGCGTGCCTGTTGACATTCACCACCCAGATATTTGAGGCATCTCATGAATATTAACAGTTAACGGCTCTGACCGACCGACCATGGCATGTTTGCTATTTCGTCTGCAGCTTTTAGAAGTCCAGACTGCCTTTCTGCCTGTCACACACACACACAGAGAGTCAAACACAGACACAGACTCACACAAAGCTTCGTAATAGATGGAGTAAGGGTTTATTGGTTAGAGAGATGGAGAGAGAGCGGGAGAGGGAGAGAAAGAGGGAGATGGAGAGAGAGAAAGGGTGTGAGAAAGGGAGCGAGGGAAAGAGGGAAAGGGAGAGAACGAGGGAGATGGAGAGAGAGAGAGAGAGAGAGAGAGAGAGAGAGAGAGAGAGAGGGTGAGAGGGAGCAAGGGAGAGGGAGAGAGAGGGTGAGAGAGAGAGGGGGGAGGGGGAGAGGGAGAGGGAGAGAAAGAGGGAGATGGAGAGAGAGAGGGTGAGAGGGTACGAGAGAGGGAGTGAGGGAGAGGGAGAGAAAGAGGGAGAGGGAGATGGAGGGAGCGAAGGGGGGGGGGGGAGAGTGTTTGTTTTGGAAAAATGTGTACCAGTGTAGGAAAGGGTCATGGTGGGAGGTTGAATTCCCTCCTAGAATGTTGATGTGGAAGGACTGATTACTTTTCTTCTGACTTTTATACTCCAAATGAAATGAAAACAAAAGTTTGCTGACACTAAAATATAAATGAGCCCAATAACGCATTGGTCAAATGATACGTTAAAAATGTTAAAAAGACACTCGCACAACTGAGCAATCTTTTATTGCAGGTGCAGGATAACAGTTGAACAAGATGGAAGGAACAAGGAAACGGAAACACTGCTCTCGATCGTATCACTGATCTTTAAATAAGCTTTACGTATCGGGGCCGTCGTCAGAGCTTAAAATGATATGTTAAAACGATGTGAAGATATTGAGGCATTTATATAGCCTGTGCATGACCTGTATTATCAGCTGTGCTATTAGCAATAAACAGGATCACTTTCAGCCCAACTGATGCAGCGAAATGCTAATGAATAGGCTGAGGCATGGCGTTGGCTATCTGCATTCACCCTGTTGGAATAATCATTAGCCAGATCCCAAATCTGATATTTGAACAAGTTCCTATCCTATTAATGAATTTTAAGGCTCCATACAGTAGGTCTATATTTAGGCTCCATACAGTAGGTCTATATTTAGGCTCCATACAGTAGGTCTATATTTAGGCTCCATACAGTAGGTCTATATTTAGGCTCCATACAGTAGGTCTATATTTAGGCTCCATACAGTAGGTCTATATTTAGGCTCCATACAGTAGGTCTATATTTAGGCTTCATACAGTAGGTCTATATTTAGGCTACATACAGTAGGTCTATATTTAGGTTCTATACAGTAGGTCTATAAATAGGCTTCATACAGTAGGTCTATAAATAGGCTCCATACAGTAGGTCTATATTTAGGCTCCATACAGTAGGTCTATATTTAGGCTTCATACAGTAGGTCTATATTTAGGTTCTATACAGTAGGTCTATATTTAGGCTTCATACAGTAGGTCTATATTTAGGTTCTATACAGTAGGTCTATATTTAGGCTTCATACAGTAGGTCTATATTTAGGCTCCATACAGTAGGTCTATATTTAGGTTCTATACAGTAGGTCTATATTTAGGCTTCATACAGTAGGTCTATATTTAGGCTCCATACAGTAGGTCTATATTTAGGCTTCATACAGTAGGTCTATATTTAGGCTCCATACAGTTGGTCTATATTTAGGCTCCATACAGTAGGTCTATATTTAGGCTTCATACAGTAGGTCTATATTTAGGCTTCATACAGTAGGTCTATATTTAGGCTCCATACAGTAGGTCTATATTTAGGTTCTATACAGTAGGTCTATATTTAGGCTTCATACAGTAGGTCTATATTTAGGTTCTATACAGTAGGTCTATATTTAGGCTCCATACAGTAGGTCTATATTTAGGCTCCATACAGTAGGTCTATATTTAGGTTCTATACAGTAGGTCTATATTTAGGCTTCATACAGTAGGTATTTATTTAGGCTCCATACAGTAGGTCTATATTTAGGCTCCATACAGTAGGTCTATATTTAGGCTTCATACAGTAGGTCTATATTTAGGCTCCATACAGTAGGTCTATATTTAGGTTCTATACAGTAGGTCTATATTTAGGCTTCATACAGTAGGTCTATATTTAGGTTCTATACAGTAGGTCTATATTTAGGCTCCATACAGTAGGTCTATATTTAGGCTCCATACAGTAGGTCTATATTTAGGTTCTATACAGTAGGTCTATATTTAGGCTTCATACAGTAGGTCTTTATTTAGGCTCCATACAGTAGGTCTATATTTAGGCTCCATACAGTAGGTCTATATTTAGGCTTCATACAGTAGGTCTATATTTAGGCTTCATACAGTAGGTCTATATTTAGGCTCCATACAGTAGGTCTATATTTAGGCTTCATACAGTAGGTCTATATTTAGGCTTCATACAGTAGGTCTATATTTAGGCTTCATACAGTAGGTCTATATTTAGGTTCCATACAGTAGGTCTATATTTAGGTTCTATACAGTAGGTCTATATTTAGGCTTCATACAGTAGGTCTATATTTAGGCTCCATACAGTAGGTCTATATTTAGGCTTCATACAGTAGGTCTATAAATAGGCTCCATACAGTAGGTCTATATTTAGGCTCCATACAGTAGGTCTATATTTAGGCTTCATACAGTAGGTCTTTTTTTAGGCTCCATACAGTAGGTCTATATTTAGGTTCTATACAGTAGGTCTATATTTAGGCTTCATACAGTAGGTCTATAAATAGGCTCCATACAGTAGGTCTATATTTAGGCTCCATACAGTAGGTCTATATTTAGGCTTCATACAGTAGGTCTATATTTAGGCTCCATACAGTAGGTCTATATTTAGGCTCCATACAGTAGGTCTATATTTAGGCTTCATACAGTAGGTCTATATTTAGGCTCCATACAGTAGGTCTATATTTAGGCTTCATACAGTAGGTCTATATTTAGGCTTCATACAGTAGGTCTATATTTAGGCTCCATACAGTAGGTCTATATTTAGGCTCCATACAGTAGGTCTATATTTAGGCTTCATACAGTAGGTCTATATTTAGGTTCTATACAGTAGGTCTATATTTAGGCTTCATACAGTAGGTCTATATTTAGGCTTCATACAGTAGGTCTATATAAAGTACATATTGTGCTGTATACTACATGGTATTTTGATATGTAGTGCATAACACACAGTATTGTGCTGTGTCCTACAGGCCGTCTCTATCTCTAATTCATTCTGTTGTTTCGCTAGCTGAGAGAATATATACTCTACATAACTGGTACTGTTTGGTATAATGCAGACACCCTAGACACTACAGTTTTCGACCACAGTGTTCTAGTACAGTGCTCTACCACAGTGTTCCACCACAGTGTTCTACTACAGTGTTCTACCACAGTGTTCTACTACAGTGTTCTACTACAGTGTTCTACTACAGTGTTCTACCACAGTGTTCTACTACAGTGTTCTACCACAGTGTTCTACTACAGTGTTCTACTACAGTGTTCTACTACAGTGTTCTACTACAGTGTTCTACCACAGTGTTCTACTACAGTGTTCTACCACAGTGTTCTACCACAGTGTTCTACTACAGTGTTCTACCACAGTGTTCTACCACAGTGTTCTACTACAGTGTTCTACCACAGTGTTCTACTACAGTGTTCTACTACAGTGTTCTACCACAGTGTTCTACTACAGTGTTCTACCACAGTGTTCTACCACAGTGTTCTACTACAGTGGTCTACTACCGTGGTCTACCACAGTGGTCTACCACAGTGGTCTACAAAATGTTTGTATGACAGTGTTCTACTACAGTGTTCTACCACAGTGTTCTACCACAGTGTTCTACTAGAGTGTTCTACTACAGTGTTCTACTACAGTGTTCTACCACAGTGTTCTACTCTGACAGTGTTCTACCACAGTGTTCTACCACAGTGTTCTACTACAGTGGTCTACCACAATGTTCTACCACAGTGTTCTACCACAGTGTTCCACCACAGGGGTCTACAAAATGTTTGTATGACAGTGTTCTACCACAGTGTTCTACCACAGTGTTCTACTACAGTGTTCTACTACAGTCTTCTACTACAGTATTCTACCACAGTGTTCTACTACAGTGTTCTACTACAGTGTTCTATGACAGTGTTCTACTGCAGTGTTCTACCACAGTGTTCTACTATGACAGTGGTCTACCACAGTTTTCTACAACAGTGTTCTACCACAGTGTTCTACTACAGAGTTCTACCACAGTGTTCTAGCACAGTGTTCTACTACAGTGTTCTACCACAGAGTTCTACCACAGTGTTCTAGCACAGTGTTCTACTACAGTGTTCTACCACAGTGTTCTACTATGACAGTGTTCTACCACAGTGTTCTACTACAGAGTTCTACCACAGTGTTCTACCACAGTGTTCTACTATGACAGTGTTCTACCACAGTGTTCTACCACAGTGTTCTAGCACAGTGTTCTACCACAGTGTTCTACCACAGTGTTCTACCACAGTGTTCTACTACAGAGTGTGTGGTAGATGCTGAAAGGTACATTGCGTGTGAATGTTATATTACATGTTATTACATGTATCTCTGTACATCTGAGGCGGATGTTATCATGTAGGAAGCAGAGGTTAATGATTTTGTTCCATCGCAGGGAGGCTGGGGGGCTCCCTCCCCCCTCTCACCTCTGAGTGAAAGGACACAGAGGAAGGACACAGTTTAATTAGCTCTGATGTAAAACCCCTCTTTAATTCTCTAGCTCTTTCTCTTCCATTCCCTCGCTCACACACAGACATCTGTGTCATAAACGTCATGGATGGGCTAGAGACCTGCTGAAGGGCTAGAGACCTGCTGAAGGGCTAGAGACCTGCTGAAGGGCTAGAGACCTGCTGAAGGGCTAGAGACCTGCTGAAGGGCTAGAGGCTGACAAGGGAGCAATGACGAGAGAGAGAGAGAGAGAGAGAGAGAGAGAGAGAGAGAGAGAGAGAGAGAGATCATGAGAAAAAAAAAGTAAAATTGTAATTACTTGACACATAGGAAAGAATACCTGACCACTGTGACTGACACAAAAGATAATTATCTATTTAATTTGCTTTGGCAATGTAAACATATGTTTCCCATGCCAATAAAGCTCTTAAATGGAATTAAATTGAGAGAGAGAGCGAGAGAGAGAGAGAGAGAGAGAGTTGGGCCAAGAGTGGGCGTTGAATTTGCTATTCATTAAGGTTCCTTTCATATGCCATCAGCCCACACAGCATATGTAACGGAGAACCTTACACTTCCAGACAACACACAAACACACACAGCTTACCGTACACACACAGCGCAGCGCACACTCACACACAGTTTACCGTACACACACAGCGCAGCGCACACTCACACACACACACACAGTTTACCGTACACACACAGCGCAGCGCACACTCACACACACACACACACACACAAACACACACACACACACACACAGTTTACCGTACACACACACACACACACACACACACACACACACACACTCACACACATAGTACTGTACTGCCGGAAGAAAGGAAGGAAGGAAGGAAGGAAGGAAGGAAGGAAGGAAGGAAGGAAGGAAGGAAGGAAGGAAGGAAGGAAGGAAGGAAGGAAGGAAGGAAGGAAGGACGGAAGGCTCAGGAGTGGAGTTGTATGGATACTGTTGAGCTACTTCCACACACACACACACACACACACACACACACACACATATCTGAGTGTCAAAACAGAAAGCGTTAAAATATAAGCTTTAACAATGGGATGATGTGAAAGGTCCAGGTGATAATATAATCAGTAATGGGATGATGTGAAAGGTCCAGGTGATAATATAATCAGTAATGGGATGATGTGAAAGGTCCAGGTGATAATATAATCAGTAATGGGATGATGTGAAAGGTCCAGGTGATAATATAATCAGTAATGGGATGATGTGAAAGGTCCAGGTGATAATATAATCAGTAATGGGATGATATGAAAGGTCCAGGTGATAATATAATCAGTAATGGGATGATGTGAAAGGTCCAGGTGACAATATAATCAGTAATGGGATGATGTGAAAGGTCCAGGTGATAATATAATCAGTAATGGGATGATATGAAAGGTCCAGGTGATAATATAATCAGTAATGGGATGATATGAAAGGTCCAGGTGATAATATAATCAGTAATGGGATGATGTGAAAGGTCCAGGTGATAATATAATCAGTAATGGGATGATATGAAAGGTCCAGGTGATAATATAATCAGTAATGGGATGATGTGACATTTAGTTTTTCACCATTCCTGACATTTAATCCCAGTAAAAATTCCCTGTTAAAGGTCCGTTAGGATCACCACTTTATTTTAAGAATGTGAAATGTCAGAATAATAGTAGAGAGAATTATTTATTTCAGCTTTTATTTCTTTCATCACATTCTCAGTGGGTCAGAAGTTTACATTCATTCAATTAGTATTTGGTAGCATTGCCTTTAAAATGTTGAACTTTGGTCAAACGTTTCAGGTAGCCTTCCACAAGGCCCTTTCCTCCTGACAGAGCTGGAGTAGCAAAGTCAGGTTTGTCGGCCTCCTTGCTCACACACGCTTTTTCAGTTCTGACCACAAATGTTCTATAGGATAGAGGTCAGGGCTTTGTGATGGCCACTCCAATACCTTGACTTTGTTGTCCTTAAGCCATTTATCCACAACTTTGGAAGTATGCTTGGGGTCATTGTCCATTTGGAAGACCCATTTGCGACCAAGCTTTAACTTCCTGACTGATGTCTTGAGATGTTGCTTCAATATATCCACATAATTTTCCTCCCTCTTGATGCCATCTATTTTGTGAAGTGCATCAGTCCCTCCTGCAGCAAAGCACCCCCACAACATGATGCTGCCAACCACGTGCTTCACAGTTGGGATGGTGTTCTTCGGCTTGCAAGCCTCTCAAATTTTTCCTCCAACCATAACGATGGTCGTTATGGCCTAACAGTTCTATTTTTTGATTCATCAGACCAGAGGACATTTCTCCAAAAAGTACAATCTTTGTCCCCATGTGCAGTTGCAAACCGTAGTCTGGCTTTTTTATGGTGGTTTTGGAGCAATGGCTTCTTCCTTGCTGAGCGGCCTTTCAGGTTATGTCGATATAGGACTCGTTTTACTGAGGATATAGATACTTTTGTACCCGTTTCCTCCAGCATCTTCACAAGGTCCTTTGCTGTTGTTCTGGGATTGATTAGCGCTTTTCGCACTAAAGTACGTTCGTCTCTAGGAGACAGAACGCGTCTCCTTCCTGAGCGGTATGACGGCTGCGTGGTCCCATGGTGTTTATACTTGCATACTATTGTTTGTACAGATGAACGTGGTTCCTTCAGGCGTTTGGAAATTGCTCCCAAGGATGAACCAGACTAGACAATTGTTTTCTGAGGTCTTCGCTGATTTCTTTTGATTTTCCCATGATGTCAAGCAAAGAGGCACTGAGTTTGAAGGGAGGCCTTGAAATACATCCACAGGTACACCTCCAATATACTCAAATGTTGTCGATTAGCCTATCAGAAGCTTCTAAAGCCATTTTCTGCCATTTTTCAAGTCATTTAAAGGCACCATCAACTTAGTGTATGTAAACTTCTGACCCACTGGAATTGTGATACAGTGAATTATAAGTGAAATAATTTGTCTGTAAACAATTGTTGGAAAAATGACTTGTGTCATGCACAAAGTAGATGTCCTAACCGACTTGCCAAAACTATAGTTTGTTTAACAAGAAATGTATGGAGTGGTTGAAAAACGAGTTTTAATGACTCCAACCTAAGTCTATGTAAACTTCAGACTTCAACTATATCACTAGTCACTTTAAATAACAGCACTTTATATAATGTCTACATATCCTACATTACTCATCTCATATGTATATTCTGTATTTTATACCATCTACTGCATCTTGCCTGTGTCGTTCGGCCGTCACTCATCCACATATTTACATGTACATATTCTTATTCATTCCTTTACATTTGTGTGTATTAGGTAGTTGGCACTCTCCCTGGGTCGACCGCCCACCTGTCTATTTCCTCCCAAGTAGTGTAGTCCCGATATTGTTGCTCCTGCTGCCGCTGTTGCTTCTCATACCAACGCCTCTCAGCTCTCGCCGCCTCCAGTTCTTCTTTGGGGCGGCGATATTCTCCAGGCTAATCCCAGGGTCCTTCTCCGAACAATTCATCCTCCCATGTCCATTCCTCTCTTTGTTGCTTCTGCTGTCGCTACCTGTCACCACGCTGCTTGGTCCTGGTGTGGTGGGTGATTCTGTAACGGCGTTCGTCTGTTGAAAGAGGAGCGGACCAAAATGCAGCGTGGTGGTTACTCATGTTCTTTAATGAAGAAGAACAAACGAACAAAATACAAACCAACAAACGTAACGCATCTAAAAACCTATGCAGCCTCTCTTGTGACAACTAACACAGAGACAGGAACAATCACCCACGAAACACACAGTGAAACCCAGGCTACCTAAATATGGTTCCCAATCAGAGACAACGAGAAATACCTGACTCTGATTGAGAACCGCCTCAGGCAGCCATAGACTATGCTAGACACCCCACAAAACCCTAAGACAAAAACGCACCACAAAAACCCATGTCACACCCTGGCCTGACCAAATAAATGAAGAAAAACATAACATACTACTACCAAGGCGTGATAGAACCCGTCAAAACAATAGGGAGGGTCCAGGTGGGCGTCTGTCCATGGTGGCGGCTCCGGCGCGGGACGTGGACCCCACTCTATCAGTGTCTTAGTTCCTCCCCCTCGCGTCCTAGGATAGTCTACCCTCGCCGCCGACCATGGCCTATTAGTCCTCACCCAGAACCCCACTGGACTGAGGGGCAGCTCGGGACTGAGGGGAAGCTCGGCACTGAGGGGAAGCCCGGCACTGAGGGGAAGCCCGGCACTGAGGGGAAGCCCGGCACTGAGGGGAAGCCCGGGACTGAGAGGAAGCCCGGCACTGAGAGGAAGCCCAGGCAGGTAGTTGGATCCGGCAGATCCTGTCTGACTGGCGGATCTAGAAGAGACTGGCTGACTGGCAGATCTGGAAGAGTCTGGCTGACTGGCGGATCCTGGCAGACTGACGGACCTGGCTTCTCCATGTAGACTGACAGCTCTGGCTGCTCCATGCAGACTGGCAGCCCTGGCTGCTCCATGCAGACTGACATCCCTGGCTGCTCCATGCAGACTGACAGCTCTGGCTGCTCCATGCAGACTGACAGCTCTGGCTGCTCCATGCAGACTGGCAGCTCTGGCTGCTCCATGCAGACTGGCAGCTCTGGAAGAGTCTGGCTGACTGGCAGATCTGGAAGAGTCTGGCAGACTGACGGATCTGGCTTCTCCATGTAGACTGACAGCTCTGGCTGCTCCATGCAGACTGGCATCCCTGGCTGCTCCATGCAGACTGACATCCCTGGCCTGACCAAATAAATGATTGATTGAGAACCGCCTCAGGCAGCCATAGACTATGCTAGACACCCCACAAAACCCTAAGACAAAAACGCACCACAAAAACCCATGTCACACCCTGGCCTGACCAAATAAATGAAGACAAACATAATATACTACGACCAAGGCGTGACAGGTAGTCATTGTGAATTTGTTAGATCACTTGTTAGATATTACTACACTGTTGGAACTAGAAGCTCAAGGATTTCACTACACTTGCATTAACATCTGCTAACCATGTGTATGTGACCAATAAAAGTTGATTTGATTTCATTAGACAGTACCTAGTCTTTCATTAGAGAGTACCTAGTCTTTCATTAGATAGTACCTAGTCTTTCATTAGACAGTACCTAGTCTTTCATTAGACAGTACCTAGTCTTTCATTAGATAGTACCTAGTCTTTCATTAGATAGTACCTAGTCTTCCATTAGTGAAAGGCTAGTAGCAGGTTGTGTAGACTGTAGTGTATGGATATTTTAGGAGGGAAGGATAAGAGTTTATTCACAATACAGACGGACAATGTCAGTGTGTCAGGGGTTCAGTCTAACTGCAGTCTTATGGTAATCCTCTCTAAACAAAAAGGTGTTTCTCTTCGTCTCTCTGTCAATGCTCACTGTGTTTGTTTACTTTGCTGTCATCTCATCGCGAGGTCACTGTCAACGCTCACTGTGTTTGTTTAGCTGTCATCCAGGGGTCGTCTGCTCACTGAGGCAACGCGTCATCCTCTCTCAGACCATCGACTTGATTAGTCGAATCGGGAGTGTTGAGGTAATTGCTGCGCAGGAGCCAAAAAAATCATTGTGGCCTTTTCCGTGGATTGGAAATTATGTGTTAGATAGCTTCTCTTTTCATGTACACTTCACATCTTCAGTTTGGCATCCGCTATGTGTCGCAAATTCCTTGTCAGAATGTGAAAAGAGGAGACATGTTGTTTTAATAGGTGACCTTCTCTCAGTAATACCTTTGAGGTTAGATTGATATTCCACTGGAAAGGAGGTTCTCATGAGGTGAGTCACTGAAGCAGGCAGGAGAGGAGATACTCACAAGATGAGTCACTGAAGCAGGCAGGAGAGGAGATACTCCCGAGATGAGTCACTGAAGCAGGCAGGAGAGGAGATACTCCCGAGATGAGTCACTGAAGCAGGCAGGAGACGAGATACTCCCGAGGTGAGTCACTGAAGCAGGCAGGAGAGGGGATACTCCCGAGATGAGTCACTGAAGCAGGCAGGAGAGGAGATACTCCCGAGATGAGTCGCTAAAGCAGGCAGGAGACAAGATACTCCTGAGAAGAGTCACTGAAGCAGGCAGGAGAGGAGATACTCCTGAGATGAGTCACTGAAGCAGGAAGGAGATGAGATACTCCTGAGGTGCGTCACTGAAGCAGGCAGGAGAGGAGATACTCCCGAGATGAGTCACTGAAGCAGGCAGGAGAGGAGATACTCCCGAGATGGGTCACTGAAGCAGGCAGGAGAGGGGATACTCCCAAGATGAGTCACTGAAGCAGGCAGGAGACAAGATACTCCTGAGAAGAGTCACTGAAGCACGCAGGAGACGAGATACTCCCTAGATAAGTCGCTGAAGCAGGCAGTAGACGAGATACTCCCGAGATGAGTCACTGAAGCAGGCAGGAGACGAGATACTCCCGAGATGAGTCGCTGAAGCAGGCAGGAGAGGAGATGCTCCCGAGATGAGTCGCTGAAGAAGGCAGGAGACGAGATACTCCCGAGGTGAGTCACTGAAGCAGGCAGGAGACGAGATACTCCCGAGATGAGTCGCTGAAGCAGGCAGGAGACGAGATGCTCCCGAGATGAGTCACTGAAGCAGGCAGGAGAGGAGATGCTCCCAAGATGAGTCGCTGAAGCAGGCAGGAAACGAGATACTCCTAAGATGAGTCACTGAAGCAGGCAGGAGCTAGGTGTGGCTCAGTGTAGCTGAGGGATGTTCATTACGGCTCATAAATGTGTCTCAAATGGCACCCTATTCCCTATGTCGGGACATGTTTCCCATTAGGCCTCTGGTCAAAAGTAGTGCACTATGTAGTGAATAGGGCTCTGGTCAAAAGTAGTGATCTTTCTAAAAGGGACACGGTGCTATTTTGGTACGTAGCCTTGGACCAGAGCACAATGTTAAGCCAATGAACCATTATTAGGGCCTCCCGGGTGGCGCCGTAGTTAAGGGTGCTGTACTGCAGCGCCAGCTGTGCCACCAGAGACTCTGGGTTCGCGCCCAGGCTCTATCGCAACCGGCCGCGAACAGGAGGTCCATGGGGCGACGCATATTTGGTCTAGCGTCGTCCGGGTTAGGGAGGGCTTGGCCGGTAGGGATATCCTTGTCTCATCGCGCACCAGCGACTCCTGTGGCGGGCCGGGCGCAGTGCGTGCTAACCAAGGTTGCCAGGTGCACGGTGTTTCCTCCGACACATTGGTGCGGCTAGCTTCCGGGTTGGATGTGCGCTGTGTTAAGAAGCAGTGCGGCTTGGTTGGGTTGTGTATCGGAGGACGCATGACTTTCAACCTTCGTCTCTCCCGAGCCCGTACGGGAGTTGTAGCGATGAGACAAGATAGTAGCTACTAAAATAATTGGATACCACGAAATTGGGGAGGAAAAGGGGTAACATAAAAAACATTAAAAAAAAACATTATTATGATAGATATGTCCCAAATAGCACCCTATTCCCTATATAGTGCACTACTTGGCATAGCCATAGGGCTATATACAGTATAGTGTTCCATTTGGGATGTGACCAAAGACAGTTTTTTCAGTGTGTGGAATATGGAAAGTTGCCTGTCAAAGATGTTATGTAGATTTTAACTCATGCAAACCATGTTTATGATGGATTCGTATGGCAACGAAAGCATCCTAATTTGAAGATACATTTTTCTGGAGAAGACACTGCGTTACAAGTTGCACTATATACAATGATGTATGGAACGCACTATATAGGGAGTAGGGTGCCATAGGGCTCCTGTCTAAAGTAGTGCACTATATAGGGAGTAGGGTTCTGGTCTAAAGTAGTGCACCATACAGGGAATAGGGTGCCATAGGGTTCTGGTCTAAAGTAGTGCACTATATATAGGGAATAGGGTGCCATAGGGCTCTGGTCTAAAGTAGTGCTCTATATAGGGAATAGGGCTCTGGTCTAAAGTAGTGCACCATATAGGGAATAGGGTGCCATAGGGCTCTGGTCTAAAGTAGTGCACTATGTAGGGAATAGGGTGCCATAGGGCTCTGGTCTAAATTAGTGCACTATATAGGGAATAGGGTGCCATAGGGTTCTGGTCTAAAGTAGTGCACTATATAGGGAGTAGGGTGCCATTTGGGACTCTGATTACAGTTTGTGTATGACCATACTGTAAATGTCTCTGGTCTACTCTAATGGTGATTAATTTGAGGTCTAGACTGTAAATGTCTCTGGCCTTGTCCCAAACCCATCTAAACCTTGGACAAACAAACGGAAATAAACACTTGCTAATTTAATTCCATTAATTATGGTCAAATGTATTTACATGAACTGGTATTTTGAATTCATTGAATAGTCTAAAAAGCAATATTTTGCTCTGGGATTTCTTTCGTCTCCCTGACAATTGGCCTGAGCAATTTTATTAATTGGATTATTATTTATTTTATTGGCAGAAAGCCGTCTGTTACCGGCTAACGGAAACCCTGGTGTTTGCATGCATGGGTGATCCCCGATCTTGGGTGATCCCTGAGCCTCTACCGGTAGTGATCCCTGATCCTCCTCCACCAGTAGTGAGCCCTGATCCTCCTCTACCAGTAGTGATCCCTGACCCTATACCAGTAGTGATCCCTGATCCTCCTCTACCAGTAGTGATCCCTGATCCTCCTCTACCAGTAGTGATCCCTGATCCTATACCAGTAGTGATCCCTGATCCTCCTCTACCAGTAGTGATCCCTGATCCTCCTCTTCCAGTAGTGATCCCTGATCCTATACCAGTAGTGATCCCTGATCCTCCTCTACCAGTAGTGATCCCTGATCCTCCTCTTCCAGTAGTGATCCCTGATCCTATACCAGTAGTGATCCCTGATCCTCCTCTACCAGTAGTGATCCCTGATCCTCCTCTACCAGTAGTGATCCCTGATCCTCCTCTTCCAGTAGTGATCCCTGATCCTCCTCTACCAGTAGTGATCCCTGATCCTATACCAGTAGTGATCCCTGATCCTCCTCTACCAGTAGTGATCCCTGATCCTCCTCTTCCAGTAGTGATCCCTGATCCTATACCAGTAGTGATCCCTGATCCTCCTCTTCCAGTAGTGATCCCTGATCCTATACCAGTAGTGATCCCTGATCCTCCTCTACCAGTAGTGATCCCTGATCCTCCTCTTCCAGTAGTGATCCCTGATCCTATACCAGTAGTGATCCCTGATCCTATACCAGTAGTGATCCCTGATCCTCCTTTACCAGTAGTGATCCATGATCCCTGATCACTAAGCACCTTGACAACATCCCAGCCAGCAAAGCCACCAAAAATCTAGCTTGTTATCATTCCACTGTGTTTACCATTGCCCATGGCTTCTCTGCAATAGACAAGGGTTAGGGCAGATATTGCCTATACCTCTGGACAGCATAACATTCCTCTTTACTATGATAGCATTGTGTATTCCAGACCTATCCTCACGGGCCAAGCTTTAGAAATCTCTTCCACTGTTACTACAGCTGAAGTCGGAAGTTTACATACACTTAGGTTGGAGTCATTAAAACTTGTTTTTCAACCACTCCATAAATTTCTTGTTAACAAACTATAGTTTTGGCAAGTCGGTTAGGACATCTACTTTCTGCATGACACAAGTAATTTTTCCAACAATTGTTTACAGACAGATTATTTCACTTATAATTCACTGTATCACAATTCCAGCGGGTCAGAAGTTTACATACACTAAATTGACTATGCCTTTAAACAGCTTGGGAAATTCAAGACAATTATGAAATGGCTTTAGAAGCTTCTGATAGGCTAATTGACTTTCTTGTAATAGACTCTCTTGTCCATTAAGGCCTCTTCTTCTTCTGTTCTTGGGGATAACCTCTTTGTCCTTTAAGGCCTCTTCTTCTTCTGTTCTTGGGGATAACCTCTTTGTCCTTTAAGGCCTCTTCTTCTTCTGTTCTTGGGGATAACCTCTTTGTCCTTTAAGGCCTCTTCTTCTTCTGTTCTTGGGGATAACCTCTTTGTCCTTTAAGGCCTCTTCTTCTTCTGTTCTTGGGGATAACCTCTTTGTCCTTTAAGGCCTCTTCTTCTTCTGTTCTTGGGGATAACAGCTCTTACAGCTTTACCAATTTAGAGCCACCTTGTATGGCATGCTAATTGGACTGCTTCCAGCATCGAGTTCTATTTGTAGTGTAGACCCTAACCGGGGCAGTAGGGTAGCCTAGTGGTTAGAGCGTTGGACTAGTAACCGGAAGGTTGCAAGTTCAAATCCCTGAGCTGACAAGGTACAAATCTGTCGTTCTGCCCCTGAACAAGGCAGTTAACCCACTAGGCCGTCATTGAAAATAAGAATTTGTTCTTAACTGACTTGCCTAGTTAAATGAAGATAAATAACTGCAGAGACTTAAGACATTTCCAAACCTGTCTCAAGGTTACCTCAACAATAACTTCAATGCATTTGACAATGATGTTGGTATCCCCTACGTCTTCTGCCGTTCGGGTACTGTTTGTCTCAGCTGTTTCAGAAATGTTCCCTTTTGTACAGTTGATGAAGCATGGTCTTTATATGCACTCCGTTTGAAATAGGTGGAGGGGGATTGGTTGAAAGAGCTCTGCTAGTTTGACTTGTGTAATCAATTACGTATTCTACAAAGCAAGGTAGAACATTCCCTTCCCTTCAACATATATTGACCACGACAAGCCTATCTGCCTTGAATAAGAAACGTCTCTCATTGATCCACACGTTTGAAGCAGGGCTTTCCTTTTCCATCCTTAATTCTTTTATCCTACACTTTTGAAAGGGCAGAGCACGTACCCAAGCAGGTGTGTGATGACTGGAAAGTGTTCCTGCAGCAAAGGGAGGGCTGCTGATGAAGGAACCAGGAACCTGCCTGTTTTTAGGGGATTTGATTTCCTGCTGTATGAACTTACTTATTGTGTTCTTCATTTTTCTTCTTATTTCTCATGTTTTTTTTTTCTTCTTCTAGCATTACATTGTTATCGATTAGTGCATTGTTGGGTTTTGAGTTCGCAAGAAAGGCGTTTCACTGTACGTGTTCATGTGACATTACAACTGGAAACTATGTCTGTATGGCTCTGTCTGTATGGCTCTGTCTGTATGGCTCTGTCTGTATGGCTCTGTCTGTATGGCTCTGTCTGTATGGCTCTGTCTGTATGGGCTCTGTCTGTATGGCTCTGTCTGTATGGCTCTGTCTGTATGGCTCTGTCTGTATGGCTCTGTCTGTATGGCTCAGTCTATATGGCTGCCTCTGTATGTATGGCTCTGTCTGTATGGCTCTGTCTGTATGGCTCAGTCTGTATGTATGGCTGCCTCTGTCTGTATGGCTCTGTCTGTATGGCTCTGTCTGTATGGCTCTGTCTGTATGGCTCAGTCTGTATGGCTCAGTCTGTATGGCTCAGTCTGTATGTATGGCTGCCTCTGTCTGTATGGCTCTGTCTGTATGCTCTGTTGGTCTGGGTGGTTCTGTTGGTCTGGCTGGTTCTGTTGGTCTGGCTGGTTCTGTTGGTCTGGCTGTCTCTGTTGGTCTGGCTGTCTCTGTTGGTCTGGCTGATTCTGTTGGTCTGGCTGGTTCTGTTGGTCTGGCTGGTTCTGTTGGTCTGGCTGGTTCTGTTGGTCTGGCTGGTTCTGTTGGTCTGGCTGTCTCTGTTGGTCTGGCTGTCTCTGTTGGTCTGGCTGGTTCTGTTGGTCTGGCTGTCTCTGTGGCTGTGGAGACAGACTGCCGAGGCTCAACTTCCTGCTCTAAAAAATACAAATTCACACTGATTGATTTCTCTATTTCCCTGGTTGGACAAAATAATATGAAGTAAAATCCCATACTCTATGAGTAAAACGATTTATGGCACATTTTCATTCAAAACAGCACTTCTTCTCAGTATAAATATGTTTGTCAAAGTGTTTGCAACTCTCTTTGTGAATTGCAGTGTGTCATTTTTTGTTTTTAATTGTTTTAAGTGTGTAGCAACTGACCCACAGTTTTCTTCTAGAAGAATCTTGTAAGAGTCTGCTGACGACCACGAGCTTCAAGCTTCCATTTTCTCATCTTCCTGCAATAAAGGTCTAATTGAAGAATGAAACAGGTGTTAAATCATGGACTTTGCTACACAGAAACCAGCAGTTAACTTCTCCACTGTCAACACTTTGATTAGATCAGAGGAACTAGATCAATATCTCTGAAAATACCATATAAATATCATTACCTTTTAAAACGATTTAATCTGTATTCTTTTATCATGTTTTGGACCAGAGGTCTCCACTACCTATTGTTCCTGCAGTGAGGAGGATTCACAAATCTTCATCACATTTTTTTTCATAATTTATCTTTAGATAATTGCCTCCCCAAAAAATGTGCATAACAGTATTAGGGTCCCGAACTAACGGCTCTCTCGCCGATGCGATTCGTTAGGCTACTAGCGCGTCACACACTGTAACGTCACTGTCTGGCAAGTTGTGTCGACATGGGCTTCAGATCCTAGGAAAATACAAACAAGATATTTTGGTTGACTTGTCCCGATGTGGTACCGCGGACACATAACTCAGTAGTATGATTTATGAATGGTTTTGGTAGGTAGCATGATTTATGAATGGCACAGGGATATAGGACATCGCATTTATTCAGTTCGACATCTTTTATAAACTAGTCAAGCTTGCTGTTCGGTCATCAATCAGAGCACAGTAAAAAAGGAGTCTGGCTATACACACAAAATAAAAATGAAAATGAATGTGCCAGAAAACAGTAATTAAGCTAAGTGGATTTCTACTCATCGTTACAATTTCCGTTTCATGAGACGTACAAATTCACTCACAGGTATGTCAAAGGAGCATTGTGTTCTCTCCTTCCTCAGTTCAAAGGAGTTTGAATGCAACCAACCAACCACAACACACACTAAACACACACACACACACACGCACACACACACGCACACACTGAGAGGCGGTACAGACCAGCGGTTTCCTGGCCATCACTCGCTTTATAACTGACAGGTCATAACCTATCAGTTAGGTCGCTGGACGCATACTGACCTGAGAGGGTCAATAGCCAACCAATAGCCAACCAATAGCCAACCAATAGCCAATCAATAGCCAACCAAAAGCCAACCAATAGCCAATCAATAGCCAACCAACAGCCAACCAATAGCCAATCAATAGCCAACCAATAGCCAATCAATAGCCAATCAATAGCCAACCAACAGCCAACCAATAGCCAACCAATAGCCAATCAATAGCCAACCAATAGCCAATCAATAGCCAACCAATAGCCAATCAATAGCCAACCAATAGCCAATCAATAGCCAATCAATAGCCTCCTGTGTCAAACTCCTCAGAAGACCAGGACATTTCTCTTCCTCTACT
Source organism: Oncorhynchus mykiss (assembly GCF_013265735.2). Lineage (NCBI taxonomy): Eukaryota > Metazoa > Chordata > Actinopteri > Salmoniformes > Salmonidae > Oncorhynchus > Oncorhynchus mykiss. Next base: position 4,914,667 of record NC_048579.1, on the reverse strand, counting down.
TCTCCATCGGGAGACAGATGGATGGAGGGATGAGAGAAGGAGACAGATGGATGGAGGGATGAGAGAAGGAGACAGATGGATGGAGGGATGAGAGAAGGAGACAGATGCATGGAGGGATGAGAGAAGGAGAAGAAGGAGAGGTATAAACGGTTGCAGAAAGGGGATGGGGTGGAGGGGTTGTACTCCCGTGTAACGGGTCGTAACCGTTAGTGACGGCCAAACTGTCAGTGGTGACAGGATGGTTAGAGGGAGAGAGAGAGAGAGAGAGAGAGGGAGAGAGAGAGACAGAGGGAGAGAGAGAGAGAGAGAGGGAGAGAGAGAGACAGAGATACTAATGAACAGAAAGAGACTAAGAGAAGCAGAGAGAGAGAGAGACTTGCTCGGACTACTAGGGGAGAGAGAGAGAGAGAGAGAGAGAGAGAGAGAGAGAGAGAGAGACTTGCTCGGACTACTTGGAGAGCGCGAGAGAGAGAGAGAGAGACAGAGAGAGAGAGAGAGAGAGAGAGAGAGAGAGAGAGAGAGAGAGAGAGAGAGAGACTTGCTTGGACTACTTGGAGAGAGAGAGAGAGAGACAGAGAGAGAGAGAGAGAGAGAGATAGAGAGAGAGAGAGAGACTTGCTCGGACTACTAGTTAAAGTTGAAGATTCATTTAGTCTCCTGTTGTCAGGAGTGAGGTTAATTACCCCAAAATCTTTTGTAGCTTTTCAATTTGTTCTTCATTCCATACACCTCTGGACTGTTCAGTAGCAGCATTAGACCCGAGTGCGTCCCAAATGGCTCTCTATTCCTTAAATGGAGATTTCTGGTCAATGGTGCATTGTACCCTGGGAACAGGGTGCTATTTGGGACTCAGCCCAAGCCCTTTGAGCGAGGTAGGGGAGCTGGGAGGCTGCCAACAGGGCATTTCCAGGTCACATCTTGGTCAGGCGACAGGGGATGTGGTGGGGTCGTCCTCTTTTCCAGGAGATTAAACCTGAGTACTGACTACATCACGCCATCCACCTCACCCACACATCTACCACCAACACACACGCGCGAGCGCAAATGAGGCTCGGTCAGAGGCGACTGGACGTGAGTACTTGATCTTCTCTGCACCTCCCATTCAGTTAAGGAAAGGTTAATAGGGCCACCTGAGGATGTCTGTGTTCAGCACTCACAGACCCCTGGGACGAACGCCAGGCAGCGACATATACAGTACACCGTTTACCAGACATCTCTGTGAGTAGGTGGAGTTGTGAGTGGAGGTGTGTGTGTGTGTGTGTGTGTGTGTGTGTGTGTGTGTGTGTGTGTGTGTGTGTGTGTGTGTGTGTGTGTGTGTGTGTGTGTGTGTGTGTGTGTGTGTGTGTGTGTGTGTGTGTGTGTGTGTGTGTGTGTGTGTGTGTGTGTGTGTGTGTGTGTACAGTTGTGGCCAAAAGTTTTCAGAATGACACAAATATTAATTTTCACAAAGTCTGCTGCCTCAGTTTGTATGGTGGCAATTTGCATGTACTCCAGAATGTTATGAAGAGTGATCAGATGAATTGCAATTAATTGCAAAGTCCCTCTTTGCCATGCAAATTAACTGAAAACCCCAAAAAACATTTCCACTGCATTTCAGCCCTGCCACAAAAGGACCAGCTAACATCATGTCAGTGATTCTCTCGTTAACACAGGTGTGAGTGTTGACGAGAACGAGGCTGGAAATCTTTCTATCATGCTGATTGAGTTCAAATAACAGACTGGAAGCTTCAAGAGGAGGGTGGTGCTTGGAACTTCCTCTGTCAACCATGGTTACCTGCAAGGAAACACATGCCGTCATTGCTTTGCACAAAAGGGCTTCACAGGCAAGGATATTGCTGCCAGATTGCACCTAAATCAAACATTTATCGGATCATCAAGAACTTCAAGGAGAGCGGTTCAGTTGTTGTGAAGAAGGCTTCAGGGAGCCCAAGAAAGTCCAGCAAGCGCCAGGACTGTCTCCTAAAGTTGATTCAAATGCGGGATCGGAGCACCACCAGAACAGAGCTTGCTCAGGAATGGCAGCAGGCAAGTGTGAGTGCATCTGCACACACAGTGAGGCAAAAACTTTTGGAGGATGGCCTGGTGTCAAGAAGGGCAGCAAAGAAGCCACTTCTCTCCAGGAAAAACATCAGGACAGACTGATATTCCGCAAAAGGTACAGGGATTGGACTGCTGAGGACTGGGGTAAAGTCATTTTCTCTGATGAATCCCCTTTCCTATTGTTTGGGGCATCCGTAAAAAAGCTTGTCCGGAGAAGACAAGGTGAGCGCTACCATCAGTCCTGTGTCATGCCAACAGTAAAGCATCCTGAGACCATTCATGTGTGGGGTTGCTTCTCAGACAAGGGAGTGGGCTCACTCAGATTTTTGCCTAACAACACAGCCATGAATAAAGAATGGGACCAACACACTCCGAGAGCAACTTCTCCCAACCATCCAGGAACAGTTTGGTGATGAACAATGCCTTTTCCAGCATGATGGGGCACCTTGCCATAAGGCAAAAGTGATAACTAAGTGGCTCGGGGAACATAACATTGATATTTTGGGTCCATAACCAGGAAACTCCCCAGACCTTAATCCCATTAAAGCTTGTGGTCAATCCTCAAGAGGCAGGTGGACAAACAAAACCCCCACAAATTCTGACAAACTCCAAGCATTAATTATGCAAGAATGGGCTGCCATCAGTCAGGATGTGGCCCAGAAGTTAAATGACAGCATGCCAGGGCGGATTGCAGAGGTCTTGAAAAAGAAGGGTCAACACTGCAAATATTGACTCTTTCCATCAACTTCGTGTAATTGTCAATAAAAGCCTTTGACACGTATGAAATGCTTGTAATTATACTTCAGTATTCCATAGTAACATCTGACAAAAATATCTAAAGACACTGAAGCAGCAAACTTTGTGGAAATTAATATTTGTGTCATTCTTAAAACTTTAGGCCACGACTGTAAATACTGGTATTTCTGTCTGACCTCTATGATATAATCTATTATTATGTACGGGCTGTAAGTCTGCGTGTGAATCCAGATGTGTGATTGTGTTAGCATGTGCATGTGAATAAGTATCAGTAAGCAAAGGTCAGAGGTGAGACACCAATCTGTTGTACGGTCATCGAGACTCCACAGTCTCTCTGAGGGTGTAGGATCTAGCCCAGGCCTGACGCCACAGTCTCTCTGAGGGTGTAGGATCTAGCCCAGGCCTGACTCCACAGTATCTCTGAGGGTGTAGGATCTAGCCCAGGCCTAGGGTTACTAGAGTTACTAGGGTTACTAGGGTTACTAGAGTTACTAGGGTTACTAGGGTTACTAGGGTTACTAGGGTTACACATGTTCTACTAGCCCGGCTAGTTTGATATGTTCTACTAGCCTCGCTAGTTTGATAAGTTCTACTAGCCTGGCTAGTTTGATATGTTCAAATGTTCTACTAGCCCGGCTAGTTTGGCAAATGTTCTACTAGCCCAGCTAGTTTGGCAAATGTTCTACTAGCCCGGCTGGTTTGGCAAATGTTCTACTAGCCTGGTTAGTTTGGCAAATGTTCTACTAGCCTGGCTAGTTTGGCAAATGTTCTACTAGCCTGGCTAGTTTGGCAAATTTTCTACTAGCCGGTCTAGTAGAACATTTGGTTCATATGTGTTTGATGCCATTCCATTCACTCCGTTCCTGCCATTATTATGAGTCGTCCTCCCCTCAGCTGCCTCAACTGGACTCTAAACTAATCCTCTAAGGTCAGGGTAGCAGCCTTTGCATGTGGCCCAGAGCCAATCTGTTACTATAATAATGGGGTGGAGGAGGACAGCAAGGATAAAGGATAAAAGAGGGAGAAGAGGAGGAGAGAGAGGGAGGATGAGGTCAGGGAAGGGCAGTGTGCGGAAGAAGAGGAGGAGAGAGAGATGGAGGATGAGGAGGAGGTCAGGGAAGGGCAGTGGGAGGAAGAAGAGGAGGAGAGAGAGGGAGGATGAGGTCAGGGAAGGTCAGTGTGAGGAAGAAGAGGAGGAGAGAGAGACGGAGGATGAGGAGGAGGTCAGGGAAGGGCAGTGAGAGGAAGAAGAGGAGGAGAGAGAGACGGAGGATGAGGAGGAGGTCAGGGAAGGGCAGTGAGAGGAAGAAGAGGAGGAGAGAAGGAGGATGAGGTGGAGGATAAGGAAGGTCAGTGAGAAGGAGAAGAGTGAATGGTCATTGTCCTGCACTTTAATATTGCATAGCAGCAGTAGCGTAGCTTATAGCTTCTGAACACGTGTACTGTAGCAGTTCTAAAAGCTAGAAGATGAGAACTGATATGTGCTGAGAACATTGATGAGAACATTGATGAGAACATTGATGAGAACACTTCACCTTCTACTCAGGTAACAACTTCACCATTGACCTATAAACAAAGATTGGCTAACGGAGAGGTAGGAGCCAAACAGACTGGTACCCAGGCTAACGGAGAGGTAGGAGACAAACAGACTGTTACCCAGGCTAACGGAGAGGTAGGAGACAAACAGACTGTTACCCAGGCTAACGGAGAGGTAGGAGACAAACAGACTGGTACCCAGGCTAACGGAGAGGTAGGAGACAGACTGTTACCCAGGCTAACGGAGAGGTAAGAGACAGACAGACTGTTACCCAGGCTAACGGAGAGGTAGGAGACAAACAGACTGGTACCCAGGCTAACGGAGAGGTAGGAGACAAACAGACTGTTACCCAGGCTAACGGAGAGGTAGGAGACAAACAGACTGTTACCCAGGCTAACGGAGAGGTAGGAGACAAACCGACTGGTACCCAGGCTAACGGAGAGGTAAGAGACAAACAGACTGTTACCCAGGCTAACGGAGAGGTAGGAGACAAACAGACTGTTACCCAGGCTAACGGAGAGGTAGGAGACAAACAGACTGGTACCCAGGCTAACGGAGAGGTAGGAGACAAACAGACTGGTACCCAGGCTAACGGAGAGGTAGGAGACAAACAGACTGTTACCCAGGCTAACGGAGAGGTAGGAGACAAACAGACCGGTACCCAGGCTAACGGAGAGGTAGGAGACAAACAGACTGGTACCCAGGCTAACGGAGAGGTAGGAGACAAACAGACTGTTACCCAGGCTAACGGAGAGGTAGGAGACAAACAGACTGGTACCCAGGCTAACGGAGAGGTAGGAGACAAACAGACTGTTACCCAGGCTAACGGAGAGGTAGGAGACAAACAGACTGGTACCCAGGCTAACGGAGAGGTAGGAGACAGACTGTTACCCAGGCTAAAGGAGAGGTAAGAGACAGACAGACTGTTACACAGGCTAGGAACATGTGTGTTATGTTATGCTTTGAGCATTGGTGTTGGATTATCAGTACATTGGGGTCTCCAGATAGGACACATATGTGTTTGTGGAGCTGGGATCAGAAAGACAGATGAAGATACATTTGTTCTGCTTCTCTACTATCGTTACTGTCCCAAACGACACCATTTTTACTATTGGCTCTGGTCAAAACTAGTGCACTATGTAGGGAATAGGGTGCCGTAGGGCCCTGGTCAAAAGGTGTGCACTATATAGGGAATAGGGTACCATTTGGGACATGTATTATTGAAGGAGATGTAATCCTCTACTTTAAACACTTGTAATCTGAAGAGACGTAACTCATTGTGTTTTTTTTTTTAAATCTGCACAACAGCTTACAGGCTTTTATCCGACTTTCATCTCCTCTGTCAATCTGTTCGGTTTCTTATGCTCCTTTTACAACAGTAACAGTTCATTGGAGATTAAAGGTGAAGAAATTAAAACAAAGAGTATGACATTTGTATGGGCCATGTCGGGTTGCAACGTTCTGGGCTTTCACAGAAATCCTGGTAGTTGGATTCCCAGAATCAGGAGGGAAATAAGCAGGAAACACAGAACAGTCCCAACTAGGATTTCTGGAAAGACCTGGACATGTGGGGAATGCTACTCGGAAAGTTTCCCAACTGAAAACAAAGAGTTGGTTTGTGAGTTGTGAGAAGAATAGAAGCGGGAATACTAGAACTATATAGTATAGAATATCCAAACAATGCTGCAGGATGGAAGCAGACGCACAAATACACTGGTAATTAGAGGACGTTAAAACTACCATTTAAAAAAAAAAATCCAAATCTCCTCTCACTCACTCATCCACCGTCTGTTCCAAGGACTGTAAAAAAGAATGGACCAAGCAATTGATGACATCCCCCCCCATTGTTTCCTATGTGAAGGCTCATTGTTTCCTATGTGAAAGCTCATTGTTTCCTATGTGAAGGCTCATTGATTCCTGTGTGAAGGCTCATTGTTTCCTATGTGAAGGCTCATTGATTCCTATGTGAAAGCTCATTGTTTCCTATGTGAAAGCTCATTGTTTCCTGTGTGAAAGCTCATTGTTTCCTATGTGAAGGCTCATTGATTCCTGTGTGAAGGCTCATTGTTTCCTATGTGAAAGCTCATTGTTTCCTGTGTGAAGGCTCATTGTTTCCTATGTGAAGGCTCATTGTTTCCTATGTGAAGGCTCATTGATTCCTGTGTGAAGGCTCATTGATTCCTGTGTCAAGAATAATTGTTTCCTATGTGAAGGCCCATTGTTTCCTGTGTGAAGGCTCATTGTTTCCTATGTGAAGGCTCATTGTTTCCTATGTGGAGGCTCATTGTTTCCTGTGTGAAGGCTCATTGTTTCCTGTGTGGAGGCTCATTGTTTCCTGTGTGAAGGCTCATTGTTTCCTATGTGGAGGCTCATTGTTTCCTGTGTGAAGGCTCATTGTTTCCTATGTGGAGGCTCATTGTTTCCTGTGTGAAGGCTCATTGTTTCCTATGTGAAGGCTCATTGTTTCCTGTGTGAAGGCTCATTGTTTCCTATGTGGAGGCTCATTGTTTCCTGTGTGAAGGCTCATTGTTTCCTGTGTGAAGGCTCATTGTTTCCTATGTGGAGGCTCATTGTTTCCTGTGTGAAGGCTCATTGTTTCCTGTGTGAAGGCTCATTGTTTCCTGTGTGAAGGCTCATTGTTTCCTATGTGGAGGCTCATTGTTTCCTGTGTGAAGGCTCATTGTTTCCTGTGTGAAGGCTCATTGTTTCCTATGTGAAGGCTCATTGTTTCCTGTGTGAAGGCTCATTGTTTCCTATGTGGAGGCTCATTGTTTCCTGTGTGAAGGCTCATTGTTTCCTGTGTGAAGGCTCATTGTTTCCTATGTGGAGGCTCATTGTTTCCTGTGTGAAGGATCATTGTTTCCTGTGTGAAGGCTCATTGTTTCCTATGTGGAGGCTCATTGTTTCCTGTGTGAAGGCTCATTGTTTCCTGTGTGAAGGCTCAGAGGCGCATTTGAAGATCAGAAAGTGTTGTTTTAGCCTGTCGCCATCTTGCATTATGGAGGAGTATCTGGAAATATTGCATGCGCACTGCAGTTTGAGCCACTCTAGGAAGTGACGTTGCAGGCTAGCTCAGTGCTGCCCCCTCTCATTGAGTATCTAAAGTTGAAGGCAGACCAGGGGTACTGCAGGTTGTAACTTATCCTTACAACTTTTTCTAAGTGCAATTTTTTTTAATCAAATAGGTTCAAGGACATACAACTGGTGAAAAAAAAGCAAGTACTGGTACCATGACTGTGTACCTATGAAAATTACACGCCTCTCTCATCTTTTTAAGTGGGAGAACTTGCACAATTGGTGGCTGACTAAATACTTTTTTGCCCCACTGTACCTATATAAATATACATACTTTTCAAAGAATATACCTTTATTATTCCCCACAAACCCTACCACCCCTCCCCCAATTAGAGTAAACTAATAAACAATAACACTTAGACTTCTACCTTCAGATTATACATATTACACACATTTTACAGACACAATCTATTTTACAATTGTTATATTTTGTTTGTTTTTAGTCCTTCCTCTATTTCTGATGTCCATCCAGTTTGATTTCTATTTATAACTGTGTTATTTTGCAACATTTCTGAACCTTTATACATTTTACAGACCCGTATGTTCTACATTGGTTATCTTGTTATTAGTCCCACCCTTCAGCTCCATTCAACCCCTCCCATCTATCTCTTAACATCATCCAGTCCCACCCTTCAGCTCCATTCAACCCCTCCCATCTATCTCTCAACACCATCCAGTCCCACCCTTCAGCTCCATTCAACCCCTCCCATCTATCTCTCAACACCATCCAGTCCCACCCTTCAGCTCCATTCAACCCCTCCCATCTGTCTCTCAACACCATCCAGTCCCTTCAGCTCCATTAAACCCCTCCCATCTATCTCTTAACACCATCCAGTCCCTTCAGCTCCATTCAACCCCTCCCATCTATCTCTTAACACCATCCAGTCCCTTCAGCTCCATTCAACCCCTCCCATCTATCTCTTAACACCATCCAGTCCCTTCAGCTCCATTCAACCCCTCCCATCTATCTCTCAACACCATCCGGTCCCTTCAGCTCCATTCAACCCCTCCCATCTATCTCTTAACACCATCCAGTCCCTTCAGCTCCATTCAACCCCTCCCATCTATCTCTTAACACCATCCAGTCCCTTCAGCTCCATTCAACCCCTCCCATCTATCTCTGAACACCATCCAGTCCCTTCAGCTCCATTCAACCCCTCCCATCTTTCTCTCAACACCATCCAGTCCCTTCAGCTCCATTCAACCCCTCCCATCTATCTCTGAACACCATCCAGTCCCTTCAGCTCCATTCAACCCCTCCCATCTATCTCTTAACACCATCCAGTCCCTTCAGCTCCATTCAACCCCTCCCATCTTTCTCTCAACACCATCCAGTCCCTTCAGCTCCATTCAACCCCTCCCATCTATCTCTGAACACCATCCAGTCCCTTCAGCTCCATTCAACCCCTCCCATCTATCTCTTAACACCATCCAGTCCCTTCAGCTCCATTCAACCCCTCCCATCTATCTCTCAACACCATCCGGTCCCTTCAGCTCCATTCAACCCCTCCCATCTATCTCTTAACACCATCCAGTCCCTTCAGCTCCATTCAACCCCTCCCATCTATCTCTGAACACCATCCAGTCCCTTCAGCTCCATTCAACCCCTCCCATCTATCTCTCAACTGCAGCATTAGTTCTATGAACAAAAACGAGCAACACATGGACAGTACCGAAATAAATGATCTAATGACTCTGCCTCCTCACAGCAAAATCTGCAGAGCTGGGAAGATTGTATCCCCTATATTTTGTATAGTAATTTAAATTGACGTTGTTTTGTGTGTCATTTCATAAACCATGTGCCATGGAATGGGTACATCGAAAATCTCTTCCCAACTATTTTGCAATTTATATGTCACAGCTGTCAGTTTTTTGGTCCTTCAATTAAATTGGTTTATGTTTTTATTTATCACACTTTTCTTTAACCATTTATGCTCTTTAATACAGGGCCGACAAACAAGTTCCTTACTTTGTTCCCCTTCTACTTGACTCTTCCATTTTTGTGGTAATGCTGCAATTAGTTGGTTGTAATTTTGGGTAGAGCAGATATTTCCATGTGTCTGTGTTAGCTGCATGTGTGACATAACTCCACCAGTCCTATTTATGATATCATTCACTAAAATGATACCTTTTTTGTAAAACATTTCATCAAAAAATACGTTTTTTTAATCAATTACTATATTTGAGTTTAACCACACTATTTGTTGTATTATTTGTTCTGTCTTTTCAGGATTAAACTGAAATTGCAACCAACTTTCTAAGGCTTGTTTAAAAAATAAGGATATTTTGGAGATTATTTTATTTTCAAACAACCGAAAGTGAGTGGTTGTAATGTGAATAAAGGGAAAAAGGCCCTTATTGAACATGGGGTGAGACATTCCTACCAATTGACTAGAGAACCAGTTTGGATTTAAGGTATAACTTTTGCATGACTGATGCCTTTAGTGAGAGGTCCAATGCTTTAATATTTAATCATTTCTGCCCTCTGAATTCATATTCGTTATATAAATAGGCCCTTTTCATTTTGTCTGGCTTGCCATTCCAAATCAATTGTAATATTTTTGTTCATATAATTTAACAATCAGGTCACTAGCTGTAGGCAAAACCATAAGCAAATAGGTAAACTCTGATATGACTAAAGAGTTAATCAGGGTGATTTTTCCACAAATAGACAGATATTTTCCTTTCCATGGTAGCAAGATCTTGTCTATTTTTGCTAACTTTCTATCAAAATGTATTGGAGTGAGATCATTTCTTTCTTTCAGGATATGAATACCGACTATGTCCACATCTCCGTCAGACCATTTTATTGGTAAACTGCACGGTAATGTAAAATTAGCACGTAATATAGTACACTGATCATAATTTGGTTTTAATCCAGAGAGGTTAGGAAAAGTATCTAGATCCTCTATGAGGCTGTGGAGGGATTCAGATTGTGAATTTAAAAGAAAACATGAATCATCAGTGGACATTGAAACCTTTGTTTTTAAACCACTGATTTCTAATGACTAAATATTTATTGTTGGATCTAATTTTAAACAGCTAACATTTCAATGGCAATAATAAATATATATGACGATAGTGGACAACCTTGTTTTACTCCTCTAGACAGTTTAAAACCTTCTGAGATGTGGCTATTATTTTATATTTTACACCTAGGGTTAGTATATTTTACACCTAGGGTTAGTATACAGAACTTTTTTTAACCCATTTTTAAGAAATTCCCCAAAATTGAAATATTCTAGGTATTTCTATATAAACTCCAGTCATACTTTATCAAAAGCCTTTTCAAAAATCAGCTATGAAAACCAGGCCTGTAATTTGGCCTTCACATGAGTCTTTCTGTACAGATCTAAATTTTCACTATTATTAGGGAAAAAAATCATACAAATTAGCTTCAGTTAGTGGAGATGGAGATGGAGGAGATGGAGATGGAGGAGAGGGAAATGGAGATGGAGATGGAGATGGAGATGGAGGAGATGGAGGAGATGGAGATGGAGATGGAGGAGATGGAGATGGAGACTGAAACCAAATATTCTTAAAGTATTCTTAAAGTACTTCACTTCCTCTTTCAAAATATAATTTGGTAAATCATAGAATCACCAGCTCTATGTTTACAGATAATAAAATGAAGCCTTCAAAGAAAGAACACCTTCCCTACAGTCAAATATGGAGGAGGTGCAGTGATGTTTTTGATTTGCTGCCTCGGGCACTGTGTGCATTGAATGTGTGCATGACATCATGGAATCAGGAGAATGCCAAGGCATTTTGCTGCCTCGGGCACTGTGTGCATTGAATGTGTGCATGACATCATGGAATCAGGAGAATGCCAAGGCATTTTGCTGCCTCTGGCACTGTGTGCATTGAATGTGTGCATGACATCATGGAATCAGGAGAATGCCAAGGCATTTTGCTGCCTCTGGCACTGTGTGCATTGAATGTGTGCATGACATCATGGAATCAGGAGAATGCCAAGGCATTTTGCTGCCTCTGGCACTGTGTGCATTGAATGTGTGCATGACATCATGGAATCAGGAGAATGCCAAGGCATTTTGCTGCCTCTGGCACTGTGTGCATTGAATGTGTGCATGACATCATGGAATCAGGAGAATGCCAAGGCATTTTGCTGCCTCTGGCACTGTGTGCATTGAATGTATGCATGACATCATGGAATCAGGAGAATGCCAAGGCATTTTGCTGCCTCTGGCACTGTGTGCATTGAATGTGTGCATGACATCATGGAATCAGGAGAATGCCAAGGCATTTTGCTGCCTCTGGCACTGTGTGCATTGAATGTGTGCATGACATCATGGAATCAGGAGAATGCCAAGGCATTTTGCTGCCTCTGGCACTGTGTGCATTGAATGTGTGCATGACATCATGGAATCAGGAGAATGCCAAGGCATTTTGCTGCCTCTGGCACTGTGTGCATTGAATGTGTGCATGACATCATGGAATCAGGAGAATGCCAAGGCATTTTGGGACGCAATGTCATACCCAGTGACAGAAAGCGGGATCCTGCTTTCTGAAAAAATTGCCTGCAGTAACCCGGTAGACCTTTAACTTGAAATCCTCAATGACATGGGGCCAGAACCCTATGGCACCCTATTCCCTATATATAGTGCACTACTTTAGACCAGAGCCCTATAGCACCCTATTCCCTATATATAGTGCACTACTTTAGACCAGAGCCCTATAGCACCCTATTCCCTATATATAGTGCACTACTTTAGACCAGAGCCCTATAGCACCCTATTCCCTATATATAGTGCACTACTTTAGACCAGAGCCCTATGGCACCCTATTCCCTATATAGTGCACTACTTTAGACCAGAGCCCCATGCGCCTGAATAGGGTGACATTTGGGATGCACCCTTGTATGTATTTTCTTCATTTCATAAAAGCATTTTCACTTCATCAGATCACAACAATTGGCCCAGTGCTGTCCGAATTTGGCCTGGGTAGGCCATCATTGTAAAGAAGTTGCTCTTCACTGACTTGGCCAGTTAAATAATATTTAAATAAAGTTAAATAAAAGGTTCAATAAAGTTACATTTGAAGAAATAAGATCACCATAGTCTTTACCCTGGAGTCTTTACCCTGGAGTCTTTACACTGGAGTCTTTATCCTGGAGTCTTTACACGGAAGTCTTGACCCTGGAGTCTTTACCCTGGAGTCTTTACCCTGGAGACTTTACACTGGAGTCTTTATCCTGGAGTCTTTACCCTGGAGTCTTTACCCTGTAGTCTTTACCCTGGAGTCTTTACCCTGGAGTCTTTATCATGGAGTCTTTACCCTGGGGGCTTTACCTTGGAGGCTTTACCCTGGAGTCTTTACACCGGAGTCTTTACCCTGGAGTCTTTACCCTGGAGTCTTTACACCGGAGTCTTTACCCTGGGGGCTTTACCCTGTAGTCTTTACCCTGGAGTCTTTATCCTGAAGTCTTTACCCTGGAGTCTTTACCCTGGAGTCTTTACCCTAGAGTCTTTACCCTGGAGTCTTTACACCGGAGTCTTTACCCTGGGGTCTTAACACTGGAGTCTTTATCCTGGAGTCTTTACCCTGGAGTCTTTACCCTGGAGTCTTTACCCTAGAGTCTTTCCCTGGAGTCTTAACACTGGAGTCTTTACCCTGGAGTCTTTACCCTGGAGTCTTTACACCGGAGTCTTTACCCTGGAGTCTTTACCCTGGAGTCTTTACCCTGGAGTCTTTACCCTGGAGTCTTTACCCTGGAGTCTTTACACCGGAGTCTTTACCCTGGAGTCTTTACACCGGAGTCTTTACCCTGGAGTCTTTACCCTGGAGTCTTTACACCGGAGTCTTTACCCTGGAGTCTTTACACCGGAGTCTTTACCCTGGGGGCTTTACCCTGTAGTCTTTACCCTGAAGTCTTTATCCTGAAGTCTTTACCCTGGAGTCTTAACACTGGAGTCTTTATCCTGGAGTCTTTACCCTGGAGTCTTTACCCTGGAGTCTTTACCCTAGAGTCTTTCCCTGGAGACTTTACACTGGAGTCTTTATCCTGGAGTCTTTACACTGAAGTCTTTACCCTGGAGTCTTTACCCTGGAGTCTTTACCCTTGAGTCTTTATCATGGAGTCTTTACCCTGGGGGCTTTACCCTGGAGGCTTTACCCTGGAGTCTTTACACCGGAGTCTTTACCCTGGGGGCTTTACCCTGTAGTCTTTACCCTGGAGTCTTTATCCTGAAGTCTTTACCCTGGAGTCTTTACCCTGGGGGCTTTACCCTGTAGTCTTTACCCTGGAGTCTTTATCCTGAAGTCTTTACCCTGGAGTCTTTACCCTGGGGGCTTTACACCGGAGTCTTTACCCTGGAGGCTTTATCCTGGAGTCTTTACCCTGGAGTCTTTACCCTGGAGTCTTTATCCTGGAGTCTTATCCTGGAGTCTTTACCCTGGAGTCTTTACCCTGGAGTCTTTACACTGGAGTCTTTATCCTGGAGTCTTTATCCTGGAGTCTTTACCCTGGAGTCTTTACCCTGTAGTCTTTACCCTGGAGTCTTTACCCTGGAGTCTTTACCCTGGAGAAAGGGGACACCGCGACTCATTATTTTACGCCTACATTTCTTCAGTCATTCTTTTATTTTCATCATTCCACTGTCTTCTCATTCTCTCTCAGGCTCCATGCTTTATGTTCCTCATACAGAAAGCACATTCCCATTGATGAATGTCTGTCTCTCTCAGCTCATCAAATCAAGTCGGCTTCCTCACCACTGATTGTATTCATACCATTAATATTCCTATGGCTTCCAGAGAATCACTTATACATCTCACAGAGCTTGTCCCCAATGGCACCCGATTACCTACAGTATATAGTGAGCTTCTTCCACAGGGGCCTATGGGCCCCGGTTAAAAGTAGTGACCTTAAAATACAATGAACAAAAACGTTTTTTAAAAAATCCAACATGCAACAATTTTAAAGATTTTACTGAGTTACGGTTCATAGAAGGAAATCAGTGAATTGAAATAAATTAATTAGATCCTAATCTATGGATTTCACATGACTGGGAATACAGATATGCATCTGTTGGTCACAGATACAGTACCTTTAAAATAAAAATAAGTAGTGGCGTGGCTCAGAGAACCAGTCAGTATCTCAAATCAAATCAAATCAAATGTATTTAATCACATTTATTTCCATAGCCCTTCGTACATCAGCTGATATCTCAAAGTGCTGTACAGAAACCCTGCCTGAAACCCCAAACAGCAAGCAATGCAGGTGTAGAAGCACAGTGGCTAGGAAAAACTCCCTAGAAAGGCCAAAACCTAGGAAGAAACCTAGAGAGGAACCAGGCTATGTGGGGTGGCCAGTCCTCTTCTGGCTCTGCCGGGTGGAGATTATAACAGAACATGGCCAAGATGTTCAAATGTTCATAAATGACCAGCATGGTCCAATAATAATAAGGCAGAACAGTTGAAACTGGAGCAGCAGCACGGCCAGGTGGACTGGGGACAGCAAGGAGTCATCATGTCAGGTAGTCCTGAGGCATGGTCCTAGGGCTCAGGTCCTCCGAGAGAGAGAGAGAGAGAGAGAGAGAGAGAGAGAAAGAAAGAGAGAAAGAGAGAATTAGAGAGAGCACACTTAAATTCACACAGGACACCGAATAGGACAGGAGAAGTACTCCAGATATAACAAACTGACCCTAGCCCCCCGACACATACTGTATCTGGTGATACCACCATTTGCCTCATACAGCACGACACATCTCCTTCACATAGAGTTGATCAGGCTGTTTATTGTGGCCTGTTGGAATGTTGCCCCGCTCCTCTTCAATGGCTGTGCGAAGTTGCTGGATATTGGCGGGAACTGGAACACGCTGTCGTACACGTCGATCCAGAGCATCCCAAACATGCTCAATGGGTGACATGTCAGGTGAGTATGCAGGCCATGGAAGAACTGGGACATTTTCAGCTTCCAGGAATTGTGTTACAAGTCCTTGCAACATGGGGTCGTGCATTATGCTCATGCTGAAACATGAGGTGATGGCAGTGGATGAATGGCACCACAATGGACCTCAGGATCTTGTCACACTGTCTCTGTGCATTCAAATTGCTCTGTTCACAACACTGACATCAGCAAACAGCTTGCCCACACAACGCCATCTGCCCGGTACAATTGAAACCGGGATTAATCCGTGAAGATCACACTTCTCCAGCGTGTCAGTGGCCGTCGAAGTCGGTTTACGACACCGAACTGCAGTCAGGTCAAGACCCTGGTGACGACGACGAGTATGCAGATGAGCTTCCCGGGGGACGGTTTCTGACAGTTTGTGCAGAACCCACAGTTTCCTCAGCTGTCCTGGGGGGGCTGGCCTCAGACCATCCCACAGGTGAAGAATCTGGATGTGGAGGTCCTGGGTTGGCGTGGTTACACGTGGTCTGTGGTTTGTGAGGCCAGTTGGACGTACTCCCAAATTCTCTAAAACCACGTTGGAGGCGGCTTATGGTAGAGAAATTAACAGTCAATTCTCTGGCAACAGCTCTGGTGGACATTCCTGCAGTCAGCATGTCCGTTGAACGCTCCTTGAAAACTTGAGACATTTGTGGCATTGTGTTGTGTGACAAAACTTCACATTTTTAGAGTGGCCTTTTATTATCCCCAGCACAAGGTGCACCTGTGTAATGATCGTGCTGTTTAATCAGACACCTGTCAGGTGGATGGATTATCTTGGCAAGGGATGTAAAACAAACTTGTGCGTAACATTTGAGATAAATAAGCTTTTTGTGCATACGGAAAATTACTGGGATATTTTATTTCAGCTCATGAAACAATGGACCAACACTTTACATGTGGTGTCTATATTTTTGTTCAGTGACAGTATAGGGTGGCATTGGAGACACGGACAGAGTCTATCCCAAATCAACCACCTCAGATCTGAACTCTAGCAGTGGAATGGCTGGGCTGTAATGTGTCGACTCTAGATAGATGCATTTATATTATCTAAGGTGTTAGGCTGTGACTCATTTATATTATCTAAGGCTGAGACTCATTTATATTATCTAAGGTGTTAGGCTGAGACTAATTTCTATTATCTAAGGTGTTAGGCTGTGACTCATTTATATTACCTAAGGCTAAGACTAATTTCTATTATCTAGGGTGTTAGGCTGTGACTCATTTCTATTCTCTAGGGTGTTAGGCTGTGACTCATTTCTATTATCTAAGGTGTTAGGCTGTGACTCCTTTCTATTATCTAAGGTGTTAGGCTGTGACTCATTTCTATTATCTAAGGCTGTGACTCATTTCTATTCTCTAGGGTGTTAGGCTGTGATTTATTTCTATTCTCTAGGGTGTTAGGCTGTGACTCATTTATATTATCTAGGGTGTTAGGCTGTGACTCATTTCTATTCTCTAGGGTGTTAGGCTGTGACTCATTTATATTATCTAAGGCTGTGACTCATTTCTATTATCTAGGGTGTTAGGCTGTGACTCATTTCTATTATCTAGGGTGTTAGGCTGTGACTCATTTCTATTCTCTATGGTGTTAGGCTGTGACTCATTTCTATTCTCTATGCTGTTAGGCTGTGACTCATTTCTATTCTCTAGGGTGTTAGGCTGTGACTCATTTATATTATCTAGGGTATTAGGCTGTGACTCATTTATATTCTCTAAGGTGTTAGGCTGTGACTGATTTATATTCTCTAATGTGTTAGGCTGTGACTCATTTATATTCTCTAGGGTGTTAGGCTGAGACTCAAGATTCACCCAACCGTTCTCTGCTATGAATTGACAATGGAAGGGAAAGTCATATAAATATAAGATATTACATGGTCTATTACATCTCACCTTGGTGTGTGTGTGGTGTGTGTGTGTGTGTGTGTGTGTGTGTGTGTGTGTGTGTGTGTGTGTGCGTGCGTGCGTGGTGTGTGTGCGTGCGTGCATGGTGTGTGGTGTGTGGTGTGAGGTGTGCGTGTGCGTGTGTGTGTGTGTGTGTGTGCGTGTGTGTGCGTGCGTGCTTGCGTGAAGCAGATTTATATGCTTCCTATTCAGAGAATATCAAATGAACAATATCAATGTCAAATATACAGTAGAAGCTCCTACTGTTGTTTTGCTCAAAGAACATGTACTGCTCCTGGTTCTGGCTACAGACCGTATAGTACCACTTTTAAAAGGGGCATTGTTTTGTAGTTTTTTTTCTTCAAGGTCAGAACACATAGCTACTGTTTAATATTTGTATTCTTGATTTTATCAACTGATTTAACAGTGTTGCTTCCATCCCTCTCCTTGCCTCAGAACTGGACTTGAACTGGGGACCAAAAAGCACAATACATTTATATGAAAACATGTTTCTATTCAGATTTTTCAAAGGGTGATACTGCACCTTCAGCATCCTTACTTCCTGTGCTACTTCCTGTGCTACTTCCTGTGCTGATTCCTGTGCTACTTCCTGTGCTACGCCACGGACCCTCTGAACACGTGTCGTCCGTATAGTTGGAAAACAAGTACTTCTACGTCACAGTGATTTAACGCTACTTGCGCACCGCCAATTAGCTATCCATTTTACATCAGCTACACTGACATCTCTCTCTCCCTCTTCCTCTCCCTCTCCCTCTCCCCTCCAGATCCTGGCTATCCTGTCTATCCTGTTCATAATTCTCTCCACTATCGCCTTGTCCCTCAACACCCTACCAGAGCTCCAGGTGCTAGATGAGTTCGGCCAGGCCAACGACAACCCCCAGCTGGCCCATGTGGAAGCCATCTGCATCGCGTGGTTTACCATGGAGTACCTCCTCCGCTTCCTCTCTTCACCCGACAAGTGGAAGTTCTTCAAAGGTAAATATACGCTTAAAGCCGCTCCTCAACTAAACTGGAACTTTGTCTTTCGTTTTGTGTTTCAGTTGGTAATACTGCCCATTTTTATAGTTAAAATGTAAGTTGTACTCGCAATTCAGCTTGTTGCTGCCACTTGTACAAAGTCGTATTGAAGTAAAAACTGTTTTACCCCTCTCCCTTGCTTCCTCTCTCCCTCCTTCTCTCCCTATCTGTCTCAAAGGTCCCCTGAACGTCATTGACCTGCTGGCCATCCTCCCTTATTATGTCACCATCTTCCTGACGGAATCCAACAAGAGTGTTCTACAGTTCCAGAACGTTCGGCGCGTGGTGCAGATATTCCGGATCATGAGAATATTGAGGATTCTGAAGCTGGCCAGGCATTCCACAGGGCTGCAGTCTCTAGGTCTGTATGCATGTTGTTTAGCCCAGTGTTTATTAGTCCTGGTCCTGGGGACTCAAATGGATGCTCGTTTTAGTTTTTTGCCCACTACGCACCTGATTCCACCAATGAAAGGTTTGATGAATTGATTCAAGGGAATCAGATGTATAGTTCGAAGGCAAACATTAAAATAAGCACCTCTTTGGACCAGGACCAGGACCAAGAACCACTGTTTGACTTATTGAGAGTATACAGTTTTAGTTGTTCTACTCTAATCTAATATAGGTTTCACCCTGAGGAGGAGTTACAACGAGCTGGGACTGCTCATCCTCTTCCTGGCCATGGGCATTATGATCTTCTCCAGCCTCGTCTTCTTTGCCGAGAAGGACGAAGACGCCACCAAGTTCACCAGCATCCCCGCCTCCTTCTGGTGGGCCACTATCACTATGACTACGGTGGGTTACGGTGACATCTACCCTCAGACTCTGCTGGGTAAGATAGTCGGGGGTCTCTGCTGTATCGCCGGGGTGTTGGTCATCGCTCTGCCCATCCCCATTATAGTCAACAATTTCTCTGAGTTCTACAAGGAGCAGAAGAGGCAGGAGAAGGCCATAAAGAGGCGGGAGGCCCTGGAGAGGGCCAAGAGAAACGGTAGTATCGTCTCCATGAACCTGAAGGATGCGTTCGCCCGGAGTATGGAGCTGATGGATGTAGTGGTGGAGAAAGGAGGAGAGGACAAGCTCTGTGTGGGCCTGGGCAACCACCTGTCCCCCAGCCGCTGGGCCAGCACACCCAAGTGCGCCGCCTCTGACACCAGTCTTCATTCCCTGGATAAGACGTTCCCCGAATCCATCCTCCTGGGATCCACCCACCGCATCACCATCACAACCAGCAGCAGCCCCCAGCGGCGGCACCTCGGTAGCCCTCAGTTCAGAGGCGGTATCCCCGAATTCAGAGGCGGTACCTCTCAGCTTCTTAACGCTCAGAACCTAGAGTGCATGTACAACGAGATGGCCAGGTCTCAGTCCTTCACCAACCTCAACACTTCCTGCTCCCTGAGCACCGTGAGCACCTCAACCGCCTTCACCGCTACGACATCCCCGGAGTTGCAGCAGCACCCGGGGTCCCCTCCTGCGCCGACCCCGACCTTACAGAAAGTAGAACTGGAGATGCAGGAAGTCCTGCGCTCTTCTTCGTCTTTGACGGAGCTGAAGGAAGGTGACGGAATACAGAGCCCGCCGAGCGTGGATAGCATCGCCACCTGCAGGGACGAGTTTGGGGAGGGTTCTAGAAGGAAGTTCCCTCCGACTCTGGATCCCCTCCCAGAGTCGAGTGTCGATGACGTCCAAAGCCCACAAGATGCCACCCTCCTCAAAGACAGGATGTATGGGTTTGTTCCCTATGACCAAGATGGTGCCACAAAGTCCACCAGAGACGACGCAGAGAGCTTCAACAGAACTGTTGAGAACATCCGGAATTCCCTGAGAGGCAGCATCAACCCTGTCGTCAAGGGAACCAAAGGGTTAAAGGTCATTTTCATCGAGGGCCCCCCCACCGAAGCCCCCCCGACGCCACCCAGCACCACCTCACCCCAGGACATCAGCTCCAGCCTCCTGGAGGATGAGTCCCCTGAGGGGGAGACCACACCGCTCCTCCCCAGCACAGAGGCCCTCGACCTGGGCACAGAAGACGAGATCTTCCCCCTGTCCCCTGAGAGGCTGATGGTAGTGGTGGACACCCCGCCAGGGGACGAGGACACCCTGGACCAGAGTCTCGGGGGTCAAGGGTTGACCAACGAGGAGAAGAACCTGATGGAGACCGCAGGAGCGGCAGGAGGGGCATCGGCGGGGAACTGCACCCAGGGTGTGGTGGGGGGAGGGGCAAGTGGGGAGGGTAAGGTCGACATCAACCAAAGTGGACACAAAGCAGAGAACCACATTTTCACACCAGAGATCCCCCTGATGACCGGGGAAAGCAGTATGTCCCCAACCTGTGAAACCAGCATGTGACTCTAGGGGGCACTCTGAGGGAAAAGACCCACTGGAATTACATTTAAATAACCTGCTGAGAAATACGAAGAAGAATGAGAAGATAGGGAGGAAATAGGAGGAAAGTGAGATGAGAGAAAAAGGGCCAGATATTGGAAGAGATATTTTTGCATGGCATGACGAGTCCCTTTTACGCGTGTTGTTGTTTATTTCTGAAACAGAGACTGCAGAGGTTTATTGGCGAAACAGAGACTGCAGAGGTTTATTGCCGAAACAGAGACTGCAGAGGTTTATTGCCGAAACAGAGACTGCAGTAGTTTTGCAGACTTAAAACTTTTGGGGCTCAAATCGAGAAACTCATATGGACATATTTAAGAGGAGGACATTTTCAATCCTGATGTATATTTCAGTCTTGTTTATTTTTTTCTAGCAACAGTGAAAAATGCTTATCTTTAAAAAATAAAAAAAAGCATGCATTTAAAAATAGATATGTAGGTATATTTGACGGTTTGCTGAAAGCGCTCAACATACTATGACAACAAAGGCAATGACAATTCACAGAAGAAGAGGCAGAAAAAAATCCACGTTCGCCAAAGGTACAAATATTTCTAATGTGAGGAGAAAGGGAGTAATGCATCGACAGACCTCACACAGAGCCTGTGTTCCAAATGGCACCCTATAGTGCACTACTTAAGACCAGAACCCTATGGGGCCCTATTCCCTGTATAGTACACTACTTTAGACCAGAGCCCTATGGCACCCTATTCCCTATATAGTACACTACTTTAGATCAGAGCCCTATGGCACCCTATTCCCTATATAGTACACTACTTTAGACCAGAGCCCTATGGCACCCTATTCCCTAAATAGAGCACTACTTTAGACCAGAGCCCTATGGCACCCTATTCCCTATATAGTACACTACTTTAGACCAGAGCCCTATGGCACCCTATTCCCTAAATAGAGCACTACTTTAGACCAGAGCCCTATGGCACACTATTCCCTATATAGTACACTACTTTAGACCAGAGCCCTATGGCACACTATTCCCTATATAGTACACTACTTTAGACCAGAGCCCTATGGCACCCTATTCCCTATATAGTACACTACTTTAGTCCAGAGCCCTATGGCACCCTATTCCCTAAATAGAGCACTACTTTAGACCAGAGCCCTATGGCACCCTATTCCCTATATAGTACACTACTTTAGTCCAGAGCCCTATGGCACCCTATTCCCTAAATAGAGCACTACTTTAGACCAGAGCCCTATGGCACCCTATTCCTTAAAATAGAGCACTACTTTAGACCAAAACCCTAAGGGGGTGTTGCAACGTAGCGACCTATGAAAAAACATATCATCATGACCTTTCGTTTAAATGCAATGCGTAATAACCATGATGACTATGTTGTGTTTTTTGTCTTGATGAGATTATTGTATGAACTGCAATGTTAACATTGTCTTCGGTATTATAATTGGTTTGGGGTTTCAATGTAATAATGCTCAATGATCTTCAGCTTGATTGATGATTAGTATTTTCATTGGCAATAATGTTTCCAAAAAAAATGATATACAACTGTAGTTGCCAAAATATGTAATCAGTGAGGACAAACGGCAAACGCTTCAGCTACTAGCCTAAACTTAAATAAATGAGCATATTTATATCAGCTTGGTTTCAGCAGGCGAGATAGGGTTTTAGAAAGGAGAAATCATTAGGTTGGTTGATAAACAATCTGCTCCTTGATTCCATCAAAATATAACACAATGTATTAATTACTCTCTGACAATGTGTACTTCCGAATGTAGTTTTTACGAATTTAAAATCTATGAATACAGTGTAGTAGGATTACAGATAGTTAAGACAGTCCTAGAGGTGTTCTAGTGGGGCCTACAGTTGGTTAAGAAAGTCCTAGAGGTGTTCTAGTGGGGCTTACAGTTAGTTAAGACAGTCCTAGAGGTGTTCTAGTGGGGCTTACAGATAGTTAAGACAGTCCTATAGGTGTTCTAGTGGGGCCTACAGTTAGTTAAGACAGTCCTAGAGGTGTTCTAGAGGGGCCTACAGTTAGTTAAGACAGTCCCAGAGGTGTTCTAGTGGGGCCTACAGTTAAGACAGTCCTAGAGGTGTTCTAGTGGGGCCTACAGTTAAGACAGTCCTAGAGGTGTTCTAGTGGGGCCTACAGTTAGTTAAGACAGTCCTAGAGGTGTTCTAGTGGGGCCTACAGTTAAGACAGTCCTAGAGGTGTTACAGTAGGGCCTAGAGTTAAGACAGTCCTAGAGGTGTTCTGGTAGGGCCTACAGTTAGTTAAGAAAGTCCTAGAGGTGTTCTATTGGGGCCTACAGTTAAGACAGTCCTAGAGGTGTTCTAGTGGGGCCTACATTTAAGACAGTCCTAGAGGTGTTCTAGTGCGGCCTACAGTTAAGACAGTCCTAGAGGTGTTCTAGTGGGGCCTACAGTTAAGACAGTCCTAGAGGTGTTCTAGTGGGGCCTACAGTTAAGACAGTCCTAGAGGTGTTCTAGTGGGGCCTACAGTTAGTTAAGACAGTCCTATAGGTGTTCTAGTGGGGCCTACAGTTAAGACAGTCCGAGAGTTGTTCTAGTGGGGCCTACAGTTAGTTAAGACAGTCCTAGAGGTGTTCTAGTGGGGCCTACAGTTAAGACAGTCCTAGAGGTGTTCCAGTAGGGCCTAGAGTTAAGACAGTCCTAGAGGTGTTCTAGTGGGGCCTACAGTTACGACAGTCCTAGAGGTGTTCTGGTAGGGCCTACAGTTAGTTAAGAAAGTCCTAGAGGTGTTCTAGTGGGGCCTACAGTTAGTTAAGACAGTCCTAGAGGTGTTCTATTGGGGCCTACAGTTAAGACAGTCCTAGAGGTGTTCTAGTGGGGCCTACATTTAAGACAGTCCTAGAGGTGTTCTAGTGGGGCCTTACAGTTAAGACAGTCCTAGAGGTGTTCTAGTGGGGCCTACAGTTAGTTAAGACAGTCCTAGAGGTGTTCTAGTGGGGCCTACCGTTAGTTAAGACAGTCCTAGAGGTGTTATAGTGGGGCCTACAGTTAGTTAAGACAGTCCTAGAGGTGTTCTAGTGGGGCCTACAGTTAAGACAGTCCTAGAGGTGTTCTAGTGGGGCCTACAATTAGTTAAGACAGTCCTAGAGGTGTTCTAGTGGGGCCTACAGTTAAGACAGTCCTAGAGGTGTTCTAGTGGGGCCTACAGTTATTTAAGACAGTCCTAGAGGTGTTCTAGTGGGTCCTACAGTTAGTTAAGACAGTCCTAGAGGTGTTCTAGTGGGGCCTACAGTTAAGACAGTCCTAGAGGTGTTCTAGTGGGGCCTACAGTTAAGACAGTCCTAGAGGTGTTCTAGTGGGGCCTACAGTTAGTTAAGACAGTCCTATAGGTGTTCTAGTGGGGCCTACAGTTAAGACAGTCCGAGAGTTGTTCTAGTGGGGCCTACAGTTAGTTAAGACAGTCCTAGAGGTGTTCTAGTGGGGCCTACAGTTAAGACAGTCCTAGAGGTGTTCCAGTAGGGCCTAGAGTTAAGACAGTCCTAGAGGTGTTCTAGTGGGGCCTACAGTTACGACAGTCCTAGAGGTGTTCTGGTAGGGCCTACAGTTAGTTAAGAAAGTCCTAGAGGTGTTCTAGTGGGGCCTACAGTTAGTTAAGACAGTCCTAGAGGTGTTCTATTGGGGCCTACAGTTAAGACAGTCCTAGAGGTGTTCTAGTGGGGCCTACATTTAAGACAGTCCTAGAGGTGTTCTAGTGGGGCCTTACAGTTAAGACAGTCCTAGAGGTGTTCTAGTGGGGCCTACAGTTAGTTAAGACAGTCCTAGAGGTGTTCTAGTGGGGCCTACCGTTAGTTAAGACAGTCCTAGAGGTGTTATAGTGGGGCCTACAGTTAGTTAAGACAGTCCTAGAGGTGTTCTAGTGGGGCCTACAGTTAAGACAGTCCTAGAGGTGTTCTAGTGGGGCCTACAATTAGTTAAGACAGTCCTAGAGGTGTTCTAGTGGGGCCTACAGTTAAGACAGTCCTAGAGGTGTTCTAGTGGGGCCTACAGTTATTTAAGACAGTCCTAGAGGTGTTCTAGTGGGTCCTACAGTTAGTTAAGACAGTCCTAGAGGTGTTCTAGTGGGGCCTACAGTTAAGACAGTCCTAGAGGTGTTCTAGTGGGGCCTACAGTTAAGACAGTCCTAGAGGTGTTCTAGTGGGGCCTACAGTTAGTTAAGACAGTCCTATAGGTGTTCTAGTGGGGCCTACAGTTAAGACAGTCCGAGAGTTGTTCTAGTGGGGCCTACAGTTAGTTAAGACAGTCCTAGAGGTGTTCTAGTGGGGCCTACAGTTAAGACAGTCCTAGAGGTGTTCCAGTAGGGCCTAGAGTTAAGACAGTCCTAGAGGTGTTCTAGTGGGGCCTACAGTTACGACAGTCCTAGAGGTGTTCTGGTAGGGCCTACAGTTAGTTAAGAAAGTCCTAGAGGTGTTCTAGTGGGGCCTACAGTTAGTTAAGACAGTCCTAGAGGTGTTCTATTGGGGCCTACAGTTAAGACAGTCCTAGAGGTGTTCTAGTGGGGCCTACATTTAAGACAGTCCTAGAGGTGTTCTAGTGGGGCCTTACAGTTAAGACAGTCCTAGAGGTGTTCTAGTGGGGCCTACAGTTAGTTAAGACAGTCCTAGAGGTGTTCTAGTGGGGCCTACCGTTAGTTAAGACAGTCCTAGAGGTGTTATAGTGGGGCCTACAGTTAGTTAAGACAGTCCTAGAGGTGTTCTAGTGGGGCCTACAGTTAAGACAGTCCTAGAGGTGTTCTAGTGGGGCCTACAATTAGTTAAGACAGTCCTAGAGGTGTTCTAGTGGGGCCTACAGTTAAGACAGTCCTAGAGGTGTTCTAGTGGGGCCTACAGTTAGTTAAGACAGTTCTAGAGGTGTTCTAGTGGGGCCTACAGTTAGTTAAGACAGTCCTAGAGGTGTTCTAGTGGGGCCTACAGTTAGTTAAGACAGTCCTAGAGGTGTTCTATTGGGGCCTACAGTTAAGACAGTCCTAGAGGTGTTCTAGTGGGGCCTACAGTTAAGACAGTCCTAGAGGTGTTCTAGATGTTCTACAGTTAAGACAGTTCTAGAGGTGTTCTAGTGGGGCCTACAGTTAGTTAAGACAGTCCTAGAGGTGTTCTGGTAGGGCCTACAGTTAGTTAAGAAAGTCCTAGAGGTGTTCTATTGGGGCCTACAGTTAAGACAGTACTAGAGGTGTTCTAGTGGGGCCTACATTTAAGACAGTCCTAGAGGTGTTCTAGTGCGGCCTACAGTTAAGACAGTCCTAGAGGTGTTCTAGTGGGGCCTACAGTTAAGACAGTCCTAGAGGTGTTCTAGTGGGGCCTACAGTTAAGACAGTCCTAGAGGTGTTCTAGTGGGGCCTACAGTTAGTTAAGACAGTCCTATAGGTGTTCTAGTGGGGCCTACAGTTAAGACAGTCCGAGAGTTGTTCTAGTGGGGCCTACAGTTAGTTAAGACAGTCCTAGAGGTGTTCTAGTGGGGCCTACAGTTAAGACAGTCCTAGAGGTGTTCCAGTAGGGCCTAGAGTTAAGACAGTCCTAGAGGTGTTCTAGTGGGGCCTACAGTTACGACAGTCCTAGAGGTGTTCTGGTAGGGCCTACAGTTAGTTAAGAAAGTCCTAGAGGTGTTCTAGTGGGGCCTACAGTTAGTTAAGACAGTCCTAGAGGTGTTCTATTGGGGCCTACAGTTAAGACAGTCCTAGAGGTGTTCTAGTGGGGCCTACATTTAAGACAGTCCTAGAGGTGTTCTAGTGGGGCCTTACAGTTAAGACAGTCCTAGAGGTGTTCTAGTGGGGCCTACAGTTAGTTAAGACAGTCCTAGAGGTGTTCTAGTGGGGCCTACCGTTAGTTAAGACAGTCCTAGAGGTGTTATAGTGGGGCCTACAGTTAGTTAAGACAGTCCTAGAGGTGTTCTAGTGGGGCCTACAGTTAAGACAGTCCTAGAGGTGTTCTAGTGGGGCCTACAATTAGTTAAGACAGTCCTAGAGGTGTTCTAGTGGGGCCTACAGTTAAGACAGTCCTAGAGGTGTTCTAGTGGGGCCTACAGTTATTTAAGACAGTCCTAGAGGTGTTCTAGTGGGTCCTACAGTTAGTTAAGACAGTCCTAGAGGTGTTCTAGTGGGGCCTACAGTTAAGACAGTCCTAGAGGTGTTCTAGTGGGGCCTACAGTTAAGACAGTCCTAGAGGTGTTCTAGTGGGGCCTACAGTTAGTTAAGACAGTCCTATAGGTGTTCTAGTGGGGCCTACAGTTAAGACAGTCCGAGAGTTGTTCTAGTGGGGCCTACAGTTAGTTAAGACAGTCCTAGAGGTGTTCTAGTGGGGCCTACAGTTAAGACAGTCCTAGAGGTGTTCCAGTAGGGCCTAGAGTTAAGACAGTCCTAGAGGTGTTCTAGTGGGGCCTACAGTTACGACAGTCCTAGAGGTGTTCTGGTAGGGCCTACAGTTAGTTAAGAAAGTCCTAGAGGTGTTCTAGTGGGGCCTACAGTTAGTTAAGACAGTCCTAGAGGTGTTCTATTGGGGCCTACAGTTAAGACAGTCCTAGAGGTGTTCTAGTGGGGCCTACATTTAAGACAGTCCTAGAGGTGTTCTAGTGGGGCCTTACAGTTAAGACAGTCCTAGAGGTGTTCTAGTGGGGCCTACAGTTAGTTAAGACAGTCCTAGAGGTGTTCTAGTGGGGCCTACCGTTAGTTAAGACAGTCCTAGAGGTGTTATAGTGGGGCCTACAGTTAGTTAAGACAGTCCTAGAGGTGTTCTAGTGGGGCCTACAGTTAAGACAGTCCTAGAGGTGTTCTAGTGGGGCCTACAATTAGTTAAGACAGTCCTAGAGGTGTTCTAGTGGGGCCTACAGTTAAGACAGTCCTAGAGGTGTTCTAGTGGGGCCTACAGTTATTTAAGACAGTCCTAGAGGTGTTCTAGTGGGTCCTACAGTTAGTTAAGACAGTCCTAGAGGTGTTCTAGTGGGGCCTACAGTTAAGACAGTCCTAGAGGTGTTCTAGTGGGGCCTACAGTTAAGACAGTCCTAGAGGTGTTCTAGTGGGGCCTACAGTTAGTTAAGACAGTCCTATAGGTGTTCTAGTGGGGCCTACAGTTAAGACAGTCCGAGAGTTGTTCTAGTGGGGCCTACAGTTAGTTAAGACAGTCCTAGAGGTGTTCTAGTGGGGCCTACAGTTAAGACAGTCCTAGAGGTGTTCCAGTAGGGCCTAGAGTTAAGACAGTCCTAGAGGTGTTCTAGTGGGGCCTACAGTTACGACAGTCCTAGAGGTGTTCTGGTAGGGCCTACAGTTAGTTAAGAAAGTCCTAGAGGTGTTCTAGTGGGGCCTACAGTTAGTTAAGACAGTCCTAGAGGTGTTCTATTGGGGCCTACAGTTAAGACAGTCCTAGAGGTGTTCTAGTGGGGCCTACATTTAAGACAGTCCTAGAGGTGTTCTAGTGGGGCCTTACAGTTAAGACAGTCCTAGAGGTGTTCTAGTGGGGCCTACAGTTAGTTAAGACAGTCCTAGAGGTGTTCTAGTGGGGCCTACCGTTAGTTAAGACAGTCCTAGAGGTGTTATAGTGGGGCCTACAGTTAGTTAAGACAGTCCTAGAGGTGTTCTAGTGGGGCCTACAGTTAAGACAGTCCTAGAGGTGTTCTAGTGGGGCCTACAATTAGTTAAGACAGTCCTAGAGGTGTTCTAGTGGGGCCTACAGTTAAGACAGTCCTAGAGGTGTTCTAGTGGGGCCTACAGTTAGTTAAGACAGTTCTAGAGGTGTTCTAGTGGGGCCTACAGTTAGTTAAGACAGTCCTAGAGGTGTTCTAGTGGGGCCTACAGTTAGTTAAGACAGTCCTAGAGGTGTTCTATTGGGGCCTACAGTTAAGACAGTCCTAGAGGTGTTCTAGTGGGGCCTACAGTTAAGACAGTCCTAGAGGTGTTCTAGATGTTCTACAGTTAAGACAGTTCTAGAGGTGTTCTAGTGGGGCCTACAGTTAGTTAAGACAGTCCTAGAGGTGTTCTAGTGGGGCCTACCGTTAGTTAAGACAGTCCTAGAGGTGTTCTAGTGGGGCCTACAGTTAGTTAAGACAGTCCTAGAGGTGTTCTAGTGGGTCCTACAGTTAAGACAGTCCTAGAGGTGTTCTAGTGGGGCCTACAGTTAGTTAAGACAGTCCTAGAGGTGTTCTAGTGGGGCCTACAGTTAGTTAAGACAGTCCTAGAGGTGTTCTAGAGGGGCCTACAGTTAGTTAAGACAGTCCTAGAGGTGTTCTAGTGGGGCCTACAGTTAAGACAGTCCTAGAGGTGTTCCAGTGGGGCCTATAGTTAAGACAGTCATAGAGGTGTTCTAGTGGGGCCTACAGTTATGACAGTCCTAGAGGTGTTCTAGTGGGGCCTCCAGTTAGTTAAGACAGTTCTAGAGGTGTTCCAGTAGGGCCTAGAGTTAAGACAGTCCTAGAGGTGTTCTAGTGGGGCCTACAGTTACGACAGTCCTAGAGGTGTTCTGGTAAGGCCTACAGTTAGTTAAGAAAGTCCTAGAGGTGTTCTAGTGGGGCCTACAGTTAGTTAAGACAGTCCTAGAGGTGTTCTATTGGGGCCTACAGTTAAGACAGTCCTAGAGGTGTTCTAGTGGGGCCTACATTTAAGACAGTCCTAGAGGTGTTCTAGTGCGGCCTACAGTTAAGACAGTCCTAGAGGTGTTCTAGTGGGGCCTACAGTTAAGACAGTCCTAGAGGTGTTCTAGTGGGGCCTACAGTTAGTTAAGACAGTCCTAGAGGTGTTCTAGTGGGGCCTACCGTTAGTTAAGACAGTCCTAGAGGTGTTATAGTGGGGCCTACAGTTAGTTAAGACAGTCCTAGAGGTGTTCTAGTGGGGCCTACAGTTAAGACAGTCCTAGAGGTGTTCTAGTGGGGCCTACAATTAGTTAAGACAGTCCTAGAGGTGTTCTAGTGGGGCCTACAGTTAAGACAGTCCTAGAGGTGTTCTAGTGGGGCCTACAGTTAAGACAGTCCTAGAGGTGTTCTAGTGGGGCCTACAGTTAGTTAAGACAGTTCTAGAGGTGTTCTAGTGGGGCCTACAGTTAGTTAAGACAGTCCTAGAGGTGTTCTAGTGGGGCCTACAGTTAAGACAGTCCTAGAGGTGTTCTAGTGGGGCCTACAGTTAGTTAAGACAGTTCTAGAGGTGTTCTAGTGGGGCCTACAGTTAGTTAAGACAGTCCTAGAGGTGTTCTATTGGGGCCTACAGTTAAGACAGTCCTAGAGGTGTTCTAGTGGGGCCTACAGTTAAGACAGTCCTAGAGGTGTCCTAGATGTTCTACAGTTAAGACAGTTCTAGAGGTGTTCTAGTGGGGCCTACAGTTAGTTAAGACAGTCCTAGAGGTGTTCTAGTGGGGCCTACCGTTAGTTAAGACAGTCCTAGAGGTGTTCTAGTGGGGCCTACAGTTAAGACAGTCCTAGAGGTGTTCCAGTGGGGCCTATAGTTATGACAGTCCTAGAGGTGTTCTAGTGGGGCCTCCAGTTAGTTAAGACAGTTCTAGGGTTGTTCTAGTGGGGCCTACAGTTAAGACAGTCCTAGAGGTGTTCTAGTTGGGCCTACAGTTAGTTAAGACACAGTTCTAGAGGTGTTCTAGTGGGGCCTACAGTTAGTTAAGACAGTCCTAGAGGTGTTCTAGTGGGGCCTATAGTTAGTTTAGAGAGTCCTAGAGGTGTTCTAGTAGGGCCTACAGTTAGTTAAGACAGTCCTAGAGGTGTTCTAGTGGGGCCTACAGTTAGTTAAGACAGTCCTAGAGGTGTTCTAGTGGGGCCTACAGTTAAGACAGTCCTAGAGGTGTTCTAGTGGGGCCTACAGTTAGTTAAGAAAGTCCTAGAGGTGTTCTAGTGGGGCCTACAGTTAGGACAGTCCTAGAGGTGTACTAGTGGGGCCTACAGTTAGGACAGTCCTAGAGGTGTACTAGTGGGGCCTACAGTTAAGATAGTCCTAGAGGTGTTCTAGTGGGGCCTACAGTTAGTTTAGAGAGTCCTAGAGGTGTTCTAGTAGGGCCTACAGTTAGTTAAGACAGTCCTAGAGGTGTTCTAGTGGGGCCTACAGTTAGTTAAGACAGTCCTAGAGGTGTTCTAGTGGGGCCTACAGTTAAGACAGTCCTAGAGGTGTTCTAGTGGGGCCTACAGTTAGTTAAGAAAGTCCTAGAGGTGTTCTAGTGGGGCCTACAGTTAGGACAGTCCTAGAGGTGTACTAGTGGGGCCTACAGTTAGGACAGTCCTAGAGGTGTTCCAGTAGGGCCTACAGTTAGTTAAGACAGTCCTAGAGGTGTTCTAGTGGGGCCTACAGTTAGGACAGTCCTAGAGGTGTTCTAGTGGAGCCTACAGTTAGTTAAGACAGTCCTAGAGGTGTTCTAGTGGGGCCTACAGTTAAAACAGTCCTAGAGGTGTTCTAGTGGGGCCTACAGTTAAGACAGTCCTAGAGGTGTTCTAGTGGGGCCTACAGTTAAGACAGTTCTAGAGGTGTTCTAGTGGGGCCTACAGTTAAGACAGTTCTAGAGGTGTTCTAGTGGGGCCTACAGTTAGTTAAGACAGTCCTAGAGGTGTTCTAGTGGGGCCTACAGTTAGTTAAGACAGTCATAGAGGTGTTCTAGTGGGGCCTACAGTTAGTTAAGACAGTCCTAGAGGTGTTCTAGTGGGGCCTACAGTTAAGACAGTCCTAGAGGTGTTCTAGTGGGGCCTACAGTTAAGACAGTCCTAGAGGTGTTCTGGTAGGGCCTACAGTTAGTTAAGACAGTCCTAGAGGTGTTCTAGTGGGGCCTACAGTTAGTTAAGACAGTCCTAGAGGTGTTCTAGTGGGGCCTACAGTTAAGACAGTCCTAGAGGTGTTCTAGTGGGGCCTACAGTTAAGACAGTCCTAGAGGTGTTGTAGTGGCGCCTATGTAGATAATTTGGAGTTCCATTTGGGGCAGAAAAATATTAGTGTATCTCAGAAAAAAAAAACATTAGTATTCCTTCTACTGTCAGATGACCAATACATATGATCATGTTTTATCAAGCCATTCTAGCTGCTCATTAACACCAGTAAATGAGTAGATGACAGTTATTTTTGATTTCTCTAACGGGTGGTTTGTCTCTAGTATCGTAATTGATTCATCATATTCTCAAGCGTCATCCTGATATCATTACTGTAACTGTTTTGGTCTGTCCGTTTCCAGTTAGTTTTTTATCCTGATCATTTAAAACTTCTCTGTTCGTATTGCTGTAGTGTCTTGGACTGGGCGTAATTGTTTATATTTCTGTAGTGTCTTGGACATGATTGAGTTTTAAAACTAAATGATTTCAGTCAGACTTCAATACCCTAAGCTTAACTTCAACTTTCTCTGCTTGTTTTCGCAGAATGATAATACCAGCTATGTTGCCTTTCATTCTAATTGACATGCTAGAATATAATATATTCTATATATATATAGCTTTGGCATGGAGCTTGGCTGAGTGTAAAATATAAACTTGTGTTGAGTTTGAGAAAACGACATAGATGCTGAACGCTACAGAGACGAGGAGGAGGTGGTTCTCATAGTTTAAAGCAGGGTAGAAGGACTACCCCCTATCATAGAAAACACGGAAGTTCAAGGCTGACAGCGGTACGCAGGCATTATTTACAGAAAACAGGATCACTCGTCATAGTGAATTGAAAAATGTCAATATTTTTGGTTAGTCTTCATGTAAATAAAAATGTAAACAAATCTTAGACCAATATGGTACCAATAATTGCTTCCAATACACCAGATGTCCTTGAACCGATTGTTTTAAAGCCGCCCACAGACGAAGAAAAGGATCATTTTGTTGCTCATGAGAGCCTGCAGTACCCCGGTCGGCCTTCATCTTGAGTTACTCAATGAGAAGGGGCAGCACTGAGCTAGCCTGCATCGTCACTTCCCAGAGTGGCTCAAACTGCGCATGTTGTCTCCACGAGACGCCATCTTAACCAACTTCAGGGTGCTATTGAGTCTTCAGATAGGAATGAATGGTGTCAAGTGATCGATGGCTTTGCCCGTTCATATATACAGTCATTTGTTTAAAAAGAGAGAGGTGGAAAGTGCAATACAGCGCTCTGCCATCTATGCAGGCCAAGAATTGTGTTACTTTATTTTCTGTCCAATTGGATGTATAAGTATACAGGCAGACACTAGTACAACACATTTTTCAGAAGATATTTCATCTACAAGGCCCGAGGGGGTGTGGTATACGGCCATTATATCACAAACCCCCAAGGTGCCTTATTTCTATTATAAACTGGTTACCAACGTAATTAGAGCAGTGAAAACAACTGTTTGTTCATACCCGTAGTATACGGTCTGATATACCACAGAAGTCAGCCAATCAGCATTCAGGGCCCAGTTTATAAATCTGAATATATAATGGGAGCTATATTTTTAATCTACACTGAGCATACCAAACATTAGAAACACCTTCCTAATATTGAGTTGTACACCCCCAACTTGTGTCAAGTTGGCTGGATGTCCTTTGGGTGGTGGACCATTCCTGATACACAGGGGAAACTGTCAAGCATGAAAAACCCAGCAGCGTTTCAGTTCTTGACACACTCAAAGCAGTGCCCCATGTCACCTACGACCCCCCGACGCCCCTATCTCCGCCCCCATCTCCGCCCCCGTCTCCCCAGTTCAATAGGTACTTACTGTAAATCTTTCGTCTTGCCCATTCACCCTCTGAATGGCAAACATACGCAATCCATGTCTCCATTGTCTCAAGATGTAAAAATCCATCTTTAATCCTTCATCTACACTGATTGAAGTGGATTTAACAGGTGACATCAATAAGAGATCATGGTTTTCACCTGGTCAGTCTGTTAAAGAAAGAGCAGGTGTTCTTAATGTTTTGTGCACTCAGTGTATCGCGGAGAAATGTCTTTATTATATAATGATATAACATTGTTATCATGACCAATGCACCATTATCAAAATATAAACTGAGAAATGAAAATGTTTACTTTCAAATACTGGTGTGGCTGACAATGTGTTGTCAGTCATCCTACAATGCGTTGTCAGTCATCCTACAATGCGTTGTCAGTCATCCTACAATGTCTTGTCAGTCATCCTGCAATGTGTTGTCAGTCATCCTACAATGTGTTGTCAGTCATCCTACAATGTGTTGTCAGTCATCCTGCAATGTGTTGTCAGTCATCCTACAATGTGTTGTCAGTCATCCTACAATGTGTTGTCAATCAAGCTACAATGTGTTGTCAGTCATCCTACAATGTGTTGTCAGTCATCCTACAATGTGTTGTCAGTCATCCTACAATGTGTTGTCAGTCATCCTACAATGTGTTGTCTGTCATCCTACAATGTGTTGTCAGTCATCCTACAATGTGTTGTCAGTCATCCTACAATGTGTTGTCAGTCATCCTACAATGTGTTGTCAGTCATCCTGCGATGTGTTGTCGGTCATCCTACAATGTGTTGTCGGTCATCCTACAATGTGTTGTCGGTCATCCTACAATGTGTTGTCAGTCATCCTGCAATGTGTTGTCAGTCATCCTACAATGTGTTGTCAGTCATCCTACAATGTGTTGTCAATCAAGCTACAATGTGTTGTCAGTCATCCTACAATGTGTTGTCAGTCATCCTACAATGTGTTGTCAGTCATCCTACAATGTGTTGTCTGTCATCCTACAATGTGTTGTCAGTCATCCTACAATGTGTTGTCAGTCATCCTACAATGTGTTGTCAGTCATCCTACAATGTGTTGTCAGTCATCCTGCGATGTGTTGTCGGTCATCCTACAATGTGTTGTCGGTCATCCTACAATGTGTTGTCGGTCATCCTACAATGTGTTGTCGGTCATCCTGCAATGTATTGTCAGTCATCCTACAATGTGTTGTCGGTCATCCTACAATGTGTTGTCGGTCATCCTACAATGTGTTGTCGGTCATCCTACAATGTGTTGTCGGTCATCCTACAATGTGTTGTCGGTCATCCTACAATGTGTTGTCAGTCATCCTGCAATGTGTTGTCAGTCATCCTACAATGTGTTGTCAGTCATCCTACAATGTGTTGTCAGTCATCCTACAATGTGTTGTCAGTCATCCTGCAATGTGTTGTCAGTCATCCTACAATGTGTTGTCAGTCATCCTACAATGTGTTGTCAGTCATCCTACAATGTGTTGTCAGTCATCCTACAATGTGTTGTCAGTCATCCTACAATGTGTTGTCAGTCATCCTACAATGTGTTGTCAGTCATCCTACAATGTGTTGTCAGTCATCCTACAATGTGTTGTCAGTCATCCTACAATGTGTTGTCGGTCATCCTACAATGTGTTGTCAGTCATCCTACAATGTGTTGTCAGTCATCCTACAATGTGTTGTCAGTCATCCTACAATGTGTTGTCAGTCATCCTACAATGTGTTGTCAGTCATCCTGCAATGTGTTGTCAGTCATCCTACAATGTGTTGTCAGTCATCCTACAATGTGTTGTCAGTCATCCTACAATGTGTTGTCAGTCATCCTGCAATGTGTTGTCAGTCATCCTACAATGTGTTGTCAGTCATCCTACAATGTGTTGTCAGTCATCCTACAATGTGTTGTCAGTCATCCTACAATGTGTTGTCAGTCATCCTACAATGTGTTGTCAGTCATCCTACAATGTGTTGTCAGTCATCCTACAATGTGTTGTCAGTCATCCTACAATGTGTTGTCGGTCATCCTACAATGTGTTGTCGGTCATCCTACAATGTGTTGTCAGTCATCCTACAATGTGTTGTCAGTCATCCTACAATGTGTTGTCAGTCATCCTACAATGTGTTGTCAGTCATCCTACAATGTGTTGTCAGTCATCCTGCAATGTGTTGTCGGTCATCCTACAATGTGTTGTCAGTCATCCTACAATGTGTTGTCAGTCATCCTACAATGTGTTGTCAGTCATCCTACAATGTGTTGTCAGTCATCCTACAATGTGTTGTCAGTCATCCTACAATGTGTTGTCAGTCATCCTACAATGTGTTGTCAGTCATCCTACAATGTGTTGTCAGTCATCCTACAATGTGTTGTCAGTCATCCTACAATGCCAGAAGTCGATGGGAGAAAAAAAACCTCTAAACAATTATGGGAATATAAATGAGAATATCTTAAACGTTATTTATTTATTTCCCATGGCAACTGGTAACATGTAAAGCTATTTTATGTTTTGTTGTGATTTAATGTAGAGAATAATTATATATTCTTTTCTAAACCAAAACCAAACAAGCACAACCAACGATTTAATGCCATAACGGTGACTTTTCATAAAGATGTTGTTTATGAGAAGGTGTTTAAACATTAGGCTTTGTTCATATTATAGAAGTGTACAGAAAATGATGACTTTTATAGAGTTAAAACATCAGGTCTTTAAGTAATAGATACAATACTATTGAGTTCTCAGGATTTCTATCTATCAACTCTCTTATGTTTCGATTGGCTCTCTGGTTTTCATCAACAGGTATAATGTCAGCTAGTACAGAACTTTATAAAAGATGTTTTCAAACCCACATTGATGTCTTGGCTACTAGGGACATACCCTCGACGCCCCCTATCTCCGCCCCCATCTCCGCCCCCATCAAACTCCAGTGGAACAGAGGGGAAGACAAACACAGATGGGTGTCCCCTGTGTTTCAGCTGTTTTATCATTCAGTTGGCTTATAGCTGAGAGGTAGAGGGAGAGAGAGAGAGAAAGAGAGAGACAGAGAGAAAGAGAGAGAGAGAGAGACAGAGAGAAAGACAAAGAGAGAAAGAGAGAAAGAGAGAGAGAGAGAAAGAGAGAAAGAGAGAGAGAGAGAGAGAGGGAGAGAGGGAGAGAGAGAGAGAGAGAGAAAGAGAGAAAGAGAGAAAGAAAGAGAAAGAGAGAAAGAGAGAGAGAGAGACAGTTAGACAGATACAGAGAGAGAGAGAGACAGTTGGACAGATACAGAGAGAGAGAGACACAGTTAGACAAATACAGAGAGAGAGAGACAGTTAGACAGATACAGAGAGAGAGAGACAGGTAGACAGGTACAGAGAGAGAGACAGTTAGACAGATACAGAGAGAGAGAGAGACAGTTAGACAGATACAGAGAAAGAGAGACAGTTAGACAGATACAGAGAGAGAGAGATACAGTTAGACAGATACAGAGAGTGAGAGAGACAGATAGACAGATACAGAGAGAGAGAGACAGACAGATACAGAGAGAGAAACAGTTAGACAGATACAGAGAGACGGACACAGTTAGACAGATACAGAGAGAGAGACAGTTAGACAGATACAGAGAGAGAGAGAGAGACAGACAGATACAGAGAGAGAGAGACAGTTAGACAGATACAGAGACAGACAGATACAGAGAGAGAGAGAGACAGTTAGACAGATACAGATAGAGAGACAGTTAGACAGATACAGAGAGAGAGAGACAGTTAGACAGATACAGAGAGAGAGAGACAGTTAGACAGATACAGAGAGAGACAGTTAGACAGATACAGAGAGAGAGAGACAGTTAGACAGATACAGAGAGAGAGAGAGACAGTTAGACAGATACAGAGAGAGAGACAGTTAGACAGATACAGAGAGAGAGAGACAG
Source organism: Oncorhynchus mykiss (assembly GCF_013265735.2). Taxonomy (NCBI): domain Eukaryota; kingdom Metazoa; phylum Chordata; class Actinopteri; order Salmoniformes; family Salmonidae; genus Oncorhynchus; species Oncorhynchus mykiss. Next base: position 4,877,525 of record NC_048579.1, on the reverse strand, counting down.
TTAGACAGATACAGAGAGAGAGACAGTTAGACAAATACAGAGAGAGAGAGACAGTTAGACAGATACAGAGAGAGAGACAGTTAGACAGATACAGAGAGAGAAACAGACAGACAGATACAGAGAGAGAAACAGACAGACAGATACAGAGAGAGAGAGACAGTTAGACAGATACAGAGAGAGAGAGAGACAGTTAGACAGATACAGATTAAGGAACACAGTTAGACAGATACAGAGAGAGTACAGACAGGCAGACAGACAGACAGACAGACAGACAGACAGAGCAGTCATCAATGAGAGTCTAACGGACCATCAGAATGGCACGCGGAATTGGACCTCAGACAGGAAGAGATGTGAATGGATCGCTCTGATTGGCTCCTACTGAAGCCAAGTCAATGAAAAGTCAGTATTGTAGATCACTGGAAGGAGTGATGGGTTGGATCCCCATGGCATGCTTACAGGAAGACTGGTCCATTGATAAATGGTTAGGATAGGTTAGGGAGCCAGTTTTGGGATGCAGGGAAGGACACTAGTCTTTGGACTAAAATATAACCTGTTTCTAGGTGAGAGCAGTCCGTCCTTGTGTAAAGGGAGCGAGAGCAGTTCCCTCGCTTAGTGCCACATATGAACAATGGCTATCGATGTACGCAGACAAGGGAATGTCCCAATGATAGACTGGCTAAAAGACAAACAGAACACACAGGAACACATGTTCTCATATCGCAAGATGGTGTGTCCAATCCACCCCGACAAGAAGTGAAATTATCGTTCGAGATCCCCACAACATTGTGTGATGTGTGTTCTGTCTCCAATCTCCAGACTTCCCCCCCAAATTATATTTTGACTATTTTTTTTTTTTTTTTTTTTTTAATTGTCCAAGATTCATCTGTTAAATGTGAAAGGTCATGCAATGTGCCCATGTTTTCTCTCAAAGTGATTCCACATGGAAAAGCTCTTTCTTGGTATTTGTGTTCAGTAATCATAAGTGTAGAGTAATCATTAATCAGTAGCGAAGCAGGGCAACGGAGTTGAATCAGCTATCTAGAACCAGGTGTTTCTTCAGGATTGTGTACTGCAGTGTTTCCCAACTCCAGTCCTCCAGTACCCCCAACAGCCCAACTCCAGTCCTCCAGTACCCCCTCCAGCCCAACTCCGGTCCTCCAGTACCCCCAACAGCCCAACTCCGGTCCAACTCCAGTTGGGCTGTTGGGGGTACTATAGGACTGGAGTTGGGCTGATGGGGGTACTGTAGGACTGGGGTTGGGCTGATGGGGGTACTGAAGGACTGGAGTTGGGCTGATGGGGGTACTGGAGGACTGGAGTTGGGCTGATGGGGGTACTGGAGTTGGGCTGTTGGGGGTACTGTAGGACTGGAGTTGGGCTGATGAGGGTACTGTAGGACTGGAGTTGGGCTGATGGGGGTACTGGAGGACTGGAGTTGGGCTGATGGGGGTACTGGAGGACTGGAGTTGGGATGATGGGGGTACTGTAGGACTGGAGTTGGGCTGATGGGGGTACTGGAGGACTGGAGTTGGGCTGATGGGGGTATTGGAGGACTGGAGTTGGGATGATGGGGGTACTGGAGGACTGGAGTTGGGAAAACACTGCTGTTCAGTATAGATGCATACTGAAATAGCACCCTATTCCCTATGTAGTGCACTACTTTTGGCCAGAGCCCTGTGTAGGGAATAGAGAGCCATTTAGCACCAAAGTCTGTCTGTGTGTGTGTGTGCGTGTGTGTGTGTGCGTGCGTGCGTGCGTGTGCGTGTGTGTGCGTGCTGAATTTAACTCTATGAGCTAACAGAAGAAGGACAGTGTGCCACGACATTCTCCTGGTATTATTATTGGTGATACCGTTTTAAAATGGTGGAGAAAACATTGTGTCTTTGTTTTTCTTTGACAGAATTATTTGTGTCATTCTCACGTAGAATTATGGAACTCCCACTTCCCTTCCCACAAACACATACGTGCTACTACGTTGTTTTGTTTCCCGTGTCTATGTCAAATTCTGACTCTCTTATTTGGGGGATTTTTTTATTTTATTTTTATTCTCTATTTTTTTTTTATTTTTTTTTTTACAGTTTTCAGGGACATTATCAGTAAACACCTTTTTAATGTTCAGACTGTTTATCTTTGTACGCAAGTCCCAAAAATTGTGACCACAGAATACTTTGTCACGGTACATGTATGTTAACATTCCTGTATTGGTTAGACAGCATTGTTCCCCATTAAGTCTATTTGCATATGCAGGACAACAAATAAATGTAAATACAACTCACCTGTGTCCTGTCTGCTCTTCTCCTTCTACAAGATACCTGTGTCCCAAATGGCAACCTGTTCCCTATATAGTGAACTACTGTAGCCTGGTACCTAGCCTGTTCCCACTCCCTGTCATGTGACTAAGTGACATCTTCCGTGAACTTGAACATTCTATCACTAATGAGCTCGGGAGGTTTTGATCCTGATTCGATCACCCTCACAGCTATAATCCAATCACAAAGATTATGCAAATGATTTATGTACTTTTTCCTGTATCCACAGAACACATTGGTATCTGGTTTCTAAGCAACCGTTGTCTTTAAAAAAAAAAAAAATTATAAATGTATTTTATTCATAATACAAAAAATCAACATACATTGCTACATCAAACATGTCTAGTAAACCAAACACAGGTATTAACAATGCTCAAACATACAAAAAATATAAATAAAAAGTTAAATAAAAAAAAGAAACAATTTAAGTGCAATTTATATTCACTCTGAAAATATCTTATTATTTATTTATATTTTTTTTATTTCACCTTTTATTTAACCAGGTAGGCAAGTTGAGAACAAGTTCTCATTTACAATTGCGACCTGGATTGATTATAATGATTCATGAAGATGTTATTCTTTTTGTTATTCACTAGGGTTGCAACCGTTGTCTTTGTCCAGATCAAAAGTTGCTAGCTCATGTTTACATTCTCAAACTAAATAGCTGGCTGTATGCTTCAATTCCAACCATAAAACGTCTTAGCTTTGATTTCAAGCCTTAAAATACAACAACTTGCCGAGCTAACAGCTAACTGTTTGTTTATAAATATTTATGTTATTTCCAATAACCAATTCGATATTAGATAGCTAGAACATAGCGGCCCTTTTGAAGGAAAACAACCTGTGGTTACCTAGGTTACCCAATCAGCTCACAACACATTTTCAAGTGCAATTTTCTCGTCTACTTGTTTTTGTCAATTATAAGACTACACTTAAGAAAAGTATAACATGTCTAAAAAATAACTTTTCAACATTTTCTGCTCCCGAGCATTCTCACTAATTGGAAAAAAGGTAATATTGTACGGTCCCTTTTTCATAACGGTGGTAGCAGCCAGGTGAGTGAATGTTAACTAGGAGTTACCCACCTGAACATTAAATGTGTTACTGTACCTGTGATTAAATGTTTTCCACATTCATATCTATGTGTATCCTACTTAGACACCTGTCCCCATATTGTCCAAGCCATCGCAGAATAGCCTGAAGCCACATGGCTCTTCTCAGAGGCTCTATTTCCCTACCTGGGAGTATTACAAACCGAAGGTCGGGATGTTTGACCTGGTTGCATTTTTACTGAACAAAAATATGAAAGCAATATGTAAAGTGTTGTAAAGTGTTGTAAAGTGATGTAAGATGTTGTAAAGTGTTGTAAAGTGCTGTAAAGAGTTGTAAAGTGTTGTAAAGTGTTGTAAGATGTTGTAAAGCGTTGTAAAGTGTAGTAAATTGTTGTAAAGTATTGTTAAGTGTTGTAAAGTGTTGTAACGTGTTGTTAAGTGTTGTAAAGTGTCGTAAAGCGTTGTAAAGTGTTGTAAAGAGTTGTAAAGTGTTGTAAAGAGTTGTAAAGTGTTGTAAAGAGTTGTAAAGCGTTGTAAAGCGTTGTAAAGTGTTGTAAAGAGTTGTAAAGTGTTGTAAAGAGTTGTAAAGCGTTGTAAAGCGTTGTAAAGTGTTGTAAAGCATATCAGGGAAGCTCATCTGCATTGTTGTGCCCAATGGTTGGGTTATGGTATGGACAGGGATAAGCTACAGACAACAAACACAATTTCATTTTGTCGATGTCATTTTGAATGCAAAGAGATTCCGTGACGAGATCCTGAGGCCCATTGTCGTGCCATTCATCTGCCACCATCACCTCATGTTTCAGCTTGATAATGCACGGCCCCATGTGGCAAGGATCTGTACACAATTCCTGGATGCTGAAAATGTCCCAGTTCTTCCGTGGCCTGCATACTCACCAGACATGTCAACCCATTGAGCATGTTTGGGATGCTCTGGATCGATGTGTACGACAGCTTGTTCCAGTTCCCGCCAATATCCAGCAACTTTGCACAGCCATTAAAAAGGAGTGGGACAACATTCCAACAGGCCACAATCAACAGCCTGATCAACTCTATGTGAAGGAGATGTGTCACGCTGCGTGAGGCAAATGGTCACACCAGATACTGACTGGTTTTCTGTTCCATGCCCTACCTTTTTCTAATGTATCTGTGACCAACAGATGCATACCTGTATTCCCAGTCATGTGAAATCCATAGATTAGGGCACAATTAATTTATTTCAATTGACTGATTGCCTTATATGAACTGTAACTCAGTAAAATCTTTGAAATTGTAGCATTTATATTTTTGTTCATGTATGTTGAACAACACAACAATTTTTCGGCATGCTTAGTTATTTCTGTTTAGCAAAAGAAATGGACGACAAAGCTCTTTTACACAGGGTGTCAATGGGAAAGAATGTTTGTTTTCCGTAACGCACAGCACGCATAAAGCAACTATTTCTGTTTTACAATCTCTCTCCACCACTTCTATCATAATTTTAAAAAACAAGAAATGGACAGTGACGGGGGTAAGGGGGGGATACCTAGTCATTTTTTGTGTCATCATTGCATGCGATCATCCTTCTCAAAGCCGCTGTTTACTTCTAAGATCACTTTAGGACCGCCCAAAAAACCCGATTCAAATTCGACACAAACCTTCCAATAGGAATGTAATGACACATTATATAAACTCTTTATAGTGTTTTATTCACATTTTAGAGGCGATAAGTTGGAGAGATCGAGTGAAAAAAAGCAATTTTTCCACACAACATCTCTCCTTCTCACTATCAGGCATTAGTTTCGCTTCCCCACCCGCCATTTTTTTTTTTTTAAACGCCGTTGCTCATTGCCTGTTTGAATTATGCAGAAACAGGCAGCGTTTAGGTCATGTAATTGATTCTGTTGGAAAAGGGGAGAAATTATGCTTTACAATGGTATTGACATTACAGTTGATCTGGAAGTATTACGTTTTTGAGGCGCTAAAATAATGGCAATTGTACGGACTAAGGCGATGTATGAGTTTACATTAACCACTGTAGGTTAAAAAACTTTCACATTCAGTGGACGGGCTATTTTGAAAATATGATTATATTAAATTCATGCACAATTCTGAGAATATTTATTTGTAGATTACAATTTTAATGGTTTGGCATTATAAGAAGTAGTGTGAAAATATATTTAGACAATTTCATGGATAACATTAGCATAATGTTTTCTGTTAGAGAGTGGAGAGGAAGGAGAGGAGGAAGACAGTATAGGAAGAAGAGTGAAAGAGATAGAGGCGGAAAGGTAAAGATATGATTACAGAGCCTGCCAATTTATTATTCCAAACAATGATTGAGATAAAATACAAAAATGAGGCAAGCAATGGGAATCTGATAACCGAAGTATTAAATCTAATAGTGTACTATTTATTATTACAGATTGGATTAGAAGAAGGAAAGATTAAGGGAGTAAAAAGAGTGAAGTGAGGAGAGTGTGGAAGAGTGAGGTGGAAAGGTGAAGAGAAGGAAAGGAAGAAAGACCAGGAAGACGAGTGAAGAAAGATCAGGAAGACGATTGGAGAAAGATCAGGAAGACGATTGGAGAAAGAGCAGGAAGACGATTGGAGAAAGAGCAGGAAGACGAGTGAAGAAAGATCAGGAAGACGATTGGAGAAAGAGCAGGAAGACGACTGGAGAAAGAGCAGGAAGACGATTGGAGAAAGATCAGGAAGACGATTGGAGAAAGAGCAGGAAGACGATTGGAGAAAGAGCAGGAAGACGATTGGAGAAAGAGCAGGAAGACGATTGGAGAAAGAGCAGGAAGGCGATTGGAGAAAGAGCAGGAAGACAATTGGAGAAAGAGCAGGAAGACGATTGGAGGAGAGGAAAAAGTTTAAGAGTAAGAAGAGTGACACAAAGAGAGTGAAGAAGAGCAAACAGAGGAGGAACAATGACTCTTTCCCAGAAACAGAAATGCCATTTTAATGACAACATGATGAGAGAATGTCCATTTATACGCTCAGGTCAAGACGATAGAATGGTTCACTGCACCCTTTGTCATTCCTCTCTTTCAATTGGCAGCCGGAGAAGAACGGCAGTGGTGGAACATCAGCAGATGTAAAGGCATAAAGCCTCTCTGATTGGCCGTGTTGGTTTGCCCTCTGTCACCACATTCTTCAAGAAGGTAGAGCCTTCCCAAGAAGAACATGGTTTAGCTGTGCAGGAGGGAGTCTTTGCATACCACACTATGCGACACAATCATAGTTACAGATCTATGGACTGCACAGCACAACTGACACAAAAGCTTTATGAGTCGAAGTTTACATGTGCTAGGACAAAATGTGAGTAATGTCTTAGTAACATGGGCAACTACTTTGGTAACACAGGACCTCGACCAGGTTGAATGCATCCAATCATAGACATGTAAAGCTGCTGCCAGTAGTAGTCAGATATTGTAAGATATATGATGGCAGCACATCTGTGGAAACAAAACTGCTTGATTTTGTTGAATTGAAAGGAGACACAGCAGAGGAGATTGCAGCTGAGGTCCTGGTGGTCATCCAATAATGTAACCTGCAAAACAAAGTCGTGGCCTTCTCTGCCGACAACACTTTGTTTTTGCATTATTTAAACCAAATTGAACATGTTTCATTATTTATTTGAGGCTAAATTGATTTTATTGATGTATTACATTAAGTTGAAATAATTGTTCATTCAGTATTGTTGTAATTGTCATTAATCGGCCGATTAATCGCTATCAAACTTTTTTTTTGGTCCTCCAATAATCGGTATCGGTATCGGCGTTGAAAAAATCATAATCGGTCGACTTCTAATGTCCATACCAAAGTTAAAAATGCCCTGCAGTGGGAGGTGATTGGCTGAGGTTGTCCTGCCCACATCATTCATAACACGGACAGAACAGCTTTGGATATGATTCCCCTTGATGTTGAGTACCTGCTCACAAAGATGTTTTCATATTTTCACCGTCGGAGTAGAAAGACTGAAGAGCTTTTGTGAGTTTGTTGGCCAGGAGTACCATAACATTTTAGGACCCATCGATGTTCGCTGGCTGTCCCTGCTTCCTGCTCTAGAAAGAGTGCTGAAAAGGTATGTGCCATTGAAATCCTTTTTTCTTTCTGAAGACAAATAGCCTGTTGTCTTGCTAACAATGTTCGAAGATCCACTGACTGAACTTTGGCTGGCCTTTGTCCCTGGAAACTTGACCGTATTCAGTGACACGATCGAGAGGCTTGGAGGCCAGGACCACTGTGCTGTGGAGTCCGCTGCAATCCTGAGAAACGTTGAGGCAAAATTGACTGCAAGACGTGATGGCAACTTCATTACGTTTTTTGGTCAGAGGACTTCTGAGAGAGCTAGAGGACAATGGAGACATGTCTAAAGAGAGCTTTCTCAAAACATCCCAATCATTCTTCACTACGGCTGTGAACTACTTGCAAGCATGGGGAAAGCACACAGATAATCTAAAAGATTCACATGGTCTCCTTTTTAAAAAGGCAACCTCAGCGTGAAGAGATCCAGAAGGCAGCAGGCACACTGCAGGAAAAAATGCCCCAATGTGACCATCAATGAGCATGCATTGTTTGACGAGGTTACTGGCCTGCAAGAGTTCCTAAAGGGGGGGGATCGCTTGAAGAATGGAAAACATCTGAGACACCGCTTAGTCAGAGATGGAGTACGGGGGTTAACCACTTCAAAGAGAACGACATCCCACACACTAACCTGTTGTCATGTGCTTACCTGGAAGTAATGCACCAGTCGAGAGAGTGTTCTCCCAAATGAATGATATTTGGACGGCAGCAAGAAATAGGTTCCCTGTTCCTGCCATCAAGGCCGTGCTTATTGTGAAGACAAACTTCAACCTCCCCTGCAAGGAGTTCATGGAGAAGCTGGCCAAAGACAGAGCAATCCCGAAGAAGATACATTCTTCTGAGAAATATACAGATTAGGTTGGTATAAGTGGTAACTACATAATATATTCTCATCATCGTCTTATTTCTTTATTATGTTGTTAAGTATTTCACCATTGTCTGTTTTTTCAATTTTGCTCATGTCCTCTTCTGCTCCGATTCTAGCAGGACCACTGAATGGCTGTTCAGATCGGATAGCAACGAAGCTATATAAGATAACCACCAAGCTAAAGAAGATAGCAACCAAGCTATATAAGATCGCAACAGCTAAGAGAGCAACCAAGCTATATAAGATAGAAACCAAGCTAAATAAGATAGAAACCAAGCTATACAAGATAGCAACCAAGCTAAATAAGAGAGCAACCAAGCTATATAAGATAGCAACCAAGCTAAATAAGATAGCAACCAAGCTAAATAAGATAGAAACCAAGCTAAATAAGATAGAAACCAAGCTATACAAGATAGCAACCAAGCTAAATAAGAGAGCAACCAAGCTATATAAGAGAGCAACCAAGCTAAATAAGATAGCAACCAAGCTAAATAAGATAGTAACCAAGCTAAATAAGATAGCAACCAAGCTAAATAAGATAGCAACCAAGCTATATCAGATAGCAACCAAGCTAAATAAGATAGCAACAGCATTCATTGCATCATTGTGCTTTCAACCAAACATTTGAGTTAATTAATTACCTCAATCAATAGTTTAATTACTTAACAGATTTTCAATTCCCAACAGTGAGTTTAATAATTCATTATTCATCTCCAAAATTGCAGAATAAGCAACAAAACAACTGGTGGTGTGCGTGTGTGTGTGTGTGTGTGTGTGTGTGTGTGTGTGTGTGTGTGTGTGTGTGTGTGTGTGTGTGTGTGTGTGTTGAACAGTTTATCACAAAAGAGGAAATGTTTTACATTTCAATGCACCGTTAATTGATAGCGCCTATTTAAATCAGGGTCAATAACTCAAGCGGTGAAGTTTTAATGTCTGGTTTTAGGACCAGTCTCCTATAACAGGTCGTAGCGAGATGAAAAACGGATATCTTCATATCATGTTGGATTGGGATTCTCAGTCGAATAACCTAGTGGTTTATATTTTTGCTCAGAAAAGGAGGATAGATTACACACTCCCATTAACCTCTCCTGTCCCCCCCCCCCCCCCCCCCCAAGTGTGTACTCGTTCACTTCCCTTCACGGAACTGAAAGGAAATTACTGGCATATGGAAACTCCATTTAGGCCATGCCAACACCAATCCAATGCTTTTACATTTAGTGAACAAGTGAACACTTCAGCAGGAAGGAGAAAGTATTGGGATTAAACCCTTACATTGTACTAGCCAACCAGGGTTTTCCCTCACTAGCTAAATATGGTAGAGGCAGGTGAACCCCCCTGTAACCCTCCTCATTAGCTAAATGTGGTAGAGGCTGGTGAAACCCCCTGTAACCCTCCTCATTAGCTAAATGTGGTAGAGGCAGGTGAACCCCCTGTAAACCTCCTCACTAGCTAAATGTGGTACAGGCAGGTGAAACCCCCTGTAACCCTCCTCACTAGCTAAATGTGGTACAGGCAGGTGAAACCCCCTCTAACCCTCCTCATTAGCTAAATGTGGTAGAGGTAGGTGAAACCCCCTGTAACCCTCCTCATTAGCTAAATGTGGTACAGGCAGGTGAAACCCCCTCTAACCCTCCTCATTAGCTAAATGTGGTAGAGGTAGGTGAAACCCCCTGTAACCCTCCTCATTAGCTAAATGTGGTACAGGCAGGTGAAACCCCCTCTAACCCTCCTCATTAGCTAAATGTGGTACAGGCAGGTGAAACCCCCTCTAACCCTCCTCATTAGCTAAATGTGGTAGAGGCTGGTGAAACCCCCTGTAACCCTCCTCATTAGCTAAATGTGGTAGAGGCTGGTGAAACCCCCTGTAACCCTCCTCATTAGCTAAATGTGGTAGATGTAGGTGAAACCCCCTGTCCACATCACCAACAAACTATCATGGTCCAAACACACCAAGAAAGTTGTGAAGAGAGCACGACAACGCCTTTTCCCCCTCAGGAGACAAAACATATTTGGCATGGGTCCCCAGATCCTCAAAGAATTTTACAGCTGCACCATCGAGAGCATCCTGACAGGTTGGATCACCGCCTGGTATGACAACTGCTCGGCCTCCGACCGTAAGGAGCTACAGAGGGTAATGTGTACAGCCCAGTACATCACTGGGGCCAAGCTTCCTGCCATCCAGGACTTATATACTTGGAAGTGTTGTTTTTACATTGCTGTTTATTACCTATGCATAGTCACTTTACCCCTAACTACATGTACAAATTACCTCGACTAACCTGTTCACCCGCACATTGACTTGGTATCGGTACCCCCTGTATATAGACTCATTATTGTGTTATTCTTTTATTTTTTACTTTACTTTATATAGTAAATATTTTCTTAACTCTATTTTCTTAAAATAGCATTGTTGGTTAAGGGCTTGTAGGTAAGCATTTCATGGGACAAATACAATTGGATTTGACAGGTGCACCTTGTGCTGGGAACAACAAAAGTCCACACTAAAATGTGCAGTTGTGTCACACAACACAATGTCACAGATGTCTCAAGTTTGGAGGCAGTGTGCAATTAGTATGCTGACTGAGGGAATGTCCTCCAGAGCTATTGCCAGATGTTCAATGTTCATTTTTCTATCATAAGCCGCCGTTTTAGAGAATTTGCCAGTATGTCCAACCGGCCTCATAACCGCAGACCACGTGTATGGCGTTGTGTAGGCGAGCGGTATGCTGATGTCGTTGTGAACAGAGTGCCTAAAGGTGGCGGTGGGGTTATGGTATGGGGCAGGCATAAGCTACAGACAACGAACACAATTGCATTTTTTCAATGGCAATTTGAATGCACGGAGACACAGTGATGAGATCCTGAGGCCCATTGTCGTGCCATTCATCCGCCCGCCATCATCTCATGTTTCGGCATTATAATGCACGGCCCCAAGTTCGCAAGAATCTGCACACAATTCCTGGAAACTGAAAATGTCCCAGTTCTTCCATGGCCTGCGTTCTCACAAGACGTGTCACCCATTAAGCATGTTTGCGACATGTACAACAGCGTGTTCCAGTTCACGCCAATATCAAGGAAACAGCAGAGGGCGCACCCCCCTCATCCACATCGACGGGACAACAGTGGAGAAGGTGAAACGTTTTAAGTTCCTTGGCGTACACATCACGGACAAACTGAAAATGGTCCACCCACACAGACAGCGTGGCGAGGAAGGCGCAACAGCGCCTCTTCAACATCAGGAGGCTGAAGAAATGTGGCTTTTCAACCAAAACCCTGACAAACTTTTACAGATGCACAATCGAGAGCATCCTGTCAGGCTGTATCACAGCCATCAACCGTAAGGCTCTCCAGAGGGTAGTGAGGTCTGCACAACGCATCACCGGGGGCAAACTACCTGCCCTCCATGACACCTACAGCACTCGATGTCACAGGAAGGCCATGAAGATCATGAAGGACAACCACCCGAGCCACTGCCTGTTCACCCCGCTACCATCCAGAAGGCGAGGTCAGTACAGGTGCATCAAAGCAGGGACCGAGAGAGACTGAAAAACAGCTTATATCTCAAGGCCATCAGACTGTTAAACTGCCATCACTAACATTGAGTGGCTGCTGCAAACATACTGATTGAACTCCAGCCACTTTAATAATGGAAAAATTGATGTAATAAATGTATCACTAGCCACTTTAAACAATGCCACTTCATATAATGTTTACATACCCTACATTACTCATCTCATATGAATATACTGGGAGCAATTATTAGGAAATGGAAGACATACAAGACCACTGATAATCTCCCTCGATCTGGGGCTCCACGCAAGATCTCACCCCGTGGGGTCAAAATGATCATAAGAACGGTGAGCAAAAATCCCAGAACCACACGGGGGGACCTAGTGAATGACCTGCAGAGAGCTGGGACCAAAGTAACAAAGCCTACCATCAGGAACACACTACGCCGCCAGGGACTCAAATCCTGCAGTGCCAGACGTGTCCCCCTGCTTAAGCCAGTACATGTCCAGGCCCGTCTGAAGTTTGCTAGAGAGCATTTGGATGATCCAGAAGAAGATTGGGAGAATGTCATATGGTCAGATGAAACCAAAATATAACTTTTTGGTAAAAACTCAACTCGTCGTGTTTGGAGGACAAAGAATGCTGAGTTGCATCCAAAGAACACCATACCTACTGTGAAGCATGGGGGTGGAAACATCATGCTTTGGGGCTGTTTTTCTGCAAAGGGACCAGGACGATTGATCCGTGTAAAGGAAAGAATGAATGGGGCCATGTATTGTGAGATTTTGAGTGAAAACCTCCTTCCATCAGCAAGGGCATTGAAGATGAAACGTGGCTGGGTCTTTCAGCATGACAATGATCCCAAACACACCGCCCGGGCAACGAAGGAGTGTCTTCATAAGAAGCATTTCAAGGTCCTGGAGTGGCCTAGCCAGTCTCCAGATCTCAACCCCATAGAAAATCTTTGGAGGGAGTTGAAAGTCCGTGTTGCCCAGCAACAGCCCCAAAACATCACTGCTCTAGAGGAGATCTGCATGGAGGAATGGGCCAAAATACGAGCAACAGTGTGTGAAAACCTTGTGAAGACTTACAGAAAATGTTTGACCTCTGTCATTGCCAACAAAGGGTATATAACAAAGTATTGAGATAAACTTTTGTTATTGACCAAATACTTATTTTCCACCATAATTTGCAAATAAATTCATCAAAAATCCTACAATGTGATTTTCTGGATTTTGTTTTCTCATTTTGTCTGTCATAGTTGAAGTGTACCTATGATGAAAATTACAGGCCTCTCTCATCTTTTTAAGTGGGAGAACTTGCACAATTGGTGGCTGACTAAATACTTTTTTGCCCCACTGTATGTGACAAATTTGATGACTTGATTTGATTTAACCTTGGCATGCCCCCACTGACTTTTTAAGTGGGAGAACTTGCACAATTGGTGGCTGACTAAATACTTTTTTGCCCCACTGTATGTGACAAATTTGATGACTTGATTTGATTTAACCTTGGCATGCCCCCCCCCCCCCCTTAGCTGATCAAGCTCAGCTAGTCGCTGTGCTTCTGCCCTCTGCATTGCTTGCTCTTTAGGGTTTTTAGGCTGGGTATCTGTAAACCACTTTGTGTCTGTTGATCAGGGAGCCTGATTTAATGTGAGACCAATAGTCATGAATTTGTAATAAGAACACTAAGTGTTGTGTCGGAGTTGTTCATCCTCCTTTTCCCAGTGTGAATATTTAGCTGGTCTGAAGCTGATTACATTTCAATTTTAATTATTCTCTAGGATAACTACCATCTGTCATTATCCATGACTATCATCCCAATACAATACACCAAACTTTTCCTAATTAACACATCTCCTCAATCTATTGTACATGGGAACAATGTTTTCTATGTATTCATGATTAAAATATTCCCTTTAGTCAATAACAGCTTCTACACATCATGGCCACATGTTTGACAGATTTTTTTTAATAGAGTTCATGGGGGTGATGCTGTCATCCAATAGATTTCATTTCATGCTAATTTGTCAAAATTATCAATTAGAAAGATGGTGCTGTTCATCACTGATGTTCACAGGACTCTCCTAATGCTATGTTGAAACAGCACCACGGATGAAGGAGGAAACCAGCACAACTGATGGAGGAGGAGAGGAAAACCAGCACAACTGATGGAGGAGGAGAGGAGAACCAGCACAACTGATGATGGAGGAGAGGAGAACCAGCACAACTGATGAAGGAGAGGAGAACCAACACCACTGATGAAGGAGGAGAGGAGAACCAACACCACTGATGGAGGAGGAGAGGAGAACCAACACCACTGATGGAGGAGAGGAGAACCAACACCACTGATGGAGGAGAGGAGAACCAACACCACTGATGAAGGAGGAGAGGAGAACCAACACCACTGATGAAGGAGGAGAGGAGAACCAACACCACTGATGGAGGAGGAGAGGAGAACCAACACCACTGATGAAGGAGGAGAGGAGAACCAACACCACTGATGGAGGAGAGGAGAACCAACACCACTGATGGAGGAGGAGAGGAGAACCAACACCACTGATGAAGGAGGAGAGGAGAACCAACACCACTGATGGAGGAGAGGAGAACCAACACCACTGATGGAGGAGGAGAGGAGAACCAACACCACTGATGGAGGAGGAGAGGAGAACCAACACCACTGATGGAGGAGAGGAGAACCAACACCACTGATGGAGGAGGAGAGGAGAACCAACACCACTGATGAAGGAGGAGAGGAGAACCAACACCACTGATGGAGGAGGAGAGGAGAACCAACACCACTGATGGAGGAGGAGAGGAGAACCAACACCACTGATGAAGGAGGAGAGGAGAACCAACACCACTGATGAAGGAGGAGAGGAGAACCAACACCACTGATGGAGGAGAGGAAAACCAACACCACTGATGAAGGAGGAGAGGAGAACCAACACCACTGATGAAGGAGGAGAGGAGAACAACACCACTGATGAAGAGGAGAGGAAAACCAACACCACTGATGAAGGAGGAGAGGAAAACCAACACCACTGATGAAGAAGGAGAGGAGAACCAACACCACTGATGGAGGAGGAGAGGAGAACCAACACCACTGATGGAGGAGAGGAGAACAACACCACTGATGAAGGAGAGGAGAACCAACACCACTGATGGAGGAGAGGAGAACCAACACCACTGATGGAGGAGAGGAGAACAACACCACTGATGGAGGAGGAGAGGAGAACCAGCACAACTGATGGAGGAGGAGAGGAGAACCAGCACAACTGATCATGGAGGAGAGGAGAACCAACACAACTGATGGAGGAGGAGAGGAAAACCAGCACAACTGATGGAGGAGGAGAGGAGAACCAGCACAACTGATGATGGAGGAGAGGAGAACCAACACCACTGATGGAGGAGGAGAGGAGAACCAACACCACTGATGGAGGAGAGGAGAACCAACACCACTGATGAAGGAGGAGAGGAGAACCAGCACAACTGATGGAGGAGGAGAGGAGAACCAGCACAACTGATGGAGGAGGAGAGGAAAACCAGCACCACTGATGAAGGAGGAGAGGAGAACCAGCACAACTGATGATGGAGGAGAGGAGAACCAACACCACTGATGGAGGAGAGGAGAACCAACACCACTGATGAAGGAGGAGAGGAGAACCAGCACAACTGATGGAGGAGGAGAGGAGAACCAGCACAACTGATGGAGGAGGAGAGGAGAACCAACACCACTGATGGAGGAGAGGAGAACCAACACCACTGATGAAGGAGAGGAGAACCAACACCACTGATGAAGGAGAGGAGAACCAACACCACTGATGGAGGAGGATAGGAAAACCAACACCACTGATGGAGGAGGAGAGGAGAACCAACACCACTGATGGAGGAGAGGAGAACCAACACCACTGATGGAGGAGGAGAGGAGAACCAACACCACTGATGGAGGAGAGGAGAACCAACACCACTGATGGAGGAGGGGAGGAGAACCAACACCACTGATGGAGGAGAGGAGAACCAACACCACTGATGGAGGAGAGGAGAACCAACACCACTGATGGAGGAGGAGAGGAGAACCAACACCACTGATGGAGGAGGAGAGGAGAACCAACACCACTGATGAAGGAGAGGAGAACCAACACCACTGATGGAGGAGAGGAGAACCAACACCACTGATGGAGGAGAGGAGAACCAGCACAACTGATGGAGGAGGAGAGGAAAACCAGCACAACTGATGGAGGAGGAGAGGAGAACCAGCACAACTGATGATGGAGGAGAGGAGAACCAACACCACTGATGGAGGAGAGGAGAACCAACACCACTGATGGAGGAGAGGAAAACCAACACCACTGATGAAGGAGGAGAGGAGAACCAGCACAACTGATGGAGGAGGAGAGGAGAACCAACACCACTGATGGAGGAGAGGAGAACCAACACCACTGATGAAGGAGGAGAGGAGAACCAGCACAACTGATGGAGGAGGAGAGGAGAACCAACACCACTGATGAAGGAGGAGAGGAGAACCAACACCACTGATGGAGGAGAGGAGAACCAACACCACTGATGGAGGAGAGGAGAACCAACACCACTGATGGAGGAGGAGAGGAGAACCAGCACAACTGATGGAGGAGGAGAGGAGAACCAGCACAACTGATGATGGAGGAGAGGAGAACCAACACCACTGATGAAGGAGGAGAGGAAAACCAACACCACTGATGGAGGAGAGGAGAACCAGCACAACTGATGAAGGAGGAGAGGAGAACCAACACCACTGATGGAGGAGGAGAGGAGAACCAACACCACTGATGGAGGAGAGGAGAACCAACACCATTGATGAAGGAGGAGAGGAGCACCAACACCACTGATGAAGGAGGAGAGGAGAACCAGCACAACTGATGGAGGAGAGGAGAACCAACACCACTGATGAAGGAGGAGAGGAGAACCAACACCACTGATGGAGGAGAGGAGAACCAACACCACTGATGGAGGAGGAGAGGAGAACCAACACCACTGATGAAGGAGGAGAGGAGAACCAACACCACTGATGGAGGAGAGGAGAACCAACACCACTGATGGAGGAGGAGAGGAGAACCAACACCACTGATGGAGGAGAGGAGAACCAACACCACTGATGAAGGAGGAGAGGAGAACCAACACCACTGATGGAGGAGAGGAGAACCAACACCACTGATGAAGGAGGAGAGGAGAACCAACACCACTGATGAAGGAGGAGAGGAAAACCAACACCACTGATGAAGGAGGAGAGGAGAACCAACACCACTGATGGAGGAGAGGAGAACAACACCACTGATGGAGGAGGAGAGGAGAACCAACACCACTGATGGAGGAGGAGAGGAGAACCAACACCACTGATGGAGGAGAGGAGAACCAACACCACTGATGGAGGAGAGGAGAACCAACACCACTGATGAAGGAGGAGAGGAGAACCAACACCACTGATGAAGGAGGAGAGGAGAACCAACACCACTGATGGAGGAGAGGAGAACCAACACCACTGATGAAGGAGGAGAGGAGAACCAACACCACTGATGAAGGAGGGGAGGAGAACCAACACCACTGATGAAGGAGAGGAGAACCAACACCACTGATGGAGGAGAGGAGAACCAACACCACTGATGGAGGAGAGGAGAACCAACACCACTGATGGAGGAGAGGAGAACCAACACCACTGATGAAGGAGAGGAGAACCAACACCACTGATGAAGGAGGAGAGGAGAACCAACACCACTGATGGAGGAGGAGAGGAGAACAACACCACTGATGGAGGAGGAGAGGAGAACCAACACCACTGATGGAGGAGAGGAGAACCAACACCACTGATGGAGGAGGAGAGGAGAACCAACACCACTGATGAAGGAGGAGAGGAGAACCAACACCACTGATGAAGGAGGAGAGGAGAACCAACACCACTGATGGAGGAGAGGAGAACCAACACCACTGATGGAGGAGAGGAAAACCAACACCACTGATGAAGGAGGAGAGGAGAACCAACACCACTGATGGAGGAGGAGAGGAGAACCAACACCACTGATGAAGGAGGAGAGGAGAACCAACACCACTGATGAAGGAGGAGAGGAGAACCAACACCACTGATGGAGGAGGAGAGGAGAACCAACACCACTGATGGAGGAGAGGAGAACCAACACCACTGATGAAGGAGGAGAGGAGAACCAACACCACTGATGAAGGAGGAGAGGAGAACCAACACCACTGATGAAGGAGGAGAGGAGAACCAACACCACTGATGGAGGAGAGGAGAACCAACACCACTGATGAAGGAGGAGAGGAGAACCAACACCACTGATGAAGGAGGGGAGGAGAACCAACACCACTGATGAAGGAGAGGAGAACCAACACCACTGATGGAGGAGAGGAGAACCAACACCACTGATGGAGGAGAGGAGAACCAACACCACTGTTGGAGGAGAGGAGAACCAACACCACTGTTGGAGGAGAGGAGAACCAACACCACTGATGAAGGAGAGGAGAACCAACACCACTGATGAAGGAGGAGAGGAGAACCAACACCACTGATGGAGGAGGAGAGGAGAACAACACCACTGATGGAGGAGGAGAGGAGAACCAACACCACTGATGGAGGAGAGGAGAACCAACACCACTGATGGAGGAGGAGAGGAGAACCAACACCACTGATGGAGGAGGAGAGGAGAACCAACACCACTGATGGAGGAGGAGAGGAGAACCAACACCACTGATGGAGGAGAGGAGAACCAACACCACTGATGGAGGAGGAGAGGAGAACCAACACCACTGATGGAGGAGGAGAGGAGAACCAACACCACTGATGAAGGAGGGGAGGAGAACCAACACCACTGATGGAGGAGAGGAAAACCAACACCACTGATGAAGGAGGGGAGGAGAACCAACACCACTGATGAAGGAGGAGAGGAGAACCAACACCACTGATGGAGGAGAGGAGAACCAACACCACTGATGAAGGAGGGGAGGAGAACCAACACCACTGATGGAGGAGAGGAGAACCAACACCACTGATGGAGGGGAGGAAAACCAACACCACTGATGAAGGAGGGGAGGAGAACCAACCCCACTGATGAAGGAGGAGAGGAGAACCAACACCACTGATGAAGGAGGAGAGGAGAACCAACACCACTGATGGAGGAGAGGTGAACCAACACCACTGATGAAGGAGGAGAGGAGAACCAACACCACTGATGGAGGAGAGGAGAACCAACACCACTGATGAAGGAGGAGAGGAGAACCAGCACCACTGATGGAGGAGAGGAGAACCAACACCACTGATGGAGGAGAGGAGAACCAACACCACTGATGGAGGAGAGGAGAACCAACACCACTGATGAAGGAGGAGAGGAGAACCAACACCACTGATGAAGGAGGAGAGGAGAACCAACACCACTGATGAAGGAGGAGAGGAAAACCAACAACACTGATGAAGGAGGAGAGGAGAACCAACACCACTGATGAAGGAGGAGAGGAGAACCAGCAACACTGATGAAGGAGGAGAGGAAAACCAACACCACTGATGGAGGAGGAGAGGAGAACCAACACCACTGATGAAGGAGGAGAGGAGAACCAACACCACTGATGAAGGAGAGGAGAACAACACCACTGATGGAGGAGAGGAGAACCAACACCACTGATGAAGGAGAGGAGAACCAACACCACTGATGGAGGAGGAGAGGAGAACCAACACCACTGATGAAGGAGGAGAGGAGAACCAACACCACTGATGGAGGAGGAGAGGAGAACCAACACCACTGATGAAGGAGGAGAGGAGAACCAACACCAATGATGAAGGAGGAGAGGAGAACCAACACCACTGATGGAGGAGAGGAAAACCAACACCACTGATGGAGGAGAGGAGAACCAACACCACTGATGGAGGAGAGGAGAACCAACACCACTGATGGAGGAGAGGAGAACCAACACCACTGATGAAGGAGGAGAGGAGAACCAACACCACTGATGAAGGAGGAGAGGAGAACCAACACCACTGATGGAGGAGAGGAGAACCAACACCACTGATGAAGGAGGAGAGGAGAACCAACACCACTGATGAAGGAGGGGAGGAGAACCAACACCACTGATGAAGGAGAGGAGAACCAACACCACTGATGGAGGAGAGGAGAACCAACACCACTGATGGAGGAGAGGAGAACCAACACCACTGATGGAGGAGAGGAGAACCAACACCACTGATGAAGGAGAGGAGAACCAACACCACTGATGAAGGAGGAGAGGAGAACCAACACCACTGATGGAGGAGGAGAGGAGAACAACACCACTGATGGAGGAGGAGAGGAGAACCAACACCACTGATGGAGGAGAGGAGAACCAACACCACTGATGGAGGAGGAGAGGAGAACCAACACCACTGATGGAGGAGGAGAGGAGAACCAACACCACTGATGGAGGAGGAGAGGAAAACCAACACCACTGATGAAGGAGAGGAGAACCAACACCACTGATGAAGGAGGAGAGGAGAACCAACACCACTGATGGAGGAGAGGAGAACCAACACCACTGATGGAGGAGGAGAGGAGAACCAACACCACTGATGGAGGAGAGGAGAACCAACACCACTGATGGAGGAGGAGAGGAGAACCAACACCACTGATGGAGGAGGGGAGGAGAACCAACACCACTGATGAAGGAGAGGAGAACCAACACCACTGATGAAGGAGAGGAGAACCAACACCACTGATGAAGAAGGAGAGGAGAACCAACACCACTGATGGAGGAGAGGAGAACAACACCACTGATGGAGGAGGAGAGGAGAACCAACACCACTGATGGAGGAGAGGAGAACAACACCACTGATGGAGGAGAGGAGAACCAACACCACTGATGGAGGAGGAGAGGAGAACCAACACCACTGATGAAGGAGAGGAGAACCAACACCACTGATGAAGGAGGAGAGGAGAACCAACACCACTGATGAAGGAGGAGAGGAGAACCAACACCACTGATGGAGGAGGAGAGGAGAACCAACACCACTGATGAAGGAGGAGAGGAGAACCAACACCACTGATGGAGGAGGAGAGGAGAACCAACACCACTGATGGAGGAGAGGAGAACCAACACCACTAATGAAGGGGAGGAGAGGAAAACCAACACCACTGATGGAGGAGGAGAGGAGAACCAACACCACTGATGGAGGAGAGGAGAACAACACCACTGATGGAGGAGAGGAGAACCAACACCACTGATGGAGGAGAGGAGAACCAACACCACTGATGGAGGAGAGGAGAACCAACACCACTGATGGAGGAGAGGAGAACAACACCACTGATGGAGGAGAGGAAAACCAACACCACTGATGGAGGAGGAGAGGAGAACCAACACCACTGATGGAGGAGGAGAGGAGAACCAACACCACTGATGGAGGAGAGGAGAACCAACACCACTGATGGAGGAGAGGAGAGGAAAACCAACACCACTGATGGAGGAGGAGAGGAGAACCAACACCACTGATGGAGGAGAGGAGAACCAACACCACTGATGGAGGAGGAGAGGAGAACCAACACCACTGATGAAGGAGGAGAGGAGAACCAACACCACTGATGAAGGAGGAGAGGAGAACCAACACCACTGATGGAGGAGAGGAGAACCAACACCACTGATGGAGGAGAGGAGAACCAACACCACTGATGAAGGAGGAGAGGAGAACCAACACCACTGATGGAGGAGGAGAGGAGAACCAACACCACTGATGGAGGAGAGGAGAACCAACACCACTGATGAAGGAGGAGAGGAGAACCAACACCACTGATGAAGGAGAGGAGGAGAACCAACACCACTGATGAAGGAGAGGAGAACCAACACCACTGATGGAGGAGAGGAGAACCAACACCACTGATGGAGGAGAGGAGAACCAACACCACTGATGGAGGAGAGAAGAACCAACACCACTGATGAAGGAGAGGAGAACCAACACCACTGATGAAGGAGGAGAGGAGAACCAACACCACTGATGGAGGAGGAGAGGAGAACAACACCACTGATGGAGGAGGAGAGGAGAACCAACACCACTGATGGAGGAGAGGAGAACCAACACCACTGATGGAGGAGGAGAGGAGAACCAACACCACTGATGGAGGAGGAGAGGAGAACCAACACCACTGATGGAGGAGGAGAGGAGAACCAACACCACTGATGGAGGAGAGGAGAACCAACACCACTGATGGAGGAGGAGAGGAGAACCAACACCACTGATGGAGGAGGAGAGGAGAACCAACACCACTGATGAAGGAGAGGAGAACCAACACCACTGATGAAGGAGGGGAGGAGAACCAACACCACTGATGGAGGAGAGGAAAACCAACACCACTGATGAAGGAGAGGAGAACCAACACCACTGATGAAGGAGGAGAGGAGAACCAACACCACTGATGAAGGAGAGGAGAACCAACACCACTGATGAAGGAGGAGAGGAGAACCAACACCACTGATGAAGGAGGGGAGGAGAACCAACACCACTGATGGAGGAGAGGAAAACCAACACCACTGATGAAGGAGGGGAGGAGAACCAACACCACTGATGGAGGAGGAGAGGAGAACAACACCACTGATGGAGGAGAGGAGAACCAACACCACTGATGGAGGAGAGGAGAACCAACACCACTGATGGAGGAGAGGAGAACCAACACCACTGATGGAGGAGAGGAGAACCAACACCACTGATGAAGGAGGAGAGGAGAACCAACACCACTGATGGAGGAGGAGAGGAGAACCAACACCACTGATGGAGGAGAGGAGAACCAACACCACTGATGGAGGAGAGGAGAACCAACACCACTGATGGAGGGGAGGAAAACCAACACCACTGATGAAGGAGGGGAGGAGAACCAACACCACTGATGAAGGAGGAGAGGAGAACCAACACCACTGATGAAGGAGGAGAGGAGAACCAACACCACTGATGGAGGAGAGGAGAACCAACACCACTGATGAAGGAGGAGAGGAGAACCAACACCACTGATGGAGGAGAGGAGAACCAACACCACTGATGAAGGAGGAGAGGAGAACCAACACCACTGATGGAGGAGAGGAGAACCAACACCACTGATGGAGGAGAGGAGAACCAACACCACTGATGGAGGAGAGGAGAACCAACACCACTGATGAAGGAGGAGAGGAGAACCAACACCACTGATGAAGGAGGAGAGGAGAACCAACACCACTGATGAAGGAGGAGATGAAAACCAACAACACTGATGAAGGAGGAGAGGAGAACCAACACCACTGATGAAGGAGGAGAGGAGAACCAGCAACACTGATGAAGGAGGAGAGGAAAACCAACACCACTGATGGAGGAGGAGAGGAGAACCAACACCACTGATGAAGGAGGAGAGGAGAACCAACACCACTGATGAAGGAGAGGAGAACCAACACCACTGATGGAGGAGGAGAGGAGAACCAACACCACTGATGGAGGAGAGGAGAACCAACACCACTGATGGAGGAGGAGAGGAGAACCAACACCACTGATGGAGGAGAGGAGAACCAACACCACTGATGGAGGAGAGGAGAACCAACACCACTGATGGAGGAGAGGAGAACCAACACCACTGATGAAGGAGAGGAGAACCAACACCACTGATGAAGGAGGAGAGGAGAACCAACACCACTGATGGAGGAGGAGAGGAGAACCAACACCACTGATGGGGGAGAGGAGAACCAACACCACTGATGGAGGAGAGGAGAACCAACACCACTGATGGAGGAGAGGAAAACCAACACCACTGATGAAGGAGGAGAGGAGAACCAACACCACTGATGGAGGAGGAGAGGAGAACCAACACCACTGATGAAGAGGAAAACCAACACCACTGATGAAGGAGGAGAGGAGAACTGACATATTCTCTACCACCCCTTCATCATGTCATCCAATGTTGCTTCATGATGTTGAATCTTCTCAAATAAATCCATAGTATTTTCATGCGAGTAAATTAGCAGTTCTATAGTATAATCTTTTGTTTTTCAATATGTCTAAAATATAATCATTTGGATTATTTTATGTTTCCTTTTTAAATGTTTGCTAAAATGATGTATGTATTGTTATCATTTGTTTGGACTAATCTTGGTCATGTTCTGTTATAATCTCCACCCGGCACAGTCAGAAGAGGACTGGCCCACCCCTCATAGCCTGGTTCCTCTCCACCCGGCACAGCCAGAAGAGGACTGACTGGCCCACCCCTCATAGCCTGGTTCCTCTCCACCCGGCACAGCCAGAAGAGGACTGACTGGCCCACCCCTCATAGCCTGGTTCCTCTCCACCCGGCACAGCCAGAAGAGGACTGGCCCACCCCTCATAGCCTGGTTCCTCTCCACCCGGCACAGCCAGAAGAGGACTGGCCCACCCCTCATAGCCTGGTTCCTCTCCACCCCGCACAGCCAGAAGAGGACTGGCCCACCCCTCATAGCCTGGTTCCTCTCCACCCGGCACAGCCAGAAGAGGACTGGCCACCCCGCATGGTTCCTCTCTAGGTTTCTTCCTAGGTTCTGGCCTATCTAGGGAGTTTTTCCTAGCCACCGTGCTTCTACACCTGCATTGCTTGCTGTTCGGGGTTTTAGGCTGCGTTTCTGTACAGCACTTTGAGATATCAGCTGATGTACGAAGGGCTTTATAAATAACATTTGATTTGATTTGACTATGATCTGGAAATGGTTCCTTTATTAAAAAGTTGAGTGAAATCAGCACTCGTCAACCTCGGATGTGTATTAATTATGCGTGTAAAGTGGACTCGAGTGCTGAAAACCTACATTTTATTAAATGTTATTAACCAGGATAGAAGCTGACAGACATGATTTGATGGCAAGAATCATACATACCCTTGTAAAGTGTTGGGTGATGTGTTTATTGTTTAATATGTAATACAGTGAAACAAAATGTGTTATTTATGCTTCAAACTACAGATTCAAGGAAAATGAATTTACAAATGTATGAGTATCACCAACATCAGAGCATTTAAAAAAAGCGTAGGTAGAGCGGAGAGAACTGACAGCTTTGCAACACACAGGTGTTTCATTTCAACACTTGGATGAATGTAACAGTACAACGCCACACAGGCCTCATGCCTCTCAAGTAGGTGCCAGAAATAAATGAATAAAAACAAAAAAACTTGTGAAAAGAGCACACAGGGCCAGAGCACTTCAGGAGCACGCAGAAGCCAACAATATCCCTGGTATCAATATGTTCAACTGGCTCGGCTCGCTATTACAGCACCAGCAAATTACATTTATTAAGGTGGTAACTGACCTTTTAACGGGGTCAGACCTTCCCTCGTGCTCCTAGACCTTAGTGCTGCTTTTGACACCATCAATCACACACATTCTTTTGGAGAGATTGGAAACCTTAATTGGTCTACACGGACAACTTCTTGGCTGGTTTAGAGCATATTTGTTGGAAAGATATCAGTTTGTCTCTGTGGATGGTTTGTCCTCTGACAAATCAGTTGTAAGTTTCGGCGTTCCTCAAGGTTTGGTTTTAGGACCACTATTGTTTTCACTATATATTCTACCTCTTGGTGATGTCATTCGGGAAACACAATGTCAACTTTCACTGCTATGTGGATGACACACAGCTGTACATTTTGATGAAACATGGTGAAGCCCCAAAATTGCCTGCCCTGGAAGCCTGTGTTTCAGACATAAGGAAGTGGATGGCGGCAAAAGTTTTCTTTTAAACTCGGACAAAACAGAGATTCTAGTTCTAGGTCCCAAGAAGCATAAGGGTCTGCAGTTGGATCTGACAATGAATCTTAATGGTTGTACAGTCGTCTCAAATAAAACTGTGAAGGACATCGGCGTTACTCTGGACCCTGATCTCTCTTTTGACGAACATATCAGGACTGTTTCAAGGACGTTTTTTTCCATCTATGTAACATTGTAAAAATCAGAAACTTTCTGTTCAAAAATTAGGCAGAAAAATTCATCCATGCTTTTGTCACTTCTAGGTTAGACTACTGCAACGCTCTACTTTCCGGCTACCCGGATAAAGCACTAAATAAACTTCAGTTAGTGCTAAACACGGCTGCTAGAATCCTGACTAGAACCAAAAAATGTGATCATGTTACTCCACTGCTAGCCTCTCTACACTGGTTTCCTGTTAAGGCAAGGGCTGATGTCAAGGTTTTACTGCTAACCTACAAAGCATATACTACCTATCTTTCCGATTTGGTCCTGCCGTACATACCTACACGCACGCTACGGTAACAAGACGCAGGCCTCCTTATTGCCCCTAGAATTTCTAAGCAAACAGCTGGAGGCAGGGCTCTCTCCTATAGAGCTCAATTTTTATGGAATGGTCTGCCTACCCATGTGAGAGACGCAGACTCGGTCTGGACCGAGTCTTTACTGAAGACTAAATCTCTACAGTAGTTCCTATGATTGAGTGTAGTCTGGCCGAGGGGGGGGCAAAGGTGAACGTCAATGCACTGGAGTGAAGAACCGCCCTTGCCGTTTCTGCCTTGCCGGCTCCCCTCTCTCCACTGAGATTCTCAGCCTCTGACCATATTACAGGGGCTGGATCACTGGTTTACTAGTGTTCTTCCATGCAGTCCCTAGTAGGGGTGTGTCACTTGAGTGGGTTGAGTCACAGACGGGATCTTCCTGTCTGGTTTTGCGTCCCCTCAGGCTTGTGCGGTGGAGAATATCTTCATGGCCTTGTCTCAGGGTAGTAAGTTGGTGATCTGTTGACATCCCTCTAGTGGTGTAGGGGCTGTGCTTTGGCAAAATGGGTGGGGTTATATCCTGCCTGGTTGGCCCTGTCTGGGGGTATCGTGGGATGGGGCCACAGTGTCCCCCGACCCCTCTTGTCTCCGGTATCTATTGTGCAATAGTCTATGTGCCGGGTCAGTCTGATATATTTGGTGTAATTCTCCTGTCCTATCTGGTGTCCTGTGTGAATGTAAGTATGCTCCCTCTAATTCTCTCTCCCTCCCCTCCCGGAGGACCTGAGCCCTAGGATCATGCCTGAGGACTACCTGGCCTGATGACTCCTAGCTGTCCCCAGTCCACCTGTTCGTGCTGCTGCTCCGGTTTCAACTGTTTTCAACACTGACCTGTTCACCAGATGTGCTACCATGTCCCTGACCTGCTGTTTTCATCTCTCTCTTCAATCTCCCTCAGTGTTATGTTTCACACCGATCCCGGCAGATAGAAGTTTCAGTAGGGCACAGATCTAGGATCAGCCTAATCCTTCTTAAATTTTAATGTTAGCCATTAGAGGGAAGGCCAAAGGGCTCTTGTCAAAAGTAGGGCACTATGTAGGAAATAATGTGCAATTTGGGATACACTCTCTCTCTCTCTCCTCTCCTCTCCTCTCCTCTCAAAAGCCAACTGACAATACTCCTGAGATACTGACCTGTTGCACCCTCTACAACCACTGGGCCTAGTTATTACCAGGGGGCTTTCTACTGGGCCTGGTTATTACCATCACTTATTCTGCCTTCCTCTTGTGACAATTTAGTTAACTATAATAGAAAATGAATGGCAACTATTGATGCCGTGGCTCCAGTAAAGATAAGAACGGCCACATCCAAACAGAGAACCTCTTGGATGAGTGAGGAAACTAATCAATGAAAGAGAAATTGTAGGAAGGCAGAGCAGAAGTGTACAAAGTCAAAGTTGTAGATCCATTATGATATTGTGAGAGAACAACTTTCCTTCAGGAAAGTATTCAGACCCTTTGACTTTTTTCTACAGTTTGTTGCGTTACAATCGTATTTTTAAGCGTAAGAAGGCAATTAGAAATGCCAGGCGGGGTAGATTACTCTTCTCAACCAATGATGGCCTGATAAATCCTACCCTCTCAAACCGATGTGAACTTTCCTCCATATCTAAATGTGATGAGTTTGTGGCAGTTTCAGAGATAAGTTTAGGCTGTGTATCAGCAAAGCAAGAGCTGATGAGAAGTTCGATATGTGCCCTCTAGCCTACCACGCAAAGGCACTATGGATTTATTTTCCCTGGTTGACACAGACATGCTCAGGAAAGTGATATAACAATTTAAGTCTTCTACTAGTCTTCTAGGTCCTATCCCCAGCACCCTCTTCAAAACAGTTTTCAATTATATATCTGAAGAAGTGCAAGCTATTGTTAATCACTCCCTATCTACAGGCACTTTCCCCACGGCACTAAAAACTGCTATGGTGAAACCTCTTCTGAAGAAAAGTAATCTATATTCTTCAGCTCTTAGCAATTTTCAGCCAATATCCAACCTTCCATTCCTAAGCAATGTTCTGGAGAAATTGGTGTTCAAACAGCTAAATTATTTTTTAAGTGCCAACTGTATTTTGGTTTTCGTGCACACCACATCACAGAGACAGCCTTGGTTAAAGTGGTAAATGATCTTAGAGCCAACAGAGATGCCAAACAGCTCTCTGTCCTTGTACCCTTAGATTTAAGTGCTACATTCAACATGGTTGTCCACGATGTTCTTCTGAACAGAATGGAGAGGTGGCCTCTCCGGTCCAGTTCTAAATTGGTTTTGGACTTAACCGGAAGAAGAGTTCATTTTTTGATGTCCGAATTTTTGTCATTTATTTTTCACTGGTAACCCTACATTTCTCTTTCACCAGAGGATTTTAGCTCCACGGATAAAGTACTACACTGTAGTGATTTAAGTACTTGGATGGCTCACAACTTCCTCCAGCTAAATCGAGCCAGGACTGAGAGACTTACTGTTGTAACCAAAGCACACAGAGAGAGAATCTGGCCGCACATTTTAATTCACAGGTAATAAAGATAAAACACCAGGTAAAAA
Organism: Oncorhynchus mykiss; assembly: GCF_013265735.2. Lineage (NCBI taxonomy): Eukaryota > Metazoa > Chordata > Actinopteri > Salmoniformes > Salmonidae > Oncorhynchus > Oncorhynchus mykiss. The sequence goes on along the minus strand of NC_048579.1, from coordinate 4,848,918 downwards.
AAAAAAAACTTAGATTTTACTTTAGATTCTGAACTAAATGTTTAATCATTAGGAATGTGACCAAAATAGCTTTTTACCACATTGCCAAGGTGTGGCCATTTCTCTCTCAGGCTGATACAGAGAGACTCATACATGTTTTTCTTACAAACAGGCATGACTACCGTAATGCTCTCCTGTCTGGTCAAAAGCAAAACATTGGTCAACTGCAAAACATACAGATTTCTGCAGCACGGGTACTGACCAGGACCAGACGGAGAGCACACATTACACCGGTTTAATGGTCCCTGCACTGTCTGCCTGTGAGTTACAGAATTCATTTTAAGATTCTTCTATTGGTTTTTAAATCAATCCACGATGGTGCACCTCAATACATGTCAGACGTGCTTTTAAGTTATGTACCCAGTAGGTCCATCAGGTCCTCTGGCCTTTTAAATATCCCAAAGCCCAGGACCAAGAGGCATGGAGAGGCAGCCTTTAGTTACTATGCCCCCAGCCTTTAGTTACTATGCCCCCAGCCTTTAGTTACTATGCCCCCAGCCTTTAGTTACTATGCCCCCAGACTTTAGTTACTATGCCCCCAGCCTTTAGTTACTATGCCCCCCAGCCTTTAGTTACTATGCCCCCCAGCCTTTAGTTACTATGCCCCCAGCCTTTAGTTACTATGCCCCCAGCCTTTAGTTACTATGCCCCCAGCCGTTAGTTACTATGCCCCCAGCCTTTAGTTACTATGCCCCCAGCCTTTAGTTACTATGCCCCCAGTCTTTAGTTACTATGTCCCCAGCCTTTAGTTACTAAGCCCCCAGACTCTGGAACAGCCAGAGAACCTGAGGGGGGGCCGAAACTGTGGACATCTTTAAAAGAGTCTGGGGGCAAAACATATCTTAAAACATATTTTTAACTTTGCTTTTCCTTGGGGTGCTTTTTGGTCATTCAGTTTGTGTCAGTCTTTAGTTTTTTTGTCTTATGTATGTTGTGTAGTAACTATTTCAGCTTTTATTTTCAGAATGTAAGGCACATTGCGTTGCATTCCATTTCTGAAATGTGCTGTATAAATAAAGCTTGATATGATTTAATTGGAATATCCGTCTGGTCCAACACTCTGTATGACATCTCATCAGTCTGGTCCAACAGTCGGCATGACATCTCATCAGTCTGGTCCAACAGTCTGTATGACATCTAATCAGTCTGGTCCAACAGTCGGCATGACATCTCATCAGTCTGGTCCAACAGTCTGCATGACATCTCATCAGTCTGGTCCAACAGTCTGTATGACATCTCATCAGTCTGGTCGAACAGTCTGCATGACATCTCATCAGTCTGGTCCAACAGTCTGCATGACATCTCATCAGTCTGGTCCAACAGTCTGTATGACATCTCATCAGTCTGGTCGAACAGTCTGCATGACATCTCATCAGTCTGGTCCAACAGTCGGCATGACATCTCATCAGTCTGGTCCAACAGTCTGTATGACATCTCATCAGTCTGGTCCAACAGTCTGCATGACATCTCATCAGTCTGGTCCAACAGTCTGTATGACATCTCATCAGTCTGGTCCAACAGTCTGCATGACATCTCATCAGTCTGGTCCAACAGTCTGCATGACATCTCATCAGTCTGGTCCAACAGTCTGCATGACATCTCATCAGTCTGGTCCAACAGTCTGCATGACATCTCATCAGTCTGGTCCAACAGTCGGCATGACATCTCATCAGTCTGGTCCAACAGTCTGTATGACATCTCATCAGTCTGGTCCAACAGTCGGCATGACATCTCATCAGTCTGGTCCAACAGTCTGCATGACATCTCATCAGTCTGGTCCAACAGTCTGTATAACATCCATTTAAAATGTATTTAGAAAATATGTAAATCTTAAAAGCCAGGCAAATAAAATCAACTATCTAGACAATGTTTTGTTTTTTTTGCTAGCCTGTTAGCTACTTTTACTACAGTATCTAGCTTGCTAGCCAGCTCAAAATTACCAGAACACACACTACATGACCAAAAGTATGTGGACACCTGCTAGTCGAACATCTCATTTTAAAATCATGAGCATTAACATGGAGTTGGCCCCCCCTTTTGCTGCTATAACAGCCTCCACTCTTCTGTGAAGGCTTTAAAATGGACTTGGTCCCCGCTTTGCTGCTATAACAGCCTCCACTCTTCTGTGAAGGCATTCCAGTAGATGTTTGAACATTGCTGTTGGGATTTGCTTCCATTCAGCGACGAGCATTAGTGAGGTCGGGTGCTGATGTTGAGCGATTAGGCCTGGCTTGCAGTCGGCGTTCCAACTCATCCCAAAGAGGTGTTCACTGAGATTGAGACCAGGGCTCTGTGCTGGCCAGTCAAGTTCTTGCACACCAACCGAGACAAACCATTTCTGTATGCACCTCGCAATGACATTGTATGCTGTAGCGTTAAGATTTCCCTTCACTGAAACTAAGGGTCTGTCCCGAAACATGAAAAACAGCCGCCCTCCACCAAACTGTGCAGTTGGCACTATGCATTGGGGCCGGCATCTGCCAAGCCCAGATATGTCCGTCGGACTACTAGATGGTGAAGCGTGATTCATCACTCCAGAGAACAGTGTTTCCACGGCTCCAGAGTCCAATGGCGGTGAGCTTTATACCATTCCAGCCGACACTTGGCATTGTGCATGGTGATCTTAGGATTTTGTGCAGCTATTTGGCCATGGAAAACCATTTCATGAAGCTCCTAGACTTTTCCACTTCACAATAACAGCACTTACAGTTGGCCTTGGCAGCTCTAGCTGGGCAGACATGTGACAAACTGACTTGTTGGAACAGTGGCACACTATCATGGTGCCACGTTGAAAGTCACTGAGCTCTTTATGCACCTGTCAGCAACAACGGGTGTGGCTGAAATACCCAAATCCACTCATTTGAAAGGGTGTCCACATACTTTTGTATATATAGTGTATCTGTCATCGTATTGAGTTTAACTGTAGCCAACTTTGATTCGCCATAACAGGAAAATTAACACATTACAAGGTCATTATTTAGAAGTATGGCGAGCTGCTGAATTACTGTTGTGAATGTGAAGAAATTAAAGCATTTGCATAGATGCGGTAAAGACAAAGATTTGTATAGCTAACACAATATAGACCATTGCCTGGCGTTTCCAATGCGAGCAAATGAATTGTAGTGGGCAGTACAAGCAAGGAGGTGGGCAGAGCCAAGCACGAGCTACCAAGATCCTATTGGCCACGTTCTAGTATGTATTTGCATATATACATAAATCTGCCTGCAAGGGGTGTCAGTACATCAATCTCCCTTCAGGGGGTGTCAGTACATAGAGCTGCCTACAGTAGGTGTCGATACATCAAGCTGCCTGCAGTAGGTGTCGATACATCAAGCTGCCTGCAGTAGGTGTCGATACATCAAGCTGCCTGCAGTAGGTGTCGATACATCAAGCTGCCTGCAGTAGGTGTCGATACATCAAGCTGCCTACAGTAGGTGTCAATACATAAATCTACCTCCAGGGGGTGTCGATACATCAAGCTGCCTACAGTAGGTGTCAATACATAAATCTACCTCCAGGGGGTGTCGATACATCAAGCTGCCTACAGTAGGTGTCGATACATCAAGCTGAATCACACAACTGAAACAAATCAAATCAAATCAAATTGAAATGATCACATACACATGGTTAGCAGATGTTAATGCGAGTGTAACGAAATGCTTGTGCTTCTAGTTCCGACCGTGCAGTAATATCTAACAAGTAATCTAACCTAACAATTTCACAACAACTACCTTATACACACAAGTGTAAAGGAATTAATAAGAATATATACCTAAAAATATATGAATGAGTGATGGCCGAATGGCATAGGCAAGATGCAGTAGATGGTATAGAGTACAGTATATACATATGAGATGAGTAATGTAGGATATGTAAACATTATATAAAGTGGCATTGTTTAAAGTGGCTAGTGATACATTTATTACATCAATTTTCCATTATTAAAGTGGCTGGAGTTGAGTCAGTATGTTGGCAGCAGCCACTCAATGTTAGTAATGGCAGTTTAACAGTCTGATGGCCTTGAGATATAAGCTGTTTTTCAGTGTCTCGGTCCCAGCTTTGATGCACCTGTACTGACCTCGCCTTCTGGATAATAGCGGGGTGAACAGGCAGTGGCTCAGGTGTTTGTTGTCCTTAACAATCTTCTTGGCCTTCCTGTGACATCGTGTGGTGTAGGTGTCCTGGAGGGCAACCTCCTGAGGTTGAAGAGGCGCTGCTGCGCCTTCTTCACAACGCTGTCTGTGTGGGTGGACTATTTTAGTTTGTCCCTGATGTGTACACCGAGGAACTTAAAACGTACTACCCTCTCCACTATTGTCCCATCGATGTGGATAGGGGGGTGCTCCCTCTGCTGTTTTCTGAAGTCCACGTTCATCCCCTATGTTTTGTTGACATTGGGTGTGAGGTTATTTTCCTGACACCACACTCCCAGGGCCCTCATCTTCTCCCCGAAGGCCGTCTCGTCGTTGTTGATAATCAAGCCTACCACTGTAGTGTCGTCTGCAAACTTGATGATTGAGTTGGAGGCGTGCATGGCCACGCAGTCATGGGTGAACAGGGAGTACAGGAGAGGGCTGAGAACGCACCCTAGTGGGGCCCCAGTGTTGAGGATCAGTGGGATGGAGATGTTGTTACCTACCCTCACCACCTGGGGGCGGCCCGTCAGGAAGTCCAGGACCCAGTTGCACAGGGCGGGGTCGAGACCCAGGGTCCTATTGGGGGGGGGTAAGCAAATTGGAGTGGGTCTAGGGTGTCAGGTAGGGTAGAGGTGAAATGGTCCTTGACTAGTCTCTCAAAGCACTTCATGATGACGGAAGTGAGTGCTACGGGGCGGTAGTCATTTAGCTCAGTTACCTTAGCTTTCTTGGGAACAGGAACAATGGTGGCCCTCTTGAAGCATGTGGGGACAGCAGACTAGGATAGGAGCAATTGAATATGTCCGTAAATACACCAGCCAGCTGGTCTGTGCATGCTCTGAGGACGCGGCTGGGGATGCCGTCTGGGCCAGCATCCCTGCGAGGGTTAACATGTTTAAATGTTTTACTCACGTCGGCCACAGAGGAGGGGGGGGGGACGCTGTCTTTGATATCAGGACGTGACGGTGGCACTGTAATATCCTCAAAGCCGACAAAGAAGGTGTTTAGTTTGTCTGAAAGTGTGTCGTCGGTGTCCGTGGCGTGGCTGGTTTTCTTTTTGTAGTCCAGGATTTCCTTTAGACCCTGCCACATATGTCTTGTGTCTAAGCTGTTGAATTGCGACTCCACTTTGTCCCTGTACTGGAATTTCGCTTGTTTGATTGCCTTGCGGACGGAATAAATGTACTGCCATATTCCTAGACCTCTTTCCATGGTTCGCGCATTCATTTTTGCGCGAATGCAGCCATCCATCCATGGTTTCTGGTTAGGGTAGGTTTTAATAGTTACAGTGGGAACAACATCTCCAATGCACTTCCTTATAAACTCACTCACAGAGCCAGTGTGTAGACCGATGTTGTTCTCGGAGGCTGACCGGGAACATTTTTCAGTCCGCATGATCAAAACAACCTTGAGGCGCGGATTCCGATTGGTCAGAACAGCATTGAATGGTTCTAGTCACTGGTACATCCTGTTTGAGTTTCTGCCTATAAGATGGTAGGAGCAAGATGGCGTCGTGGTCGGATTTTCCGAAGGGAGGGTGGCGGAGGGCTTTGTATGCATTGCGGAAGTTAGAGTAGCAGTGATTGAGTGTATTACCGCCGCTAGTACTGCAATCAATATGCTGATAGAATTTAGGTAGCCTTGTTCTCAAATTTTCTTTGTTAAAATCCCCAGCTATAATAAATGCCGCCTCAGGATTTACAGTTTCCAGTTTACATAGAGTCCAGGGAAGTTCCTTGAGTGCTGTCGTGGTGTCTGCTTGAGGGGGAATGTACACAGCTGTGACAATAACTGACAAGAATTCTCTTGGGAGGTAATATGGCCGGCATTTGATTGTAAGGAATTCTAGGTTGGGTGAGCAGAATGACTAGAGATCCTGTATGATGTTATCGTTACACCCGCCCTTCCTCTTCCCAGAGAGGTGTTTATCTCTGTCGGCGCGATGCATGGAGAAGCCCGGTGGCTGAACCGATTCCGACAACATATCCCGAGAGAGCCATGTTTCCGTGAAAAAGAGAATGTTACAATCTCTGATGTCTCTCTGGAAGGCAACCCTTGCTCGAATTTCATCTACCTTGTTGTCAAGAGACTGGCCATTGGCGAGTAGTATACTCTGGAGTGGTGGGTGATGTAGACTTCTATGGAGCCTGACCAGGAGGCCGCTCCGTTTGCCCCTTCTGCAGCGCCGTTGTTTTGGTTCGGCTACTGGGATTAGATCCATTGTCCTGGGTGGTGGTCCAAACAGAGATTCCACTTTGGGAAAGTCATATTCCTGGATGTAATGTTGGTAAGTTGACATCGCTCTTATATCCAATAGTTCTTCCCGGCTGTATGTAATAAGACTTAACATTTCCTGGGGTAACAATGCAAGAAATAATACATTCAAAAAAATACTGCATAGTTTCCTAAGGACTCGAAGCGAGGCAACCATCTCTGTCGGCGCCATCAGAGAGGCAACAGGAGATAGACTAGTGTCCTCTCCAGGTGTGTACTGGTACATCAAGCTGCCTCACACTATAGAAACAGGAGATGGACTTGTAGTCATTAAGCCTGTACATGTAGTCATTAAGCCTGTACATGTAGTCATTAAGCCTGTACATGTAGTCATTAAGCCTGTACATGTAGTCATTAAGCCTGTACATGTAGTCATTAAGCCTGTACATGTAGTCATTAAGCCTGTAGTCATTAAGCCTGTACATGTAGTCATTAAGCCTGTACATGTAGTCATTAAGCATGTACATGTAGTCATTAACACTGTAGTCCTTAAGGCTGTACATGTAGTCATGAACTTAAGCCTGTACATGTAGTCAATAAGCCTGTACATGTAGTCATTAAGACTGTAGTCATTAAGCCTGTACATGTAGTCATTAAGCCTGTACATGTAGTCATTAAGCCTGTACATGTGGTCATTAAGCCTGTACATGTCGTCATTAAGCCTGTACATGTAGTCATTAAGCCTGTAGTCATTAAGCCTGTACATGTAGTCATTAAGCCTGTAAATGTGGTCATTAAGCCTGTACATGTAGTCATTAAGCCTGTAGTCATTAAGCCTGTAGTCATTAAGCTTGTACATGTGGTCATTAAGCCTGTACATGTAGTCATTAAGCCTGTAGTCATTAAGCCTGTACATGTGGTCATTAAGCCTGTACATGTCGTCATTAAGCCTGTACATGTCGTCATTAAGCCTGTAGTCATTAAGCCTGTAGTCATTAAGCCTGTACATATAGTCATTAAGACTGTACATGTCGTCATTAAGCCTGTACATGTAGTCATTAAGCCTGTAGTCATTAAGCCTGTACATGTAGTCATTAAGCCTGTAGTCATTAAGCCTGTACATGTGGTCATTAAGCCTGTACAAGTAGTCATTAAGCCTGTAGTCATTAAGCCTGTACATGTGGTCATTAAGCCTGTACATGTCGTCATTAAGCCTGTACATGTCGTCATTAAGCCTGTAGTCATTAAGCCTGTAGTCATTAAGCCTGTACATGTAGTCATTAAGCCTGTACATGTAGTCATTAAGCCTGTACATGTGGTCGTTAAGCTAGCTGCTAGTGTAAGTCCAAAAGGCACCCTGTTCCCCATAGGGTTTGGTCAAAAGACCTGCACTACTTAAAGGACATAGGGTGCTATCTGGGACGCAGCATTGTCTGATGATCTATTGAGTTTCTCCTCAGACCCAAGAAGAAGCTGCTATCAACAAGGTATATTCAGTCCTGGAAACCAGAGTCTGAAAAGAAGCCTGTGTCCATGTTTTGGAGACAAAGTGATGTGATGTACCACTCTGTCTCTCTTTCACTGCCAGTACAAACAATATCTATTTAAGATCTTGGGGGATTTGAATTATCTTTGTTCCAATGAACACAGATCTCTATTGCTCTTGAGAAAGAACATAGTTGTGTTACCAAGAGGAAGAACTAGTTAGCTACATGTTGTCCATGTAAAGTTGACTCTGTCTCTCATGCTGTTTGTCCGTGCAGTGTCATGAGGTTGACCTACTGAGGTGCCACCTCATCTGAGACGACGCGGGACACCATGACTCCTATCCAACACAACTCTGAACACCACTGACAGCCCTACAACCAGGAAGACCCACAGGGGTATATCAACTAGCACACTGACAGTTTCACTGATGGGAGTCCAACTTAGTCATTATCCAATTAAATGAAATGTTTACAAACAATGGAGTAAAACACGTTTATATTTATGGTTCTGATGGCGTAAGACATTTTTATGTTGAATTCTTCAAGTATCAATGGCTATAGTTCATTTTTAAACAGGTCAGCATTCACAAGGCCGCAGGGCCAGACGGATTACCAGGACGTGTACTCCGAGCATGCGATGACCAACTGGCAAGTGTCTTCACTGCCATTTTCAATCTCTCCCTGTCTGAGTCTGTAATACCAACATGTTTCAAGCAGACCACCATAGTCCCTGTGCCCAAGAACACTAAGGTAACCTGCCTATATGGCTCCCGACCCGTAGCACTCACGTCTGTAGCCATGAAATGCTTTGAAAGGCTGGTCATGGCTCACATCAGCACCATTATCCCAGAAACCCTAGACCCACTCCAATTTGCATACCACACCACAGATCCACAGATGATGCAATCTCTATTGCACTCCACACTGCCCTTTCCCACCTGGACAAAAGGAACACCTATGTGAGAATGCTGTTCATTGACTACAGCCTAGCATTTAACACCATAGTGCCCTCAAAGCTCATCACTAAGTTAAGGACCCTAGGACTAAACACCTCCCTCTACAAATGGATCCTGGACTTGCTGACGGGCCGCCCCCAGGTGGTAAGGGTAGGTAACAACAAATCCGCCATGCTGATCCTCAACACAGGGGACCCTCAGGGGTGCGTGCTAAGCCCCATCCTGTACTCCCTGTTCACTAGTGACTGCAAGACTCCAACACCATCATTACGTTTGCAGATGACACAACAGTGGTAGACCTGATTACCAACGATGATGAGACAGCCTATAAGGAGGAGGTCAGAGACCTGACCGTGTGGTGCCAGGACAAAGGACAAAGGAGATGATTGTGGACTACAGGAAAAGGAGGACCGAGCACACACCCATTCTCATCGACGGGGCTGTAGTGGGGAGCAGGTTGAGAGCTTCAAGTTCCTTGACGTCCACATCAACAAACTATCATGGTCCAAGCGCACCAAGACAAAAGGTTCCACAGCTGCACCATCGAGAGCATCCTGACCGGTTGCGTCACTGCCTGGTATGGCAACTGCTCAGCCTCCGACCGCAAGGCACTATAGAGGGTAGTGCGTACGGCCCAGTACATCACCGGGGCCAAGCTTCCTGCCATCCAGGACCTCTACACCAGGCAGTGTTTGAGGAAGGCCCTAAAAGTTGTCAAAGACTCCAGTCACCCTAGTCAAAGACTGTTCTCTCTGCTACCACACGGCAATGCCAAGTTTTATTGACTGGGTCTTCTGGTCTGTTCTGGACTCAGGTGTTTACATAACCTACTGTTAGTGGTGTTGACTGGGTCTTCTGGTCTGTTCTGGACTGTTCTGGTGTTTATATAACCTACTGTTAGTGGTGTTGTTCTATCCCCTGGATTCCTCTTAAATGTAAACTCAGCAATATGACGTACATGCAGAAAGTAAACCGCATTGGGGGGTCAATTTCCGCAACAACTAAGAGCGTTGAAGCGCGAGGCTCAACTTCTCCGCTGTTTTGGTGTCCTGGCTTCCACGCGAAGGGAACCCATGCACCTGTACAGATTTGTGGCTGTGTTAAGAGCGGACGGTTGCATATCGCTCATCTTAATATCTGCGGTGCTGCTCTTCACTTAGCTGAGTCTAACTGTAAAGCTATGTTTAAGCCAGACCATTAGTCACTCACGGTTACAGAAGGAATTGTACTTTACGCTTCTGGGTCTTTGTATTTCCAGAGTTGTCACTTTGAGTGTGACTAAGGCTGGGATTCAATCCGATTTAAGGTCATTTTCCAATTTAGCTGACATATGCACAGTTTACCATGAATTTGATCTCCACAAACGCGAGAATCTTGCCTTTAAAAGCTGCATTGTCTACAACCAGCGATCGGATTGAATCCCGGGCTTTTGTTAGCATGCTGCTTCAATGCAAATGAGTATTGTTGAGGAAGATGCTGTTGTGATTGTGTTATTACTACCAGTAACCAGCAGAGGGAGCTGTTTATCCTGCTGTGGACAAGCACAGCTTGAAAACTTGTCCAGTAGATTACCATTTTTGCAAAACCATTTATAACCTCTAGTTAACTGATCAATAGCTTCTAACTGTCAATAACTAAAAGACACAAAGCTTAAAACCATCAAACTAAATGTTTAATAAAAATGAGAAGAAAAAAAAACATTGTTAAATGTCTTGCATCATTTTTTAAAATTTCTTTTAAATAGTGTGTTTTATTTCTGCAATATTAAGAGTGACAATAGAAAAGCAGCATTGTGTATAGTAAATTAGTTCAATCTATCATTGTGGAATGTCATGCGGTTGTCTGTACATAGAAAAGTTACTCAAATGTTCTTACAACAATAGTTTTAACAAACTGATTTCATTAAATGAAGATGCATAACTTTGATTGTGTGTTGTTTTGGTGTGGGTATGACTTGTGTCCAAAATGCCACCCTATTCCCTACTGTTGACCAGAGCCCTATGGAGTACCAGTCACCCTATTCCCTACTGTTGACCAGAGCCCTATAGACTACCAGTCACCCTATTCCCTACTGTTGACCAGAGCCCTATAGATTACCAGTTACCCTATTCCCTACTGTTGACCAGAGCCCTATGGAGTACCAGTCACCCTATTCCCTACTGTTGACCAGAGCCCCATAGACTACCAGTCACCCTATTCCCTACTGTTGACCAGAGCCCTATGGAGTACCAGTCACCCTATTCCCTACTGTTGACCAGAGCCCCATAGACTACCAGTCACCCTATTCCCTACTGTTGACCAGAGCCCTATAGATTACCAGTCACCCTATCCAGAGCCCTATGGAGTACCAGTCACCCTATTCCCTACTGTTGACCAGAGCCCCATAGACTACCAGTCACCCAATTCCCTACTGTTGACCAGAGCCCCATAGACTACCAGTCACCCTATTCCCTACTGTTGACCAGAGCCCTATGGAGTACCAGTCACCCTATTCCCTACTGTTGACCAGAGCCCTATAGATTACCAGTCACCCTATTCCTTACTGTTGACCAGAGCCCTATAGATTACCAGTCACCCTATTCCCTACTGTTGACCAGAGCCCTATAGATTACCAGTCACCCTATTCCCTACTGTTGACCAGAGCCCTATAGACTACCAGTCACCCTATTCCCTACTGTTGACCAGAGCCCTATGGAGTACCAGTCACCCTATTCCCTACTGTTGACCAGAGCCCTATAGATTACCAGTCACCCTATTCCCTACTGCTGACCAGAGCCCTATAGATTACCAGTCACCCTATCCAGAGCCCTATAGATTACCAGTCACCCTATTCCCTACTGTTGACCAGAGCCCTATGGAGTACCAGTCACCCTATTCCCTACTGTTGACCAGAGCCCTATAGATTACCAGTCACCCTATTCCCTACTGTTGACCAGAGCCCTATAGACTACCAGTCACCCTATTCCCTACTGTTGACCAGAGCCCCATAGACTACCAGTCACCCTATTCCCTACTGTTGACCAGAGCCCTATAGATTACCAGTCACCCTATTCCCTACTGTTGACCAGAGCCCTATAGATTACCAGTCACCCTATTCCCTACTGTTGACCAGAGCCCTATAGATTACCAGTCACCCTATTCCCTACTGTTGACCAGAGCCCTATAGATTACCAGTCACCCTATTCCCTACTGTTGACCAGAGCCCTATAGATTACCAGTCACCCTATGCCCTACTGTTGACCAGAGCCCTATAGATTACCAGTCACCCTATTCCCTACTGTTGACCAGAGCCCTATAGACTACCAGTCACCCTATTCCCTACTGTTGACCAGAGCCCTATGGAGTACCAGTCAACCTATTCCCTACTGTTGACCAGAGCCCTATAGATTACCAGTCACCCTATTCCCTACTGTTGACCAGAGCTCTATGTAGTACCAGTCACCCTATTCCCTACTGTTGACCAGAGCCCTATAGAGTACCAGTCACCCTCTTCCCTACTGTTGACCAGAGCCCTATAGATTACCAGTCACCCTATTCCCTACTGTTGACCAGAGCCCTATAGAGTACCAGTCACCCTATCCAGAGCCCTATAGATTACCAGTCACCCTCTTCCCTACTGTTGACCAGAGCCCTATAGATTACCAGTCACCCTATTCCCTACTGTTGACCAGAGCCCTATAGATTACCAGTCACCCTCTTCCCTACTGTTGACCAGAGCCCTATATATTACCAGTCACCCTATTCCCTACTGTTGACCAGAGCCCTATAGATTACCAGTCACCCTCTTCCCTACTGTTGACCAGAGCCCTATATATTACCAGTCACCCTATTCCCTACTGTTGACCAGAGCCCTATAGATTACCAGTCACCCTCTTCCCTACTGTTGACCAGAGCCCTATAGATTACCAGTCACCCTATTCCCTACTGCTGACCAAAGCCCTATAGATTACCAGTCACCCTATCCAGAGCCCTATATAGTACCAGTCACCCTATTCCCTACTGTTGACCAGAGCCCTATATATTACCAGTCACCCTATTCCCTACTGTTGACCAGAGCCCTATAGAGTACCAGTCACTCTATTCCCTACTGTTGACCAGAGCCCTATGGAGTACCAGTCACCCTATCCAGAGCCCTATAGATTACCAGTCACCCTATCCAGAGCCCTATAGATTAACAGTCACCCTATTCCCTACTGTTGACCGGAGCCCTATAGAGTACCAGTCACCCTATCCAGAGCCCTATAGATTACCAGTCACCCTATTCCCTACTGTTGAACGGAGCCCTATAGACTACCAGTCACCCTATTCCCTACTGTTGACCAGAGCCCTATGGAGTACCAGTCACCTTATTCCCTACTGTTGACCAGAGCCCTATAGAGTACCAGTCACCCTATTCCCTATTGTTGACCAGAGCCCTATAGATTACCAGTCACCCTATTCCCTACTGTTGAATGGAGCCCTATAGATTACCAGTCACCCTATTCCCTACTGTTGACCGGAGCCCTATAGATTACCAGTCACCCTATTCCCTACTGTTGACCAGAGCCCTATAGAGTACCAGTCACCCTATTCCCTACTGTTGACCAGAGCCCTATAGAGTACCAGTCTCCCTATTCCCTACTGCTGACCAGAGCCCTATGGAGTACCAGTCACCCTATTCCCTACTGTTGACCAGAGCCCTCCCTATATATTGCCAGTCAGTCACCCTATTCCCTACTGTTGACCAGAGCCCTATAGAGTACCAGTCACCCTATCCAGAGCCCTATAGCTTACCAGTCACCCTATCCCTTACTGTTGACCGGAGCCCTATAGATTACCAGTCACCCTATTCCCTACTGTTGACCAGAGCCCTATAGATTACCAGTCACCCTATTCCCTACTGTTGACCAGAGCCCTATGGAGTACCAGTCACCCTATTCCCTACTGTTGACCACAGCCCTATGGAGTACCAGTCCCCCTATCCCCTACTGTTGACCAGAGCCCTATAGATTACCAGTCACCCTATTCCCTACTGTTGACCACAGCCCTATGGAGTACCAGTCCCCCTATCCCCTACTGTTGACCAGAGCCCTATGGAGTACCAGTCACCCTATTCCCTACTGTTGACCACAGCCCTATGGAGTACCAGTCACCCTATTCCCTACTGTTGACCACAGCCCTATAGATTACCAGTCACCCTATCCCCTACTGTTGACCACAGCCCTATAGATTACCAGTCACCCTATTCCCTACTGTTGACCAGAGGCCTATAGATTACAAGTCACCCTATCCAGAGCCCTATAGATTACCAGTCACCCTATCCAGAGCCCTATAGATTACCAGTCACCCTATTCCCTACTGTTGACCAGAGCCCTATGGAGTACCAGTCACCCTATTCCCTACTGTTGACCAGAGGCCTATAGATTACCAGTCACCCTATCCAGAGCCCTATAGATTACCAGTCACCCTATTCCCTACTGTTGACCAGAGCCCTATAGATTACCAGTCACCCTATCCAGAGCCCTATAGATTACCAGTCACCCTATCCAGAGCCCTATAGATTACCAGTCACCCTATTCCCTACTGTTGACCAGAGCCCTATAGATTACCAGTCACCCTATTCCCTACTGTTGACCAGAGCCCTATAGACTACCAGTCACCCTATTCCCTACTGTTGACCAGAGCCCTATAGAGTACCAGTCACCCTATTCCCTACTGTTGACCAGAGCCCTATAGAGTACCAGTCACCCTATTCCCTACTGTTGACCAGAGCCCTATGGAGTACCAGTCACCCTATTCCCTACTGTTGACCAGAGCCCTATGGAGTACCAGTCACCCTATTCCCTACTGTTGACCAGAGCCCTATGGAGTACCAGTCACCCTATTCCCTACTGTTGACCAGAGCCCTATAGAGTACCAGTCACCCTATTCCCTACTGTTGACCAGAGCCCTATGGAGTACCAGTCACCCTATTCCCTACTGTTGACCACAGCCCTATAGATTACCAGTCACCCTATTCCCTACTGTTGACCAGAGCCCTATGGAGTACCAGTCACCCTATCCCCTACTGTTGACCAGAGCCCTATAGATTACCAGTCACCCTATTCCCTACTGTTGACCAGAGCCCTATAGATTACCAGTCACCCTATTCCCTACTGTTGACCAGAGCCCTATAGATTACCAGTCACCCTATCCAGAGCCCTATATATTACCAGTCACCCAAATCAAAATCAAATCTGGAGTACCAGTCACCCTATTCCCTACTGTTGACCACAGCCCTATAGATTACCAGTCACCCTATTCCCTACTGTTGACCAGAGCCCTATAGATTACCAGTCACCCTATCCAGAGCCCTATATATTACCAGTCACCCAAATCAAAATCAAATCTGGAGTACCAGTCACCCTATTCCCTACTGTTGACCAGAGCCCTATGGAGTACCAGTCACCCTATTCCCTACTGTTGACCAGAGCCCTATAGAGTACCAGTCACCCTATTCCCTGCTGTTGACCAGAGCCCTATAGATTACCAGTCACCCTACTCCCTGCTGTTGACCAGAGCCCTATGGAGTACCAGTCACCCTATTCCCTACTGTTGACCACAGCCCTATGGACTACCAGTCACCCTATTCCCTACTGTTGACCAGAGCCCTATAGATTACCAGTCACCCTATTCCCTACTGTTGACCAGAGCCCTATGGAGTACCAGTCACCCTATTCCCTACTGTTGACCAGAGCCCTATATATTACCAGTCACCCTATCCAGAGCCCTATATATTACCAGTCACCCTCTTCCCTACTGTTGACCAGAGCCCTATATATTACCAGTCACCCTCTTCCCTACTGTTGACCAGAGCCCTATAGACTACCAGTCACCCTCTTCCCTACTGTTGACCAGAGCCCTATGGAGTACCAGTCACCCTATTCCCTACTGTTGACCAGAGCCCTATAGACTACCAGTCACCCTATTCCCTACTGTTGACCAGAGCCCTATGGAGTACCAGTCACCCTCTTCCCTACTGTTGACCAGAGCCCTATAGACTACCAGTCACCCTATTCCCTACTGTTGACCAGAGCCCTATGGAGTACCAGTCACCCTCTTCCCTACTGTTGACCAGAGCCCTATGGAGTACCAGTCACCCTATTCCCTACTGTTGACCAGAGCCCTATAGAGTACCAGTCACCCTATTCCCTACTGTTGACCAGAGCCCTATGGAGTACCAGTCACCCTATTCCCTACTGTTGACCACAGCCCTATGGACTACCAGTCACCCTATTCCCTACTGTTGACCAGAGCCCTATGGAGTACCAGTCACCCTATTCCCTACTGTTGACCAGAGCCCTATGGAGTACCAGTCACCCTATTCCCTACTGTTGACCACAGCCCTATAGAGTACCAGTCACCCTATTCCCTACTGTTGACCACAGCCCTATGGACTACCAGTCACCCTATTCCCTACTGTTGACCAGAGCCCTATGGACTACCAGTCACCCTATTCCCTACTGTTGACCACAGCCCTATGGAGTACCAGTCACCCTATTCCCTACTGTTGACCACAGCCCTATGGAGTACCAGTCACCCTATTCCCTACTGTTGACCAGAGCCCTATAGAGTACCAGTCTCCCTATTCCCTACTGTTGACCAGAGCCCTATGGAGTACCAGTCACCCTATTCCCTACTGTTGACCAGAGCCCTATGGAGTACCAGTCACCCTATTCCCTACTGTTGACCAGAGCCCTATGGAGTACCAGTCACCCTCTTCCCTACTGTTGACCAGAGCCCTATAGAGTACCAGTCTCCCTCTTCCCTACTGTTGACCAGAGCCCTATATATTACCAGTCACCCTCTTCCCTACTGTTGACCAGAGGCCCATAGACTACCAGTCACCCTATTCCCTACTGTTGACCAGAGCCCTATAGACTACCAGTCACCCTCTTCCCTACTGTTGACCAGAGCCCTATAGAGTACCAGTCACCCTCTTCCCTACTGTTGACCAGAGCCCTATAGAGTACCAGTCTCCCTCTTCCCTACTGTTGACCAGAGCCCTATATATTACCAGTCACCCTCTTCCCTACTGTTGACCAGAGGCCCATAGACTACCAGTCACCCTATTCCCTACTATTGACCAGAGCCCTATAGACTACCAGTCACCCTATTCCCTACTGTTGACCAGAGCCCTATGGAGTACCAGTCACCCTATTCCCTACTGTTGACCAGAGCCCTATAGATTACCAGTCACCCTATTCCCTACTGTTGACCAGAGCCCTATGGAGTACCAGTCACCCTATTCCCTACTGTTGACCAGAGCCCTATAATTATCATAAAAACCTAGCGTCAAAAATGGATCCAATCATTTTTTCCCCCCATTAATTTTTCCCCATGGGGGATTTTAGAAGCCCGTAGAAGAAGGGCTGTGTTTCGTGTTGGCCTTACCCTGGGGTGACGCTGTGTCAACCATGTACGTCTCTCTAGGACAAGGATACTGTTTGACTGGTCTAAAGTAGTGCACTACATAGGGAATAGGGTGCCATAGGGCTCTGGTCTAAAGTAGTGCACTATATAGGGAATAGGGTGCCATTGGGCTCTGGTCTAAAGTAGTGCACTATATATAGGGAATAGGGTGCCATAGGGCTCTGGTCTAAAGTAGTGCACTATAATAGGGAATAGGGTGCCATAGGGCTCTGGTCTAAAGTAGTGCACTATATAGGGAATAGGGTGCCATAGGGCTCTGGTCTAAAGTAGTGCACTATGTAGGGAATAGGGTGCCATAGGGCTCTGGTCTAAAGTAGTGCACTATATAGGGAATAGGGTGCCATAGGGCTCTGGTCTAAAGTAGTGCACTATATAGGGAATAGGGTGACATAGGGTTCTGGTCTAAAGCAGTGCACCATATAGGGAATAAGGTTGCAAGTAGGACCGCAAGTAAGACTTCCTGTGTGTTTATATGAAGAGGAAGCTGTGGACGTGAGGACAGGAGCAGTATGCTGTTCTCTGGACCTTCTTCCACGTTCCTCGACAACCAGAGTTCCCCACAGCCTGCCAATGGAGCAGCTCCTCACTGTAAAACACACAGGACGCAGGTTAGTATGGCCCACAGCCTGCCAATGGAGTAGCTCCTCACAGGACATAGGTTAGTATGGCCCATAGCCTGCCTATGGAGCAGCTCCTCACTGTAAAACACACAGGACACAGGTTAGTATGGCCCACAGCCAGCCAATGGAGTAGCTCCTCACAGGATATAGGTTAGTATGGCCCACAGCCAGCCTATGGAGCAGCTCCTCACAGAACATAGTTTAGTATGGCCCACAGCCAGCCTATGGAGCAGCTCATCACAGGTTAGTATGGCTCACAGCCAGCCAATAGAGCAGCTCCTCACAGGTCATTGGTTAATATGGCTGACAGCCAGCCAATGGAGCAGCTCCTCACAGGTCATTGGTTAATATGGCTGACAGGCAGCCAATGGAGCAGCTCCTCACAGGTCATTGGTTAATATGGCTGACAGGCAGCCAATGGAGCAGCTCCTCACAGGTCATTGGTTAATATGGCTGACAGCCAGCCAATGGAGCAGCTCCTCACAGGACATTGGTTAATATGGCTGACAACCAGCCAATGGAGCAGCTCCTCACAGGTCATTGGTTAATATGGCTGACAGCCAGCCAATGGAGCAGCTCCTCACACGTCATTGGTTAATATGGCTGACAGCCAGCCAATGGAGCAGCTCCTCACAGGTCATTGGTTAATATGGCTGACAGCCAGCCAATGGAGCAGCTCCTCACAGGTCATTGGTTTGGTTAATATGGCTGACAGCCAGCCAATGGAGCAGCTCCTCACAGGACATTGGTTAATATGGCTGACAGCCAGCCAATGGAGCAGCTCCTCACAGGACATTGGTTAATATGGCTGACAGCCAGCCAATGGAGCAGCTCCTCACAGGTCATTGGTTAATATGGCTGACAGCCAGCCAATGGAGCAGCTCCTCACAGAACAATAGACACTTTTCCACTAAGAACACCTGTTTTTATTTTCCTCTATAGTCGTTCAATACTTCTGACAAAACCAATAATACTGGACTGGTGGAGGCAGTCCATGATACACAGGGTTAAAGGACCTGGAGATACCAGGGGAAATACATACATATATACACATATATACATATATACACATATATATTTACATATCTACATATATATTTACATATATACACATATATATTTACATATCTACATATATATTTACATATATACACATATATATTTACATATCTACATATACAGTGCCTTGCGAAAGTATTCGGCCCCCTTGAACTTTGCGACCTTTTGCCACATTTCAGGCTTCAAACATAAAGATATAAAACTGTATTTTTTTGTGAAGAATCAACAACAAGTGGGACACAATCATGAAGTGGAACGACATTTTTTGGATATTTCAAACTTTTTTAACAAATCAAAAACTGAAAAATTGGGCGTGCAAAATTATTCAGCCCCCTTAAGTTAATACTTTGTAGCGCCACCTTTTGCTGCGATTACAGCTGTAAGTCGCTTGGGGTATGTCTCTATCAGTTTTGCACATCGAGAGACTGAAATTTTTTCCCATTCCTCCTTGCAAAACAGCTCGAGCTCAGTGAGGTTGGATGGAGAGCATTTGTGAACAGCAGTTTTCAGTTCTTTCCACAAATTCTCGATTGGATTCAGGTCTGGACTTTGACTTGGCCATTCTAACACCTGGATATGTTTATTTTTGAACCATTCCATTGTAGATTTTGCATTATGTTTTGGATCATTGTCTTGTTGGAAGACAAAATCTCCGTCCCAGTCTCAGGTCTTTTGCAGACTCCATCAGGTTTTCTTCCAGAATGGTCCTGTATTTGGCTCCATCCATCTTCCCATCAATTTTAACCATCTTCCCTGTCCCTGCTGAAGAAAAGCAGGCCCAAACCATGATGCTGCCACCACCATGTTTGACAGTGGGGATGGTGTGTTCAGCTGTGTTGCTTTTACGCCAAACATAACGTTTTGCATTGTTGCCAAAAAGTTCAATTTTGGTTTCATCTGACCAGAACACCTTCTTCCACATGTTTGGTGTGTCTCCCAGGTGGCTTGTGGCAAACTTTAAACGACACTTTTTATGGACATCTTTAAGAAATGGCTTTCTTCTTGCCACTCTTCCATAAAGGCCAGATTTGTGCAATATACGACTGATTGTTGTCCTATGGACAGAGTCTCCCACGTCAGCTGTAGATCTCTGCAGTTCATCCAGAGTGATCATGGGTCTCTTGGCTGCATCTCTGATCAGTCTTCTCCTTGTATGAGCTGAAAGTTTAGAGGGACGGCCAGGTCTTGGTAGATTTGCAGTGATCTGATACTCCTTCCATTTCAATATTATCGCTTGCACAGTGCTCCTTGGGATGTTTAAAGCTTGGGAAATCTTTTTGTATCCAAATCCGGCTTTAAACTTCTTCACAACAGTATCTCGGACCTGCCTGGTGTGTTCCTTGTTCTTCATGATGCTCTCTGCGCTTTTAACGGACCTCTGAGACTATCACAGTGCAGGTGCATTTATACGGAGACTTGATTACACACAGGTGGATTGTATTTATCATCATTAGTCATTTAGGTCAACATTGGATCATTCAGAGATCCTCGCTGAACTTCTGGAGAGAGTTTGCTGCACTGAAAGTAAAGGGGCTGAATAATTTTGCACGCCCAATTTTTCAGTTTTTGATTTGTTAAAAAAGTTTGAAATATCCAATAAATGTTGTTCCACTTCGTGATTGTGTCCCACTTGTTGTTGATTCTTCACAAAAAAATACAGTTTTATATCTTTATGTTTGAAGCCTGAAATGTGGCAAAAGGTCGCAAAGTTCAAGGGGGCCGAATACTTTCGCAAGGCACTGTATATTTACATATACATGTTCGGAAAGGTCATTCTAACAGGAGTGGTGAGGGGTCAAATCTACTGCAGCACAAAGATCACGCTGACGACAACACAACTACTGTGTGTGAAAACATTTTTCACCTTTCAGTTAAAAAAAATATACAATAATAATACATGTATCCTGACTAGACTAGTCTTCATCTATGCAACTGTTTGGATAAACTCGTACACCAGTCAAATGTTACCACAAACTAAGAATACAGATATAGATTATACAAACTAAGAATATACGATCTCATATAGTCTACACATTGACACATGTAATAACGTATGATCAATCAACTAGTGCCATTTCCAGGGGCTTGGACATCAAAGCCTACATACAACTACAACATACAACATACAACATACAACATACAACATACAACTACATAGCTGCACTGACTCGAACAAGGCTTACATGACTTTCTTTATAATACCAAACGTCTTTAAAAAATGATCCGTCCGTGACTCCGTACCTGTTGGATTCTTGTCCGTCTCCCTGGCAGCTGCCGCTATGGTTACGCATGGCGGGGGGTTGGCACGCCACACACACCGTGTAGCCCTCACGTAGGTACTGCATCCAGAGGGTGTGTGGTCTGTTCTCCACCGTACAGTGGGTAGTCAGAGACTCCATCTTATACTCCATACAGAACCTGACGGAGGAGGGGTTTGAAATATCATACCTACCATTCCACACAGTGTACATCCTAAATGGCACCCTATTCCCTATATCGTGCACTACTTTAGACCAGGGCCCTATGGCACCCTAATTCCCTATGTAGTGCACTACTTTAGACCAGGACCTATATGGAGTATAGTGCACTACTTTAGACCAGGAACTATAGGGAGTATAGTGCACTCCTTTAGACCAGGGCCTATAGGAAGTATAGTGCACTACTTTAGACCAGGGCCTATAGAGAGTATAGTGCACTACTTTAGACCAGGACCAATAGGGAGTATAGTGCACTACTTTAGACCAGGGCCTATAGGGAGTATAGTGCACTACTTTAGACCAGGCCCTATAGGGAGTATAGTGCACTACTTTAGACCAGGAACTATAGGGAGTATAGTGCACTCCTTTAGACCAGGGCCTATAGGGAGTATAGTGCACTACTTTAGACCAGGGCCTATAGGGAGTATAGTGCACTACTTTAGACCAGGGCCTATAAGGAGTATAGTGCACTACTTTAGACCAATGCCTATAGGGAGTATAGTGCACTAATTTAGACCAGGGCCTATAGGGAGTATAGTGCACTACTTTAGACCAGGGCCTATAGGGTGTATAGTGCACTACTTTAGACCAGGGCCTATAGGGAGTATAGTGCACTAATTTAGACCAGGGCCTATAGGGAGTATAGTGCACTAATTTAGACCAGGGCCTATAGGGTGCCATGCCAACAAAAGTAATTGGTTTGAATAATGACAGTTTGAATTACAGGGTTGCAGGAGGGAGCTTGGACTTCACATTTCAGATGGTGTGTGTGTGTGTGTGTGTGTGTGTGTGTGTGTGTGTGTGTGTGTGTGTGTGTGTGTGTGTGTGTGTGTGTGTGTGTGTGTGTGTGTGTGTGTGCGTTCAGAGAAACTTTGCCAATTGTTAGTCCAGATTCTTTGTACATGTGAAGTTAATCATGTTTCATACCTGATGAAAACCAGTGTGTGTGCGCACGCGTGATCTAGATATCCTGGTGAGAAAACACTTCATTTGGTAGAAAATCCCTAGTTGCTTTTTGCTGTGACGATGGCGTGCCTCACATTTCAAACCAGAATGATTGTTGAAATCGTATGAACTAAGGAAGTACGTACCACAGGCCCCCTTGAACTAAAGAGGAACAGAAAGAATTCAGACCCCTTCACTTGTTCTACATTTTGTTACGATACAGCCTTATTCTAAAATGGATTCAATCGTGTGTTTCCTCATCAATCTACACCATTATGACAAAGTGAATACAACCTGACAGAGCTTGAGAGGATCTGCAGAGAAGAATGGGAGAAACTCCCCAAATACAATGTGCCAAGCTTGTAGCGTCATACCCAAGAAGACTCGAGACTGTAATCTAGGCCAAAGGTGCTTCAACAAAGTACTGAGTAAAGGGTTTGAATACTTATGTAAATGTGATATTTCCTTTTTTTTATTTTTAATACATTTGCAAAAATGTCTAATAACCTCTTTTTGCTTTGTCATTATGGGGTATTGTGATGTCATTATGGGGTATTGTGATGTCATTATGGGTTATTGTGATGCCATTATGGGGTATTGTGATGCCATTATGGGGTATTGTGATGTCACTATGGGGTATTGTGATGTCATTATGGGGTATTGTGATGTCATTATGGGTTATTGTGATGCCATTATGGGGTATTGTGATGTCATTATGGGGTATTGTGATGTCATTATGGGGTATTGTGATGTCATTATGGGTTATTGTGATGCCATTATGGGGTATTGTGATGTCATTATGGGGTATTGTGATGTCATTATGGGGTATTGTGTGTAGATTGATGAGGATGTTTTATTTGTATTTTAGAATAGGGCTCTAATTTAACTAAATGTGCACAAACTCAAGGGGTCTGAATACACTGAATTTGACTTAATTCCACATTTTGTTGTGTTACAGCTCGAATTCAAAATGGGCAAAAAAAATATATAAAATTATAAACTAATCTACACACGACAAACCATAATGACAAAGTGTAACATGTTTTTAGAAATGTTTGCACCTTTATTAAAAATTATATACAGAAATATCTCATTTACATAAGTATTCACACACAGTCAATACTTTGCAGGAGCCCCTTTGGCAGCGATTACAGCTGTGTGTCTTTCTGGGTAAGTCTCTAATATCTGTGAGTCTTTCTGGGTTAGTCTCTAGGAGATGTGAGTCTCTCTGGATAAGTCTCTAATATCTGTGGGTCTTTCGGGGTGACTCTCTAAGAGCTGTGAGTCTTTCTGGGTAAGTCTCTAATATCTGTGAGTATTTCTGGGTAAGTCTCTAAAAGCTGTGGGTCTTTCTGGGTAAGTCTCTAAGAGCTGTGAATGTTTCTGGGTAAGTCTCTAATATCTGTGAGTATTTCTGGGTAAGTCTCTAAAAGCTGTGGGTCTTTCTGGGTAAGTCTCTAAGAGCTGTGAATGTTTCTGGGTAAGTCTCTAATATCTGTGAGTCTTTCTGGGTTAGTCTCAAAGGAGCTGTGAGTCTTTCTGGGTACGTCCCTAAGAGCTGTGAGTCTTTCTGGGTACGTCCCTAAGAGCTGTGAGTCTTTCTGGGTTAGTCTCAAAGGAGCTGTGAGTCTTTCTGGGTAAGTCCCTAAGAGCTGTGAGTCTTCCTGGGTAGGTCTCTAATAGCGTTCCACACCTGGTTTCTACAATATTTGCCCATTTATTGTTTTCTAAATTCTTCAAACTCTGTCATATTGGTTGTTGATCGTAGCTTGATAACCATTTTCAGGTCTTGCCGTAGATTTAAGATACAACTGTAACTCAGCCAGTCAGGAACATTCACTGCCTTTTTGGTAAGCAACCCCAGAGTATATTTGGCCTTGTATTTTAGGTTATCGTCCTGCTGAAAAGAAAATGTATCTTCCAGTGTTTGGTGGAAAGCAGACTGAACCATATTTTCCTCTAGGATTTTGTCTGTGCTTGTCCATTTATTTGTTATCCTTTTTTTATCCTTGTAAGCATACCCATAACATGATGCAGCCACCACTATGTTTGAAAATATGGAGAGTGGTATCAGTAATGTGATGTATTGGATTGTCCCAAAAAGAACACTTCGTATTAAGGACCAAAAATATATTGTTTTGTCAATTTTCCTTGCAGTATTACTTTGGTTTCTTGTTGCAAACCGGATGCATGTTTTGGAATATTATTATTCTGTACAGGCTTCCTTCTTTTCACTCTGTCAATTATGTTAGTATTGTGGAGTAACTACAATGTTGTTGATCCATCCTCAGTGTTCTCCTATCACAGCCGATAAACTCCAACCTGTTTTACAGTCACCAGTGGTTTCTGGTGAAATCCCTGAGCGGTTTCCTTCCTTTCCCGGCAACTGAGTTAGGAAGGACGCCTGTATCTTTTTAGTGACTGGGTGTCACCATCCAAAGTGTAATTATTAACTTCACCATGCTCAAAGGGATATTTAAGGTCTGTTTTTTAGTTTTTACCCATCTACCAATAGGTGCCCTTCTTTGCGAGGCATTGGAAAACCTCCCTGGTCTTTGTGGTTGAATCTGTGTTTGTAAATCACTGATCGACTGAGGGACCTTACAGATAGTAATATGTGTGGGGTACAAAGATGAGGGAGTCATTCAAAACTCAAGTTAAACAGTATTATTGCACACAGAGTGAGTCATATCTTTATATGTAACTTATTAGACCACGTTGTTACTCCTGAACTTATTTAGGTGTGCCATAACAAAGGAGTTGAAAACTTATCGACTCTAAACATTTTAAGCTTTTCATTTTTAATTAATTTGTAAAAATGTCAAACGTTATAGAGTATTGTGTGTAGGCCAGTGGACCAAAAAAAAAATCTAGACTTGTATAAATTTTAAATTCAGGCTATAACAACAAAATGTGGAAAAAGGTCAAGAGGTCTGAAACATTTCTGATGGCACTGTGTGTACCACAGGATCCTTGAATCTGATTCGTCCCCTTCCCTATGTGAGTGTAATAGAGCATTGTACAACTTGCTGTAAGCCTTCATAACTGTTCATTTCTCCTTAAGAACAGTCATAAAACATGCATAACGCAGCATACCCAGGGTACAGAGGTGCTCCGTAGATGTCAGGCTTTGTTCTTCCTTTACCAAACTCCCTGGTGGTGATGAAAGCTGGACCTGGAGAGAGACCAACACAGTCCCCTGGTTATAACCAGGACTTGAAGACAGACCAACACAGTCCCCTGGTTATAACCAGGACCTGGAGAGAGACCAACACAGTCCCCATGTTATAACCAGGACCTGGAGAGAGACCAACACAGTCCCCATGTTATAACCAAGACCTGAAAAGAGACCAACACAGTCCCCATGTTATAACCAGGACTTGGAGACAGACCAACACAGTCCCCTGGTTATAACCAGGACCTGGAGAGAGACCAACACAGTCCCCATGTTATAACCAGGACTTGGAGACAGACCAACACAGTCCCCTGGTTATAACCAGGACCTGGAGAGGGACAAACACAGTCCCCATGTTATAACCAAGACCTGGAGAGAGACCAACACAGTCCCCTGGTTATAACCAGGACCTGGAGAGGGACAAACACAGTCCCCTGGTTATAACCAGGACCTGGAGAGAGACCAACACAGTCCCCTGGTTATAACCAGGACCTGGAGAGAGACCAACACAGTCCCCATGTTATAACCAAGACCTGGAGAGACACCAACACAGTCCCCTGGTTATAACCAAGACCTGGAGAGAGACCAACACAGTCCCCTGGTTATAACCAGGACCTGGAGAGAGACCAACACAGTCCCCTGGTTATAACCAGGACCTGGAGAGAGACCAACACAGTCCCCTGGTTATAACCAGGACCTGGAGAGAGACCAACACAGTCCCCTGGTTATAACCAGGACCTGGAGAGAGACCAACACAGTCACCTGGTTATAACCAGGACCTGGAGAGAGACCAACACAGTCCCCTGGTTATAACCAGGACCTGGAGAGGGACCAACACAGTCCCCAGGTTAAAACCATGCAACAGTGTGACTCAGTTGGTTTAGTTTAATGTACCTGTGTTGTGAGTGCAGATCTCTCCATGGTTTGACTGGTAGTCCATGCAGCCAGCCTGCTCCTCCAGACTGGGACATGGATCTGCACTATTCCTGGGCTCCTGCTCAATGTGGCGCTGCCTACAATCCATTGATGATTCATAGATTATTGGGTTTTAAAGCATTTTAAAAGTACAAATAAATCAATCCCAGAAGATAACACTCGTGTTAAGCCCACTTATTATATCTAATGTGATTCTTCAGTGTTGGACAAAAGACCGGTTTACACAAGAAGCCCAATTCTGATCTTTTGCCACTAATTGGTCTTTTGACAAATCAGATATATTCCCACTAATTGGGCTGTCAACAGGACTAATAAATAACACACAGGGCTCACCGGACCCTCCTGGACCGCTGGCAGGGCTGGGCACAACCGCTCCAGTGACTCCAGTCAGTCACCACACACGACTGGGCTGGACGAGAGACAACAGTGTAATAATTTGCATTGAGTATCTTCATAAACACCTATAAACACACACACACACGTGTGTGAGATCAAAGCTATATAGAGTATCATTAACGCTTCATTGACGGTGCATTAGTAGCATTGCTACATAACACTGTCTATGACACACATGCATCTTTAATGGAACATTCAGGGAATCGTTACCTAATATTCATACACTTGCCATGTCCTTCACTCCTGGTTGGTGGATGTACATGCTTTTGTTCCAGCCTAGGATAAACGCACCTACCAAATCATCAAGGCTTTGATTAGCTGAATCAAATTAGTTAGCGCTGGGTTGGAACTAAAGCCTGCACGCCCTGTGAGTCCTCTGTGCCAGGAGAGAAAACCCCTGAGGTGATGTTAGTTTGACGACTGAAGTTCTGTGACATTTTAAGCCATCCCTGTAACACTGAAGACGGAACAAGTCAAGGGTGTGTACAGTTCGCTCAGCTGCCTGCTCAATATTCACCCTATTCCCTATAAAGTGCACTCATTTTGACCAGAACCCTATGGCACCCTATTCTCTATATAAAGTGCACTAATTTTGACCAGAGCCCTATGGCACCCTATTCCCTCTATAGTGCACTACTTTTGACCAGAACCCTATGGCACCCTATTCACGATATAGTGCGCTACTTTAGGCCAGAGCCCTAAAATAATAGGGTGCCATTTGGGACACACCCTTGGATTTGAAGGATTAGTGTTTCTGTACAGCGTTGAGTGATCTCAATGTAACTGTAAAGCTGAATGAATTGGATCCAGTCACTGACCCATTTAATCCTGTTGTTCTCTTTTCAATGCTCTCCACACGCTCTCTGAGTACCTGGTCTTTGATGTGTCGGGTATTAGGTACACTCTGCTTGGCTAACTCCTACAGTAATTACCACAGAGATCCTATTCAATTACGGATGTAGTACACTACATTGTAAATAAGGTGCTATCCGGGACACAGATAATGATTAATAGAAGTGCATTCCTGACATATTTGTCCATAATTCCATCCTGTCCGCACATTCATACAAAGTAAATGAGTTACGATTGAAACTAGACAGCATAGTTTTATATCAGATCAGTCAGAGTAACCTAACCATAGAGATCAGATTCCATTACTAGAGGGGCTATGATGTCATAAACCCTTAAAGCTCCAGAGTGGTTTGAAAACGGCAGCCATCTTGGTCAGGGAGAAGTCCAAACCAGTCTAAATGGAACGAATGGCAGAAGAGGCTTAATTCTGATTTTACTTATGCAGGAAATTCAAAATAAAAAATGTCAGAAATTGATGAATATAAGTTTTGTCAACTCAATGAAGAAATGTGTAGAAATGTGAAGAATTGCAGAAAATCAGCTTTACAACCGCAACTTTTTCACTACGCCGCAAAGATACCGTTCTAGCTAATAGACTGTGTTAGAGTTCACACTTCCTCCTCCAATGACCTGTGGGGACTGAAAGGTCAACATAATAGCACTGTCGACCAAATCTATTGATGTTGAAAGGTTGATTACTTCAGCTTGCCATTGCCGGTTTGCGGGGGTCCCTGGGCAAGAAAAGTTTGAAAATCCCTGGGTTAGAGGACAGAGGTAAAGTGTAAAACAGTCGAGTGGTAAAATTAGATAAGGGTTTAAGTCCCATTGTTTCTCTGGCCAGATACTCTAGAATGCATCCATTGTTTCTCTGGCCAGATACTGTAGAATGCATCCATTGTTTCTCTGGCCAGATACTGTAGAATGCATCCATTGTTTCTCTGGCCAGAGACTGTAGAATGCACCCATTGTTTCTCTGGACAGATACTGTAGAATGCACCCATTGTTTCTCTGGCCAGATACTGTAGAATGCACCCATTGTTTCTCTGGCCAGATACTGTAGAATGCATCCATTGTTTCTCTGGACAGATACTGTAGAATGCGTCCATTGTTTCTCTGGACAGATACTGTAGAATGCATCCATTGTTTTCTCTGGCCAGATACTGTAGAATGCATCCATTGTTTCTCTGGCCAGATACTGTAGAATGCACCCATTGTTTCTCTGGCCAGAGACTGTAGAATGCACCCATTGTTTCTCTGGACAGATACTGTAGAATGCGTCCATTGTTTCTCTGGACAGATACTGTAGAATGCATCCATTGTTTTCTCTGGCCAGATACTGTAGAATGCATCCATTGTTTCTCTGGCCAGATACTGTAGAATGCACCCATTGTTTCTCTGGCCAGAGACTGTAGAATGCACCCATTGTTTCTCTGGACAGATACTGTAGAATGCACCCATTGTTTCTCTGGCCAGATACTGTAGAATGCACCCATTGTTTCTCTAGCGAGACACTATAGAATGCACCCATTGTTTCTCTGGCCAGATACTGTGGAATGCACCCATTGTTTCTCTGGCCAGAGACTGTAGAAGGCGTCCATTGTTTCTCTGGCCAGATACTGTAGAATGCATCCATTGTTTTCTCTGGCCAGATACTGTAGAATGCATCCATTGTTTCTCTGGCCAGATACTGTAGAATGCATCCATTGTTTCTCTGGCCAGAGACTGTAGAATGCATCCATTGTTTCTCTGGCCAGAGACTGTAGAATGCATCCATTGTTTCTCTGGCCAGAGACTGTAGAATGCACCCATTGTTTCTCTGGCCAGAGACTGTAGAATGCATCCATTGTTTCTCTGGCCAGATACTGTAGAATGCATCCATTGTTTCTCTGGCCAGAGACTGTAGAATGCACCTATTGTTTCTCTGGCCAGAGACTGTAGAATGCATCCATTGTTTCTCTGGCCAGATACTGTAGAATGCATCCATTGTTTCCCTGGCCAGAGACTGTGGAATGCATCCATTGTTTCTCTGGCCAGATACTGTAGAATGCATCCATTGTTTCTCTGGCCAGAGACTGTAGAATGCATCCATTGTTTCCCTGGCCAGATACTGTAGAATGCATCCATTGTTTCTCTGGCCAGATACTGTAGAATGCATCCATTGTTTCTCTGGCCAGAGACTGTAGAATGCACCCATTGTTTCTCTGGCCAGATACTGTAGAATGCATCCATTGTTTCTCTGACCAGATACTGTAGAATGCATCCATTGTTTCTCTGGCCAGATACTGTAGAATGCATCCATTGTTTCTCTGGCCAGATACTGTAGAATGCATCCATTGTTTCTCTGGCCAGAGACTGTAGAATGCATCCATTGTTTCTCTGGCCAGATACTGTAGAATGCATCCATTGTTTCTCTGGCCAGAGACTGTAGAATGCATCCATTGTTTCTCTGGCCAGATACTGTAGAATGCATCCATTGTTTCTCTGGCCAGAGACTGTAGAATGCATCCATTGTTTCTCTGGCCAGATACTGTAGAATGCATCCATTGTTTCTCTGGCCAGAGACTGTAGAATGCATTCATTGTTTCCCTGGCCAGATACTGTAGAATGCATCCATTGTTTCTCTGGCCAGATACTGTAGAATGCATCCATTGTTTCTCTGGCCAGAGACTGTAGAATGCACCCATTGTTTCTCTGGCCAGATACTGTAGAATGCATCCATTGTTTCTCTGACCAGATACTGTAGAATGCATCCATTGTTTCTCTGGCCAGATACTGTAGAATGCATCCATTGTTTCTCTGGCCAGAGACTGTAGAATGCATCCATTGTTTCTCTGGCCAGAGACTGTAGAATGCATCCATTGTTTCTCTGGCCAGATACTGTAGAAAGCATCCATTGTTTCTCTGGCCAGATACTGTAGAATGCATCCATTGTTTCTCTGGCCAGAGACTGTAGAATGCATCCATTGTTTCTCTGGCCAGATACTGTAGAATGCATCCATTGTTTCTCTGGCCAGAGACTGTAGAATGCATCCATTGTTTCCCTGGCCAGATACTGTAGAATGCATCCATTGTTTCTCTGGACAGATACTGTAGAATGCATCCATTGTTTCTCTGGCCAGATACTGTAGAATGCATCCATTGTTTCTCTGGCCAGAGACTGTAGAATGCATCCATTGTTTCTCTGGACAGATACTGTAGAATGCATCCATTGTTTCTCTGGCCAGAGACTGTAGAATGCACCCATTGTTTCTCTGGCCAGAGACTGTAGAATGCACCCATTGTTTCTCTGGCCAGAGACTGTAGAATGCACCCATTGTTTCTCTGGCCAGAGACTGTAGAATGCATCCATTGTTTCTCTGGCCAGATACTGTAGAATGCACCTATTGTTTCTCTGGCCAGAGACTGTAGAATGCATCCATTGTTTCTCTGGCCAGATACTGTAGAATGCATCCAAAATGGCAATATTTTCCATATACTATATGGTTCACTAATTCAAATGGCATCCAAGGGGTCTGAATACTTCACTGTATATACCATTTCCAGGCTTTCATAATAACATAGACGGCCCACGATTCTCCATCATCATTACACTATTGTGGCTCCAGGTAGCCTAGTGGTTGGAGCGTTGGGCCAGTAACCGAAAGGTTGCTAGATCGAATCTCCAAGCACGACGAGGTAAAAGTCTGTCGTTCTGCCCCTGAACAAGGCAGTTAAACCCACTGTTCTCCGGTAGGCCGTCATTGTAAATAAATATTTGTTCTTAACTGACTTGCCTAGTTAAACAAACGTCACAGATAGTGCTATAGACCCTGGTCAAAAGTAGTGCACTACATAGGGAATAGGGCAACATTTGGGGCAATTCATGACAACCGTTACTGTAGAGACTCCACCCATCCTCCTTACCTGGGCACTCGTTGGGGTAGTCATAGCAACAGTCTTTGGTCCTGAGGCAGCCCTCGTCGCAGTAGCAGGTGCCATACACACGGTCCATCCGCCAGTCTGCCGTTGCACAGGTGATGTCTGAACCCCGGCAGCACTTCCCAGCGCACCCTCCTTCCACCCCAACGTGGTACGGTCCCAGCACGGCAGCTACCAGCAACAACACATAATCCACGGCTGACGCCATCGTCAGGGACAAAAATACAGGGGAGGGGGGGCCAAGTTGGGACCTCCAAGGATTCCACAAGAGGCTGAAATAGTCTCTCCAAAATTACAATGTGTGTGTGTGTGTGTGTGTGTGTCGTCTCCGCGTCTCTCTGTGTGAGTGTGTCTTCTACTCAGTGTGTTTTCAGATCTCCCATACTGTCAGAGTAAGAAGGACAGGGACAATCTTCAATCAAGCAGGACACAGTAGACATACTCCCTACCCCAGCTCAGATTAACTACAACACTGGTCCGCTGCTGGAGCCCTCGTGACCTGAAATTCCTGCGTCCACACAGCCCTTCTGTTTACCAGCAGGTTGAGCTGAAGAAAAGCGTCAATCCACGAACACAGCTCAGCTCCACTGTTCACACACAGATCAGTCACTCTGTCAGTGTGTCTGTCTGTCTAGTGTTTCCGCCCCCGACTGCTTGTAGACTAACCACACACCAAACCTGAGATTCTCTCTCTCTCCCACTGAGTTCCTCCCTCCCTCTCTCTCTCCCACTGAGTTCCTCCCTCCCTCCCTCTCTCTCTCACCCACTGAGTTCCTCCCTCTCTCTCTCTCTCTCTCTCTCTCTCACCTACTGAGTTCCTCCCTTTTTCTCTCTCTCTCTCTCTCTCTCCCTCTCACCTACTGAGTTCCTCCCTTTCTCACCCAGAGTTCCTCCCTTTCTCACCCACTGAGTTTCTCTCTCTCTCTCTCTCTCTCTATTCAATGGGCTTTATTGGCATGAGAAACATATGTTAACAAAGCAAGTGAAATAGAAAATAAAAAATTAACAGTAAACATTACACTCACAGAAGTTCCAAAGGAATAAACACATTTCAAATGTAATATTATATCTATATACAGTGTTGTAATGATGTGCACATGGTTAAAGTACAAAAGGGAAAATAAGTAAACATAAATATAGGTTTAATTTACAATGGTGTTTGTTCTTCACTGGTTGACCTTTTCTCGTGGCAACAGGTCACAAATCTTGCTGCTGTGACGGCACAATGTGGAATTTCACACAGTAGATATGGGAGTTTATCAAAATGTAATTGGTTTTCAAATTCCTTGTGTGTCTGTGTAATCTGAGGGAAACATGTGTCTCTAATATGATCATACATTGGGCAGGAGGTTAGGAAGTGAAGCTCAGTTTCCACCTCATTTTGTGTGCAGTGAGCACACAGCCTGTTTTCTCTTGAGAGCCATGTCTGCCTACGGCGGCCTTTCTCAATAGCAAGGCTACGCTCACTGAGTCTGTACATAGTCAAAGAGTTCCTTAATTTTGGGC
The DNA here is from genome assembly GCF_013265735.2 of Oncorhynchus mykiss. NCBI lineage: Eukaryota > Metazoa > Chordata > Actinopteri > Salmoniformes > Salmonidae > Oncorhynchus > Oncorhynchus mykiss. The sequence goes on along the minus strand of NC_048579.1, from coordinate 4,815,751 downwards.
CAGTCACAGTGGTCAGGTATTCTGCCACTGTGTACTCTTTGTTTAGGGACAAATAGCATTCTAGTTTGCTCTGTTTTTTGGTTTTTCCTTGTGCTGCTGTCCTGGGGCTCTGTGGGGTCTGTTTGTGTTTGTGAACAGAGCCCCAGGACCAGCTTCCTTAGGGGACTCTTCTCCAGGTTCGTTTCTCTGTAGGTGATGTCTTTGTTATGGAAGGTTTGGGAATCCCTTCCTTTTAGGTGGTTTTATAATTTAACGGCTCCTTTCTGGATTTTGATAATTAGTGGGTATCTGCTTAATTCTGCTCTGCATGCATTATTTGGTGTTCTACGTTGTACGCAGAGGATATTTTGGTGTTTTCTTAATTCTTGGTTGGTGAACGGACCCCAGACCTCACAACCATTAAGGGCAACGGGTTCTATAACTGATTCAAGTATTTTTAGCCAGACCCTAATTGGTGTGTCGAATTGAAGGCACCAGATCATCAGCAAACAGTAGAAATTTGACTTCAGATTCTGGTAGGGTGAGGGTGCTGCAGACTGATCTAGTTGATATATATGTTGAATAGGGTGGGGCTGAAGCTGCATCCCTGTCTCACCCCACGGCTCTGTGGGAAGAAATGTGTGTTTTTTTTGCCAATTTTAACCGCACACTTGTTGTTTGTGTACATGGATTTATGATGTATGTTTTCCCCAAAATACCACTTTCCATCAATGTGTATAGCAGACCCTCATGCCAAATTGAGTTGAGAGCTCAAAGCTCAACAAAGCATGAGAAGACACATGGTCTGTCGTACGGTAATTTGGTAAAAAGTCAAATTGACATTTGCTCAGTACCAAGTTTTCGGCGAGAAAATGTACAAGTCTGCTGTTAGAATGCCGGTGGAGGAGATGGCTGTCATTTTACGGGCTCTTAACCCAGTTTGTGTTTTGTTTTGTGCTCTCTCTCTCTCTCTCTCTCTCTCTCTCTCTCAGCCAGTGTAATACCAGTCATGCCCAGCCGGTCTCAGCTCCGTATCCAGGAGCCTCAGGGGCAGAAGCAGGAATGTGAATGATTAACTGGAGTCCAGGCCTAAATGCCTAGGGGGCTAGAGTACAGGGTCTGCGTCTGAAGTGGCACCCTGTGTGGTTTACCTGTTAACGTTAAGTTATCTATACAATCACAGTTTGACATCCACATATCCACAGTTGACATGTCAAATCAAATTGTATTTGTCACAAGCGCCGAATACAAATAGGTGTAAACTTTACAGGGAAATGCTTAATTTACAAGCCCTTAACCAACAATGACGTTTTAAGAAAAAATAAGTGTCGATAAAGTATTTACTAAAATCAACTTAAGTAACAAAAAATGCAAATAGCCACTTGATTAGCTGTTCAGGAGTCTTATGGGTGTAGAAAATGTTAAGAAGTCTTTGACCTCTTGCCATGCGGTAGTAGAGAGAATAGTCTATGACTGGGGGTGGCTGGAGTCTCGGGCAATTTTTAGGGCCTTCCTCTGACACCGCCTGGTATAGAGGTCCTGGGTGGCAGGAAGCTTGGCCCTAGTGATGTACTGGGCAGTACGCATTACCCTCTGTAATGCGGTCGGAGGCCGAGCAGTTGCCCTACCAGACGGTGATTCAACCGGTCAGGATGCTCTCGATGGTGCAGCTGTTGAACTTTTATGAGGATCTGAGGACCCATGCCAAACCTTTTCAGTCTCCTGAGGGGGAATAGGCTTTGTCGTTCCCTCTTCACGACTGTCTTGGTGTGCTTCGACCGTGTTAGTTTGTTGGTGATGTGGACACCAAGGAACTTGAAGCTCCCAACCTGCTCCACTACAGGCCCCGGCGATGAGAATGGGGGCGTGCTCCGTCCTCCTTTTCCTGTCGTCCACAATCATCTCCTTTTGCTTGATGTGTTGACATGTAGTCTTGACATGTAGTCTTGACATGTAGTCTTGACATGTAGTCTTGACATGTAGTCTTGACATGTAGTCTTGACGTGTAGTCTTGACGTGTAGTCTTGACGTGTAGTCTTGACATGTAGTCTTGACATGTAGTCTTGACATGTAGTCTTGACATGTAGTCTTGACGTGTAGTCTTGACATGTAGTCTTGACATGTAGTCTTGACATGTAGTCTTGACATGTAGTCTTGACATGTAGTCTTGACATGTAGTCTTGACATGTAGTCTTGGTGAAGAAGTACAAGACAACAGATTCTATGCTGTTGTCATAGAGAGGCACATCGGATCAGGGATAACGATTTTATCTAACTTGGTTTGACTTGAGGATAATTGATTTGCTTGGCTGCGTCCCAAACGGGATACTATTCCCTTACATGTGCTAATTTTCGACTCTTCCACCCTTACGTTCTACTAGGGAAAGTGTGTTTCCATATCTAGGGCTGACGGTGAAAACTTGTGAAGAGCAGAAACAACAACCTCTGCATAATCAAGACAGTTGCTGTGTGTGAGAAGGTGTTAAAGGTCACAGTTAGCCATTGTTATTGAAATGCCAGCTGAGAAGTGCCAGTGGCCTGGCTTCGGCCCCAAGTGAGAGGCAGGGCCTCCGGAGTCATGGCCCAGTGAGACACGAGTGGCGGCCCGCCTAGATGGTAGGAGCCTTTTGAGTAAAACATCTTTGGAACTCAGGGCTTTGAGACTCCATTAGATTAGTCATTTCAGGAAAAGAGAGCACAGACATGCTCCCTTTATGCCAGACACACAGACAGGGTTGGGGAATAACTGTAATAATATTGAAATCAGATTAGATACTTTTTGAAAAGATAGATGATTACTTCTTAGATTACATTTCAGAAATGACATTTCCTTTTTTGTCTACTTTTAACTACTTTTAAAGGGAAAGTATACCAAAAGTAACTGGGAAGTAATCAGATACCATTGCTGAGTTTAGGTCATCCAAAAATGACATTACTGAATACAATTTTAGACAGGCAACTGGTAACTGTAACAGAAAGCATGCTTTACACCTGAGTTGCTTGCTGTTTGGGGTTTCAGTCTGGGTTTCTGTACAGCACTTTGAGATATCAGCTGATGTACGAAGGGGCTATATAAATTCTACCTACTTAGCAGAGTTTAGAGAGAGGATAACACACTCTAGAGAGAGGATAACACACACTAGAGAGAGGATAACACACACTAGAGAGAGGATAACACACACTAGAGAGAGGATAACACACACTAGAGAGAGGATAACACACACTAGAGAGAGGATAACACACACTAGAGAGGATAACTCACACTAGAGAGAGGATAACACACACTAGAGAGAGGATAACTCACACTAGAGAGAGGGTAACTCACACTAGAGAGAGGATAACTCACACTAGAGAGAGGATAACACACACTAGAGAGAGGATAGCACACACTAGAGAGAGGATAGCACACACTAGAGAGAGGATAGCACACACTAGAGAGAGGATAGCACACACTAGAGAGAGGATAGCACACACTAGAGAGAGGATAACACACACTAGAGAGAGGATAACACACACTAGAGAGAGGATAACACACACTAGAGAGATGATAGCACACACTAGAGAGAGGATAGCACACACTAGAGAGGATAACACACTAGAGAGAGGATAACTCACACTAGAGAGAGGATAACACACACTAGAGAGAAGATAACACACACTAGAGAGAGGATAACTCACACTAGAGAGAGGATAACTCACACTAGAGAGAGGATAACTCACACTAGAGAGAGGATAACACACTAGAGAGAGGATAACACACTAGAGAGAGGTAGTTGTAGTTGAGGCAAAAATACATCTCTTACCTTGTTTGGTTTTGCTATTGGACTCTAAAAAAGTTTGGTTGTGTATATCTATTGAGCTCAGTGTAAGAGGCTTCATCACACAGTATCTTTGTCACATTATCAGAAAGCCTGTCAAAAGCCTTGATAGTTACCTCAGTGACTGTACAGTATCAGCCTGCCCATCTAAATCCAAGCCAGTCATGGGGCTCCATCTTGGCTCGGTTCCCCCATGCCTAAGCAGTAATAACAGGCATTGAGTAAAACTGAGAGTGGCTGACTCCATTTTGGCTCGGTTTCCCCATGCCTAAGCAGACAGGCAGTGAGTAAAACAGAGTGGCTGACTCCATTTTGGCTCGGTTTAGCAAATGCCTAAGCAGTGATGACAGGCATTGAGTAAAACTGAGAGTGGCTGACTCCATTTTGGCTCGGTTTAACAAATGCCTAAGCAGTAATAACAGGCACTGAGTAAAACTGAGAGTGGCTGACTCCATTTTGGCTCGGTTTCCCCATGCCTAAGCAGTGATGACAGGCAGTGAGTAAAACTGAGAGTGGCTGACTCCATTTTGGCTCGGTTTAACAAATGCCTAAGCAGTAATAACAGGCATTGAGTGAAACTAAGTGACTTTTTTTGAAGACTTGATGCCCATGAGAGGTCAGTGGGGCAAAACAGTTGGCATCACCCTGAACATCGAACAGTAATCCTTTGTTGGGTCTACCTTTTCTCTCCGGAGACTCGCTGATCTCAATCCAAGGGCGACGTGAAGGACTTGGAAGTTTTTAAAACATTGAACTAGCCGCAGGGCAGAACCATAGGAAGATGATAAAGATGGAGATGTGACTGTATTTGTTGGGGCTGTAACTATGGGCTCTCTCTCGCCCTGGTATTGGAACCATCTTCTCTTGTCACACCACGCTGTCATTGGATGCTATTCAGCCATTCGGACTTCAGATTCTACTTCACACTAGGACAATAGAGCTTGAGTCCCAAATGGCACCCTATTCCCTACATCGCGCACTACTTTTGACAAGAAGCGCTATGGACCCTGGTTAAAGGAAGTGCACTATAAAGGGAATATGGTTCCATTTGGGACAGATTCTACAAGAAGAGGATGATGTCAATGGAATCACTTACTGCAACGAAGATCGTATCCTATTTTCAGTACATTATCATACATCTGATGTTTTCAATGACATTGTCTTGAATCTGATGTTTTCAACTACATTTTCATGAATCTGATCTTTTCATTAGATTATCATGAATCTGATGTTCTCATTAGTGAATCACCTCTGACCCCAGAGATCACTGTTTTCTAACAGACTCCTTCCCTATTGGTTCTGTCCTGATGTTGTCTGTTTACACGTAGGATCTGATCACAGTCAGATCCCAACACGTCTTAATAATAATGAGGACAAGATCAGGACAAAGGACGCATGTTGGAATCAGGTATAAACAGGGCTTGTGTGCGCGCGCGCGCCTGCATGCCTGCCGTGAGTTGTCAGCGTGTTGTCAGTCGTTAGCTTCTCTCCAAAAGCCCCTCCATGGTTGTGTTGAGTGTTTGGTAAGCATGTTTTCAGTAAGTTGTCAGCGTGTTATCAGTGTGTTGTCAGTATGTTATCAGTATGTTGTCAGTAAGTTGTCAGTGTGTTGTCAGTGTGTTGTCAGTAAGTTGTCAGTAAATTGTCAGTAAGTTGTCAGCGTATTGTCAGTAAGTTGTCTCTGTGTTGTCAGTGTGTTGTCAGTAAGTTGGCAGTAAGTTGTCTCTGTGTTGGCAGCATGTTGTCAGTGTGTTGGCAGTAAGTTGTCTCTGTGTTGGCAGCATGTTGTCAGTGTATTGGCAGTAAGTTGTCTCTGTGTTGGCAGTAAGTTGTCTCTGTGTTGGCAGTAAGTTGTCTCTGTGTTGGCAGTAAGTTGTCTCTGTGTTGGCAGTAAGTTGTCTCTGTGTTGGCAGTAAGTTGTCTCTGTGTTGGCAGTAAGTTGTCTCTGTGTTGGCAGTAAGTTGTCTCTGTGTTGGCAGTAAGTTGTCTCTGTGTTGGCAGTAAGTTGTCTCTGTGTTGGCAGTAAGTTGTCTCTGTGTTGGCAGTATGTTATCAGTGTGTTGTCAGCGTGTTGTCAGTGTATTATCAGTAAGTTGTCTCTGTGTTGTCAGCGTGTTGTCAGTGTATTATCAGTAAGTTGTCTCTGTGTTGTCAGTATGTTGTCAGTAAGTTGTCTCTGTGTTGTCAGTGTGTTGTCAGTAAGTTGTCTCTGTGTTGTCAGTGTATTATCAGTGTGTTGTCAGTAAGTTGTCTCTGTGTTGTCAGTGTGTTGTCAGACATTGGCTTCTCTCCTCCAGGCTCTGTGTCGTCAGTCGTTAGCACAACGTTTGTGATCAAATGGAGTTTTACTGCGCACACTCTCCCTGCAGCGAGTCAATTCACTGGGGTAATGGAGGGGTAGCGGTTCCTGCTATCCGTTTCGTACATGTGCGCATTAACGCCTTCTCGAGGCCGTTTCAGCCCTGTCGTGTCCCTCCCTGGTCAATGCAACTGCTCGTCGAATCTCCCTCCACGCAACCGATTCTCTCCTCATCTCACCCTGACACAAAACAAGACACAATAGACGTGTGTGTGTGAGGGGCCTCGTTATTGAACACAATGAGGTCTATTCACCGGTAAAGTTGGTGTCTGTACAGTACTGCAGCGCCACAATGAAGCCTACTTTAGTGAAGAAAGGCCACATTCCCCAGTCCTGTGGGACTGACTTGGTCTCTATATTGGTGATATGGAATGCACTCTGTCTATGTCCCAATTTGCACACTTTTCACTATATAGTGTCCCTATGGACCTTGGTCAACAGTGGTGCACTATATAGGGAATAGGGCCTTGGTCAAAAAGTAGTGGACTATTTTGGGAATAGGGCTCTGGTCTAAAGTAGTGCACTATATAGGGAATAGGGCCCTGGTCTATAGTAGCACATTATATAGGGAATAGGGCTCTGGTCTAAAGTAGTGCACTATATAGGGAATAGGGCCCTGGTCTATAGTAGCACATTATATAGGGAATAAGGCTCTGGTCTAAAGTAGTGCACTATATAGGGAATAGGGCCCTGGTCTATAGTAGCACATTATATAGGGAATAGGGCCCTGGTCTAAAGTAGTGCTCTATATAGGGAATAGGGCCTTGGTCTAGGGAATAGGGCTCTCATTATATAGGGAATAGGGCTCTGGTCTAAAGTAGTGCACTATATAGGGAATAGGGCCCTGGTCTATAGTAGCACATTATATAGGGAATAGGGCTCTGGTCTAAAGTAGTGCTCTATATATATGTAATTATCAGTTAGCTAATCCAAGTTTATAATTTTAGAAGGCTAACACAGCGTGCCATTGGAACACAGGAGTGATGGTTGCTGATAATGTGGTTCTGTAGATTTTCCATTTTAAAAAATCAGCCGTTTCCATCTACAATAGTCATTTACAACATTAACAACGTCTAAACCGTATTTCTGATCAATACGATGTTATTTTAAATGGACAAAATTTTAAAAAAAATAATAATTTCAAAAACAAGGACAAGTCTAAAGTGACCTCCAAATTTTGAACAGTAGTATAAGTCACAGGATTGAATTACACTTTGCTATTACATAGCACCAACAAGCTTTTACAAAGTTAGATTATATTTAAACAAGAAAAAGGTTTATATTTCCCTAAATGTTTTATTTGTTCGGGCGGCATTGGCACAGCGTATGGGGTCACAGCCTTAAACTGTGACCTCTGCTCTCTGATTGGCTGATAGACAGGTTGTGTCAGGAGTCCTGTCTCCTGTTCTTCTTAATCTTCTTGATCTTCTCCTGCCTGACCGTCTCTCCCTCCAGAGAAGCGATCTCAGACAGCCTCTGGATGATTGAGGCTGACGGGGCTCCGCTTACCGGGTCTGGGTACGACTGGGCTGGAGGAGGAGCAGAGAGGAGAGTGGTATGTACACTCCAAAGACTCCTTCGTGGATGAGAGGGCTAAAATATTGAGCAGGTCATGTGTGATATGGGGAACACTGGACTAGAAACAAAACAGTGTCTGATCCAAGCATCAGGATCCGACTGTCCTGGAGGAGGAACAGAGAGGACAGTCTAAAGGAGGAGGAACAGAGAGGACAGTCTAAAGGAGGAGGAAGAGAGAGGACAGTCTAAAGGAGGAGGAACAGAGAGGACAGTAAAGGAGGAGGAACAGAGAGGACAGTCTAAAGGAGGAGGAACAGAGAGGACAGTCTAAAGGAGGAGGAACAGAGAGGACAGTCTAAAGGAGGAGGAACAGAGAGGACGGTCTATGAACAAGGAGGAACAGAGAGGACAGTCTAAAGGAGGAGGAAGAGAGAGGACAGTCTAAAGGAGGAGGAACAGAGAGGACAGTCTAAAGGAGGAGGAAGAGAGAGGACAGTCTAAAGGAGGGAGGAACAGAGAGGACAGTCTAAAAGAGGAGGAACAGAGAGGACAGTCTAAAGGGGGGGGAACAGAGAGGACAGTCTAAAGGAGGAGGAACAGAGAGGACAGTCTAAAGGAGGAGGAACAGAGAGGACAGTCTAAAGGGGGAGGTACAGAGAGGACAGTCTAAAGGAGGGAGGAACAGAGAGGACAGTCTAAAGGAGGAGGAACAGAGCGGACGGTCTATGAACATAAAGATAAACTTCTTGTTAATCCCACCACAGTGTCCGATTTCAAAAAGGCTTTACGACAAAAGCACACCATGCGATTATGTTAGGTCTGCACCTAGTCACAAAAACAGCCATTTTTCCAGCCAAAGAGAGGAGTCACAAAAAGCAGAAATAGAGATCAAATGAATCACTAACCTTTGATGATCTTCATCAGATGACACTCATAGGACTTCATGTTACACAATACATGTATGTTTTGTTCGATAAAGTTCATATTTATAGCCAAAAATCTCTGTTTACATTGGCGCGTTGTTTTGCCTCCAAAACATCCGGTGAAAGTGCAGATCCACGTCAATTTACAGAAATACTCATCATAAATGTTGATGAAAATACAACTGTTATGCATGGAATTAAATAAATACTTATCCTTAATGCAACCGCTGTGTTCTGCAACCGCAGATTTCAAAAAAGCACACCATGGAATAATCTGAGTACAGCGCTCAGAGACCAAAACAAGCAATACAGATACCCGCCATGTTATGGAGTCAACAAAAGTCAGAAATAACATTATAAATATTCACTTACCTTTGATGATCTTCATTGGAATGCACTCCCAGGAATCCCAGTTCCACAAAACTGTTAGTTTTGTTCGATAAAGTGCATCATTTATGTCCAAATACCTCCTTTTTGTTCACGCATTTAGTACAGTAATCCAAATGCACAGGCACTAGGTCCAGACAAAATCAAAAAAGTTACATTACAGTTCATAGAAACATAGTTCACAATCCAAACACACGAAGCGCGGGCAAGTCCAGGCGAAAGTTCAGACGAAAGTCACATTACAGTTCATAGAAACATGTCAAACGATCTTTACGATGTTTTTATTATAAATTTTCAAAAAAATTTAAATCTGAGAATTCCTTTGTCTTTAGAAATAAAAGGGAACGGAGCTAACTCTTACGGGCGCACGCCCTGACTGAGCACATGGCCTTCTGGCAGACCCATGACTCAATCAGCTCTCATTCTCTCCCACTTCACAGTAGAAGCCGGACACAAGGTTCTAAAGACTGTTGACATCTAGTGGAAGCCTTATGAAGTATAATATGACCCCACAGACACTGTATATTGGATAGGCTAAGACTTAAAAACCTACAAACCTCAGATTTCCCACTTCCTGGTTGGATTTTCTTCTGCCATTTGAGTTCTGTTATACTCACAGACATCATTCAAACAGTTTTAGAAACGTCAGAGTGTTTTCTATCCACATCTACTAATAATATGCATATCCTAGCATCTGGGCCTGATAGCAGTCAGTTTACTCTGGGCACGCTTTTCATTCGGACGTGAAAATACTGCCCCCAAAGAAGTTAAGCCATTTTGTCACAACATTGGAAGTATGCTTGGGGTCATTGTCCATTTGGAAGACCCATTTGCGACCAAGCTTTAACTTCCTGATTGATGTCTTGAGATGTGTATATATTGAAGCAACATAATTTTCCTCTCTCTTGATACTCTTTTGTGAAGTGCACCAATCCCTCCTGCAGCAAAGCAAACCCAAACATGACGCTGCCACCCCCTTGCTTCATGGTTGGGATGGTGTTCCTTAGCTTGCAAGCCTCTCCCTTTTTCCTCATTCCTCATTATGGCCAAACAGTTCTATTTTTGTTTCATCATACCAGAGGACATTTCTCCAAAAAGTACGATCTTTATCCTTATGTGCACTTGCAAACCGTAATCTGGCTTTTTTATGGTGGTTTTGGAGCAGTGGCTTCTTCCTTGCTGAGCGGCCTTTCAGGTTATGCCGATATAGGACTCGTTTTACTGTGGATATAGACATTTGTGTACCTGTTTCCTCCAGCATCTTCACAGGGTTCTTTGCTGTTGTTCTGGGATTGATTTGCACTTTTCGCACCAAAGTACGTTCATCTCTAGGAGACAGAACGCGTCTCCTTCCTGAGCGGTATGCCGGCTGAGTGGTCCCATGGTGTTTATACTTGCATACTATTGTTTGTACAGATGAATGTGGTACCTTCAGGCGTTTGGAAAATGCTCCCAAGGATGAACCAGACTTGTGAAGGTCTACACATTTTTTTTCTGAGGTCTTGGCTGATGTCTTTTGATTTTCCCATGATGTCAAGCAAAGAGGCACTGAGTTTGAAGGTAGGCCTTGACATACATCCACAGGTGAACCTCCAATTTACTCAAATGATGTCAATTAGCCTATCAGAAGCTTCTAAAGCCATGACAACATTTTCTGGCATTTTCCAAGCTGTTTAAAGGCACCATCAACTTAGAGTATGTAAACTTCTGACCCACTGGAATTGTGATACAGTGAATTATAAGTGAAATAATCTGTCTGTAAACAATTGTTGGAAAAATTACGTGTGTCATGCACAAAGTAGATGTCCTAACTGACTTGCCAAAACTATAGTTAGTTATCAATAAATTTGGGGGAGGGGGGGGGGTTGAAGAACAAGTTTTAAATGACTCCAACATAAGTGTATGTAACTACGTTAAATTCAAATCGCCCTACCAACATATCTAAGCCAATATGACACCAATGTTGAGGAAAATTCTCAAATCCAAGTAAACTGGATTTTATCATCAGAGAATTATTTTGCCCATACCGAGACGTTGAATGAAAACAAGGACACCGCAAGACAATTATACTTTGGATCAATTTGGACTGAATAGGCTTGTAGGTGCAACAGTTTTTATTACATGTATAATTGAATCACTCTCGTTCATTTCCGTCCGTTAAGAACCAACGATGTGCTACCTTTTGGTAGCATCAATGCTAACTGACAACGGAGATGGAAATTCATTTCATAATTTATGTTATTTATTGAGGCACAGTTTTAATTAAAAAAAATATTGGAATCAAATAAAAAAAATCAACATATCAGCCAGGATGAGAATGACACTTTGAACGAGCATCACCTGCGTGTGTTTGAGATGAGTGGGCTATCGACAGTCGGACATTGCAGGTAGCAGGTAGGCCTATAAAACATGATAGAGAACAGAATAATAACTAGTTAGCCAATTCAAAAAAAATATATTGTACCCTCTGGTTAACGGTTTAGCTTTTACTAGGCCTATTGTACGTTTTTACTATTGTAGAGTTTCCATCTTTATTGCAAAAAATGAATACAAATAGACGCAACTTTAAGCTACATATTAATTTGACAAAAGGTCATAAAACTGGCCACGGTATACAGTAAATGATAAAACAGGATCATGTTTGCAAAACAAGTGTTTCTGAGCTTGACACAGGTCATCAGGAACGCAGACAGGCTTCTATAGACCTTCAGAATGTCCACCTTATTCCACATTTTGCTGTGTTACAGCCTGAATGCCAAATGCATTCAATAGATGTTTTTTTTCCCCCACCCCATCTACACACAATACAACATAATGACAAAGTGAAAACATTTTTTTTTTTTAAACATTTTTTGCAAATGTTTGGAAAATGTAATACAGAAATCTCATTTACATACAGCAAGTATTCACACCACTTTGCTATTGACAATCCAAATAACCCTTTGATCATCCTTGAGATGTCATTACGACTCGATTGGAGTTCACCTGTGGCCAATTCAGTTGATTGGACATGATTTGGAAAGAAACACCTGTCTATATATATATAAGGTGCCACAGTCGACATGTCAGAGCAGGAACTAAACCATAGATAGTTTTATTCACCTCATCAAAATTATATTTCTAGAGTGTTGAATGTTTCTAAGAGCACAGCCATAATTAGGGGAAATGGAAAAAACATGACACTACACAGACTGCTTAGAGCCGTCCGACCAAACTGAACAACCGGGCCAGAAGGATCTTGGTCAGAAAGAAAACCAAGAACCCATTTTGTATTTATTATGGATTCCCATTAGCTGCTGCCAAATCAGCAGCTACTCTTCCATTGACCACTCTGACAGAACTACAGAGTTCCCTTGGCTGAGATGGGAGAAACTGCCAGATGGACAACATTCTGTACGGTGCTTCACCAATCTGGGCTTGATGAGAGAGTGGCCAGACGGATGCCACTCCTGAGAAACAGGCACATGACAGCACGCCTGGAGTTTGGAAAAAGCCACATCATAAAGGCAAACGATTCTATGGTATAATGAGACAAAAATGTAACTCTTTAGCCTGAATGCAAAACGCTATGTCTGGAGAAAACCAGGCACAGCTCATCACCCGTCTAACACCTACCGTGAAGCATGGCGGTGGCAGCATATGGGGATGCTTTACAGCGTAGGGACTGGGAAACTGGTAAGGATAGAGTGAAAAATGAATAGCGCCAAACACATACAAATCCTTGATGAGAACCTGCTTCAAATGACCTTAGACTGGGGGCAAAGATTTATGTTCCAACAGGACAATGGCCCAAAGTATACAGCCAAAGTAAGACTGGATTGGTTTCAGAACAAGAATCTTAAAGTCCTTGAGTGGCCCAGCCAAAGCCCAGACTTGAATCCCGTTGAAAATCTGTGGAAAGACTTGAAGATTGTTGTTCACCACCACTCATCCATCTAACTTAAGAGAGCTTTAAAAAAAAATCTGCAAGGAAGAATGGGAGAAAATCCCCAAATCCAGATGTGCAAAGCTGACAGACACATCCATGATGACTCAAAGCTGATACAGACATATCCAAAACGACTCAAAGTTGTAATCATCACCAAAAGTTGCTTCTAACTAAGTATTGACTCAGGGGAGTGAATACTTATTTAAAATGAGGTCTTTCTGTATTTTCAATACATTTGCTAAAAATAAAAATAAATAAAACATGTTTTCAATTTGTCCTTATGGAGTATTGTGTAAGAGTGTGAGAGAAATATATATATTTCATCAATTTTTTTTTAAATAACAACAAAATGCTCTAACAACAAAATGTGTAAAGGTCAAGAGGTATGAATACATTCTGAAGGCCCTGTATATGAGTGACTGTGTACTACACACAATCAGGTTTTATGTTGGGCATCTACTGACCCCCCAAAATATTTTATGATATATACTGACATAAACCTTTATATTTAGCAGTACAAGGAAATACAGACAGGCACCACATAACTACAAGACAAAACAGTTTGCTCAATCAAGGTGATCTTGTAAGTTTAAAAGCAAAAGCTTGTTTTCATATAATACAAAAACGCTTGAAAACAGTGGAATGGGATTAGTGTGGTGAGTGAAGAATCCAATACTTGAACTTTTATGCCGTACTAATCACATTATTGTGGAAGAACCTCTTAAGGGTATGAAATAGGCTGTTTGAGAAGGTTGTAATCCTAAGAAACCTGCATTCACATTGAAGTACAATAGACAAACATTGCTACTGTAGTAGGACAAAGCCGTGTGCTGGAAAACCTTGGTATAGCATGGGTGAAATAAGCATTGTGGTGCTCATGTGAATTCACTTTCTTTGTCCGCTTCAGACCAATACCTACTTCTCACTTTAATACTTCGTTTTTAGATTTGAATCATACTTACATTTCTGATTAGCTCCTATTGTGAAAAGACTGCAGGTTCTGTTATTTACTCTTGGTCTGAGAACAGAATGGGCAACAAGACAAGTTACCACCAAAACTTGTGATGTCATGCTACATATGGTCCTAGCATACTCTATATAGTGTAGATATGCATCCCAAACGGCAACCTATTCTCTATATGTCAGAGTAATTCAACTCTTTCCCTACGAAGACCAGAACCAGACGGTTTTCTGTTCTAACTGATAATTACACCCACCTGGTGTCCCAGGTCTAAATCAGTCCCTGATTAGAGGGGAATCACCCACCTGGTGTCCCAGGTCTAAATCAGTCCCTGATTAGAGGGGAATCACCCACCTGGTGTCCCAGGTCTAAATCAGTCCCTGATTAGAGGGGAATCACCCACCTGGTGTCCCAGGTCTAACTCAGTCCCTGATTAGAGGGGAATCACCCACCTGGTGTCCCAGGTCTAAATCAGTCCCTGATTAGAGGGGAATCACCCACCTGGTGTCCCAGGTCTGACTTAGTCCCTGATTAGAGGGGAAACACCCCTGGTGTCCCAGGTCTAAATCAGTCCCTGATTAGAGGGGAATCACCCACCTGGTGTCCCAGGTCTAAATCAGTCCCTGATCAGAGGGGGAATCACCCACCTGGTGTCCCAGGTCTAAATCAGTCCCTGATTAGAGGGGGAACAGTGGAACTGGCTTCGAGGTCCAGATTTGAGTAGGAGGGCCCTATATCGTGCAGCACATTTGACCAATACCCTATGGAGTGCCGTTTGACCCTATGGGCCTTTAAGAAGTGTTCATCCCCTTTGACTTATTCTTGTTGTATTAAATTCAAAATGAATTTAAAATATATATATATATATTTTTTTTAAATGTCATCCATCTACACACAATACCCCATAATGACAGTGATTTTTTTTTTTTTTTTTATGTTTGCAAATGTATTGAAAATTAAACACCAAAATATCTAATTCAACTAAAGGGGAACTTTTAAAACAGTTACATTGGCCTCAGAGACTGAAAAACAGCTTCTATCCCAAGGCCATCAAACTGTTAAATAGCCATCACTAGCACATTAGATGCTGCTACCGTATATACAGTGCCTTGCGAAAGTATTCGCCCCCCTTGAACTTTGCGACCTTTTGCCACATTTCAGGCTTCAAACATAAAGATATAAAACTGTATTTTTTTGTGAAGAATCAACAACAGGTGGGACACAATCATGAAGTGGAACGACATTTATTGGATATTTCAAACTTTTTTAACAAATCAAAAACTGAAATATTGGGCGTGCAAAATTATTCAGCCCCCTTAAGTTAATACTTTGTAGCGCCACCTTTTGCTGCGATTACAGCTGTAAGTCGCTTGGGGTATGTCTCTATCAGTTTTGCACATCGAGAGACTGACATTTTTTCCCATTCCTCCTTGCAAAACAGCTCGAGCTCAGTGAGGTTGGATGGAGAGCATTTGTGAACAGCAGTTTTCAGTTCTTTCCACAGATTCTCGATTGGATTCAGGTCTGGACTTTGACTTGGCCATTCTAACACCTGGATATGTTTATTTTTGAACCATTCCATTGTAGATTTTGCTTTATGTTTTGGATCATTGTCTTGTTGGAAGACAAATCTCCGTCCCAGTCTCAGGTCTTTTGCAGACTCCATCAGGTTTTCTTCCAGAATGGTCCTGTATTTGGCTCCATCCATCTTCCCATCAATTTTAACCATCTTCCCTGTCCCTGCTGAAGAAAAGCAGGCCCAAACCATAATGCTGCCACCACCATGTTTGACAGTGGGGATGGTGTGTTCAGGGTGATGGGCTGTGTTGCTTTTACGCCAAACATAACGTCTTGCATTGTTGCCAAAAAGTTACATTTTGGTTTCATCTGACCAGAGCACCTTCTTCCACATGTTTGGTGCGTCTCCCAGGTGGCTTGTGGCAAACTTTAAACAACACTTTTTATGGATATCTTTAAGAAATGGCTTTCTTCTTGCCACTCTTCCATAAAGGCCAGATTTGTGCAATACACAACTGATTGTTGTCCTATGGACAGAGTCTCCCACCTCAGCTGTAGATCTCTGCAGTTCATCCAGAGTGATCATGGGCCTCGTGGCTGCATCTCTGATCAGTCTTCTCCTTGTATGAGCTGAAAGTTTAGAGGGACGGCCAGGTCTTGGTAGATTTGCAGTGGTCTGATACTCCTTCCATTTCAATATTATCGCTTGCACAGTGCTCCTTGGGATGTTTAAAGCTTGGGAAATATTTTTGTATCCAAATCCGGCTTTAAACTTCTTCATAACAGTATCTCGGACCTGCCTGGTGTGTTCCTTGTTCTTCATGATGCTCTCTGCGCTTTTAACGGACCTCTGAGACTATCACAGTGCAGGTGCATTTATACGGAGACTTGATTACACACAGGTGGATTGTATTTATCATCATTAGTCATTTAGGTCAACTTTGGATCATTCAGAGATCCTCACTGAACTTCTGGAGAGAGTTTGCTGCACTGAAAGTAAAGGGGCTGAATAATTTTGCACGCCCAATTTTTCAGTTTTTGATTTGTTAAAAAAGTTTGAAATATCCAATAAATGTCGTTCCACTTCATGATTGTGTCCCACTTGTTGTTGATTCTTCACAAAAAAATACAGTTTTATATCTTTATGTTTGAAGCCTGAAATGTGGCAAAAGGTCGCAGAGTTCAAGGGGGCCGAATACTTTCGCAAGGCACTGTACATAGACTTGAAATCACTGGCCACTTTAATAATGGAACACTAGTCATTTTAATAATGTCACTAATAATGTTTACATATTTTGCATTACTCATCTATGTATATACTGTATTCTATACTATTCTACTGTATCTTAGTCTATGTATTACTCATCTCATATGTATATACTGTATTCTATACTATTCTACTGTATCTTAGTCTATGTATTACTCATCTCATATGTATATACTGTATTCTATACTATACTACTGTATCTTAGTCTATGTATTACTCATCTCATATGTATAAACTGTATTCTATACTATTCTACTGTATCTCAGTCTATGTATTACTCATCTCATATGTATATACTGTATTCTATACTATACTACTGTATCTTAGTCTATGTATTACTGATCTCATATGTATATACTGTATTCTATACTATTCTACTGTATCTTAGTCTATGTATTACTCATCTCATATGTATATACTGTATTCTATACTATTCTACTGTATCTTAGTCTATGTATTACTCATCTCATATGTATATACTGTATTCTATACTATACTACTGTATTCTATACTATACTACTGTATTCTATACTATACTACTGTATTCTATACTATACTACTGTATTCTATACTATACTACTGTATTCTATACTATACTACTGTATTCTATACTATACTACTGTATTCTATACTATACTACTGTATTCTATACTATACTACTGTATTCTATACTATACTACTGTATTCTATACTATACTACTGTATTCTATACTATACTACTGTATTCTATACTATACTACTGTATTCTATACTACTGTATTCTATACTACTGTATTCTATACTATACTACTGTATTCTATACTATACTACTGTATTCTATACTATACTACTGTATTCTATACTATACTACTGTATTCTATACTATACTACTGTATTCTATACTATACTACTGTATTCTATACTATTCTACTATATCTATGCAGCTCTGACATCGCTCGTCCTAATATTTATATACTCTGAATTCCATTCCTTTAGTTTAGATGGGGATTGTTAGATATTACTACTGCACTGTTGGAGCTAAAAACACAAGCATTTCGCTACTCCTGCAATAACATCTGCTAAACACGTATATGTGACAAATGCATTTGATTTGATAAGGACATCAGACAATTTAAATAAATAAATTAGGCCCGAATCTATGGCTTGTACATGACTGGGCAGAGGCGAAACCATGGGTGGACCTGGGAGGGAATAGGAGCCAGGCCCAGCCAATCAGAATGAGTTTAGCCCCACAAAAGGGCTTTATTAGAAAGAAAACTATCCTCAGATTCATCAGTTGTTCGGGTGGCTGGTCTCAGACGATCCCGCAGGTGAGGTCGGATGTGGAGGTCCTGGTCTGCGGTTTTGAGGCCGGCTGGATATACTGCCAAATTCTCTAAAATTACATTGGAGGCGGCTTATACTTTAAATTCTCAGTTCTGCGGGACATTCCTGCAGTCAGCATTTCAAATCCACGTTCCCTCAAAACTTGAGACATCTGTGGTTTTGTGTAGTGTGACAAAACTGCACGTTTTAGAATGGTCTTTTATTGCCCCCCCCCAGCACAAGGTGCACCTGTGTAATGATCATGCTGTTGAATCAGATTGTTGACATGCCACACCTGTCATGTGGATGGATTATCTTGGCAAAGGAGAAATGCTCACTAACAGGGATGTCAACAAATTTGTGCATTTGTAGCATTAACATTTGTAGAGAAAAAAGCTTTTTGTAATGGGACATTTCTGGGATCATTTATTTCAGCTCATGAAACATGGGACCAAAACTGTACATGTTGTGTTTATATTTTTGTTAAGTAATTTTTTTTAATTTTTATTATTTCTCAAAATCTCATTTTTTAATTTTAATTTTTTTTAATTTTATTATATAACTAGGAAAGTCAGTTAAGAACAAATTCTTATTTTCAATGACGGCCTACCAGGGAACAGTGGGCCTTGTTCAGGGGCAGCTCGGAGGATTCGATCTTGCAACCTTTCGGTTACAAGTCCAACGCTCTAACCACTAGGCTACCTGCCGCCCCCACATTATGGGCTATTGTGTGTAGGCCAGTGACACAAAATCTCAATACTACTACTTGCTGTAGGTCATAGGTCATAGGGATGGGATGTAGACGTACTGTATATTTAATACTGTAATGGTACTTTAATAACACTCTGGTACCTGTTCTTGTAGCCTTCTGTAGAGAAGGGGTTTCTTCCATTGAGCGAGGCTGCAGCTGGCAGCAGGATGGCAGGAACTGACGTCAGGTCATAAGAGCTGGAGGGCGGAGGTGCACAGCATCAACACCCTAGCACACCGTCAACCCCAACACACACTAATAAAGTTTTTTATTTTATTGTTTAAACTCCAATGACTGTCAGATTAGAGTCAACAGACTATGACTTTGAATCAGAAGGGGTTTGGCCGGCTCCTCTCTACTGTCTGACACATTGTAACCTACCAGCCCTCAGTGTAACAGCGGTGGAAAAAGCACCCAATTGTCATACTTGAGTGAAAGTACAGATACCTTAATAGGAAGTTACTCAAGTAAAAGTGAAAGCCAGTAAAATACTACTTGAGTAAAAGTATTTGGTTTTTAAATATACTTAAGTATTAAAATAACATGTAATTGCTAAAATATACTTAAGTATCAAAAGTAAAATTACAAATATATAAAATCACTTAAAATGTCTTTATATTATGCAAAGCAGATGGCACCATTTTTTTGTTGTTAACATTTACAGATAGCCAGGGGAACACTCCAACACTCAGATTATTTACAGATAGCCAGGGGTACGCTCCAACACTCAGATTATTTACAGATAGCCAGGGGTACGCTCCAACACTCAGATTATTTACAGATAGCCAGGGGAACGCTCCAACACTCAGATTATTTACAGATAGCCAGGGGAACGCTCCAACACTCAGATTATTTACAGATAGCCAGGGGTACACTCCAACACTCAGATTATTTACAGATAGCCAGGGGAACGCTCCAACACTCAGATTATTTACAGATAGCCAGGGGAACGCTCCAACACTCAGATTATTTACAGATAGCCAGGGGAACGCTCCAACACTCAGATTATTTACAGATAGCCAGGGGAACGCTCCAACACTCAGATTATTTACAGATAGCCAGGGGTACGCTCCAACACTCAGATTATTTACAGATAGCCAGGGGTACGCTCCAACACTCAGATTATTTACAGATAGCCAGGGGTACGCTCCAACACTCAGATTATTTACAGATAGCCAGGGGAACGCTCCAACACTCAGATTATTTACAGATAGCCAGGGGAACGCTCCAACACTCAGATTATTTACAGATAGCCAGGGGAACGCTCCAACACTCAGATTATTTACAGATAGCCAGGGGAACGCTCCAACACTCAGATTATTTACAGAAGATGTGTTTGTGCTTAGTGAGTCCGCCAAGCCAGAGGCAGCATGGATGAGCACGCGTTCTCTTGATAAGTGCGTGAATTTGACTATTATCCTGACCTGCTAAGCGTTCAAAATATACCCCACCCCCCCCACGGGGCAGCTGGGGCCTGTTTCATTTGAAACATGGCTGAGTCAGACTGGCATTTACAGACAGTAGAGACACAGAGCACAGTGATGGATTAATTTATTCCGGATGGGCTGCTTAGTTACCCCGAAGGCCAAGCGGGGTCTGCTTACCCAAAGGCGCAGGGGCGAGCAGGGGCCTGGGAAAGCTCCTTGTGGAGGGTATAGTGGTGGAGGTGGCCCGACCGGTGGATCTGGTAGTCTCTGGGCAGGGGAGGGATGGAGCCGCTAGGCTTCATGGGACGCTCATCTGAGTGGGGAAAATTCATTCTAAAATAAGCTTTACTAAGAGAATGTCAACAAGATAGAGTGGAAATGGGGAAAAACAACATTGGCTCAAATAGAAGGTGAAGCCACAGTTTGACGTGGATGTCGCTGGTCCAAAACCTGCCTAGAAGGGTTCACACACACACACACACACACACACACAGACACCACACACACACACACCACACAGACACCACACACACACACACCACACAGACACCACACACACACACACACACACACACACACACACACACACAGACACAAAGGACTGCTGCAACCAAGCCTGACAATGTCAATAGCTTGGACCATTGGAAAATACAAATGCTGAGGTCGCCATCTACTGGTGAGTCTGGAGACACACATGTCCAACGTCAATCAAACTGAGCCTTTTTTTTTATTTTATCTGTTATTTAACCAGGTTAGTTGACTGAGAACAGATTCTCATTTACAGCAACGACCTGGGGAAGAGTTACAGGGGAGAAGAGAGGGGGATGAATGAGTGCATTGTAAACTGGGGATTATTAGGTGACCGTGATGGTTTGAGGGTCAGATTGAGACTTTAGCCAGGACACCGGGGTTAAACAACCCTACTCTCACGATAAGGACATCTCTTTATTTAACCAGGCAAGTCAGTTAAGAACACATTCCTATTTACAATGACGGCCTAGGAACATTAAGTTAACAGCCTTGTTCAGGGGGCAGAACAGATTTTTACCTCGTCAGCTCTGGGATTCGATCTAGCAAACCTTCTGGTTACTGGCCCAACACTAACCTACCTGCCGCCCCGTCACGTGGCTGTGGGAGAAAAGGCTGTGGATGTTACAGTAATAATCACCTGGGGGGAAAAAAATGAAACGAATACCTGGGAAATCATACTTGGGATACATCCTGCTGTCATTCTTCCATGTCTTATCAAACGGAAAGTGTCTCTCAGAGATGTCTTTCTCTGGGTAGTTATTATCCGAGGTGCCCAGCCGGGACAACGGAGACACCTCTCTGCCCAGGAAGGAGGAAGTAGACCTGAACACGAAAATAACATTTCAATAGTAGGCCACATATTAAAAATCCATTCAACTGAATGGAGTAGTGTCTAATAATAATTATAATATATTAATAATATAGCTAACCTGACTCAGCATCTCAAATGGTACCCTACACCCCAAACTGAACAAGTTCCACAGACATGTGACTAACAGAAATTGAATAATGTGTCCCTGAACAAAGGGGGGTTCAGTAACAGTCAGTATCTGGTGTGGCCACCAGCTGCATTAAGTACTGCAGTGCATCTCCTCCTCATGGACTGCACCAGATTTGCCAGTTCTTGCTGTGAGAGGTTATCCCACAGTTCCCAGACACTCCGATCCAACAGGTCCCAGACGTGCTCAATGGGAGCACGTTGAGATCCGGGCTCTTTGCTGGCCATGGCAGAACACTTGACATTCCTGTCTTGCAGGAAATCACACACAGAACGACCAGTATGGCTGTTGGCATTGTCATGCTGGAGGGTGATGTCAGGATGAGCCTGCAGGAAGGATACCACGACGGAGGATATCTTCCCTGTAACGCACAGCGTTGAGATTGCCTGCACAATGACAAGCTCAGTCCGATGATGCTGTGACACACCGCCTCAAACCATGACGATAAACACGACTTCGACGATAAACACGAATCCAACCATCACCCCTGGTGAGACAAAACCGCAACTCGTCATTGAAGAGCATTTTTTGCCAGTCCTGTCTGGTCCAGCGACGGTGGGTTTGTGCCCATAGGCGACGTTGTTGCCGGTGATGTCTGGTGAGGACCTGCCTTCCAACAGGCCAACAAGCACTCAGTCCAGCCTCTCTCATCCTATTGCGGGCAGTCTGAACACTGATGGAGGGATCGTGCGTTCCTGGTGTAACTCGGGCAGTTGTTGTTGCCATCCTGTACCTGTCCCGCAGGTGTGATGTTGGGATGTACCGATCCTGTGCAGATGTTGTTACACGTGTTCTGCCACTGCGAGGACGATCAGCTGTCCATCCTGTCTCCCTGTAGCGCCGTCTTAGGCGTCTCACAGTACGGACATTGCAATTTATTGCCCTGGCCACATCTGCAGTCCTCATGCCTCCTTGCAGCATGCCTAAGGCATGTTCACACAGATGAGAAGGAGACCCTGGGCATCTTTCTTTCGGTGTTTTTCCAGAGTCAGTAGAAAGGCCTCTTTAGTGTACTAAGTTTTCATAACTGTGACCTTAATTGCCTACCGTCTGTAAGCTGTTAGTGTCTTAACGACTGTCCCACAGGTGCATGTTCATTATTGTGTATGTTTCATTGAACAAGCATAGGAAACAGTGTTTAAATCCTTTACAATGTAGATCTGTGAAGTTGTTTTGATTTTTACAAATTATCTTTGAAAGGCAGAGTCCTGAAAAAGGGCTGTTTCTTTTTTTTGCTGCGTTCACATTGCATTAATTATTGCATTGTTGGTTGAGTTTGCAAGAAAGGCATTTCACTGTACTTGTGCATATGAAATTAACACCTTAAACTTTCGACCAGGGCCCATCAAATGTAGTGCACTATATAGGGGATAGGGTGCCATTTGGGACATAGAAATTCTCTTGTACACTTAACGTTACTTACCCCTCTACATTCCAGGTGGAATCCTTTCGGTCCCTGGAGTCTAGAAAAACAAAATAAAAAAAAACATGTTGTGGTATTCAGCTATAAAATGTGAAGGAAGTGGAACCAGCATAGTAGAATCAGTCACACTATAATCTAATATATTAGGATTAGATACTGCACATGCAGCAGCTACTCTTCCTGGTGTAACCATCATATCAAACATCTCCAATCAAATCTAGAATCGGCGTTCTATTGCCCAACAAAGCCTCCTTCACTCACGCCACCAAACTTACCCTAGTAAAACTGACTATCCTATCGATCCTCGATGATGTCATCTACAAAATAGCTTCCAATACTCTACTCAAGCAAATTGGATGTAGTCTATCACAGTGGCATCCGTTTTGTTACCAAAGCGCCTTATACCACCCACCACTGCATCCTGTATGCTCTAGTCGGCTGGCCCTTGCTACATATGTCGCCAGACCCACTGGCTCCAGGTCATCTATTCTATGTAAAGCTCCGCCTTCTCAGTTCACTGGTCACCATAACAACACCCACCCGTAGCACGTGCTCCAACAGGTATATCTCACTGATCATCCCCAAAGCCAACACCTCCTTTGGCCGCCTTTCCTTCCAGTTCTCTGCTGCCAGTGACTGGAACGAATTTCAAAAATCACTGAAGTTGGAGACTTACATTTCCCTCACTAACTTTAAACATCAGCTATCTGAGCAGCTAACCAATCACTGCAGCCGTACATAGTCCATCTGTAAATAGCCTACCCAATCTACCTACCTCATCCCCATACTGTTTATATTTATTTACTTCGCTGCTCTTTTGCACACCAGTATCTCTACTTGCACATCATCATCTGCTCATCTATCACTCCAGTGTTAATCTGCTAAATTGTAATTACATCGCTAGTATGGCCTATTTATTGCCTTACCTCCTCACTCCATTTGCACACACTGTATAGAGACTTTATTTTTTCTATTGTGTTATTGACTGTATGCTTGTTTATTCCATGTGTAACTCTGTTTCTGTCGTACTGCTTTGCTTTATCTTTTCCAGGTCGCAGTTGTAAATGAGAACTTGTTCTCAACTGGCCTACTTGGTTAAATAAAGGTGAAATAAAAAATTATAAAAAAAATTAAAAGTTTAACTTCCGCCTCGCCCCTACCTGGGCTTGAAACAGGGACCCTCTGCACACACAGACAACAGCCACCCTCTAAGCGTCGGGGGGAACAACTACCTCAAGGTGTCAGCACGAGTGACGTCACCAAATTGGAACGCTATTAGTGCGCACCCCGCTAACTAGCTAACCATTTCAAAAATCGGTTACACTGGGGTCCACATTAAAACGTACAAATACACGAAAGTAAGAACATTAGATTACATTAATAAAATAAAAAATAAGTGTTACTGGATAGACGACAAAAATACTATTTACACACTATTCATATTTTTTTTTTTTTACCTTTATTTAACCAGGCAAGTCAGTTAAGAACAAAATCTTATTTTCAATGACGGCCTAGGAACAGTGGGTTAACTGCCTGTTCAGGGGCAGAATGACAGATTTGTACCTTGTCAGCTCGGGGATTTGAACTTGCAACCTTCCGGTTACTAGTCCAACGCTCTAACCACTAGGCTACCCTGCCGCTGTGATATGTCTTTCTATTTGTTTTTTAAGGCTAAACTTTTTTTTGTCAGGTGGCTGAACATTCCAAGATGCACGGCTCAGTCAGCTGAGGCCAAGCATTAAAGTGCTGTGTACCCAGTCTCACCGTGTAACATTACCGGTGTGTAATGGGTAGGCTGGCTATCTAGCTGCTGGCTAATGAAAGGAGGTCAGCGCTCTACAGGAGACTCCAAGGGGCAACAAGATCCTGTTCATGAGTGATTAGTGCACTATACAGGGAAACCTATCATCAGAAGCCTATTTATTTTATTTATCCGTTATTTTACCAGGTAAATTGACTGAAAACACGTTCTCATTTACAGCAACAACCTGGGGAATAGTTACAGGGGAGAGGAGACGAATGAGACAATTGTAAACTGGGGATTAGGTGACTGTGATGGTTTGAGGGCCAGATTTGGAATTTAGCCAGGACACCGGGGTTAAACACCCCTACTCTTACAATAAGTGCCATGGGATCTTTAATGACCTCAGAGTCAGGACACCCGTTTAATGTCCCATCCGAAAGACGGCACCCTACACAGGGCAGTGTCCCCAATCACCGCCCTGGGGCATTGGGATATTTTTTTTAGACCAGAGGAAAGAGTGCCTCCTACTGGGCCACCAACACTTCCAGCAGCATCTGGTCTCCCATCCAGGGACTGACCAGGACCAACCCTGCTTAGCTTCAGAAGCAAGCCAGCAGTGGTATGCTCTCTATTGGCACCACACTGGGAAAGGGGAACATTGTCCAGAGCCGGGTTATATCACTTCGTCCCATATGTATAATGGACAGTCAGAAAGTACACCGGTTAGAGGGCTCAAAATAAGCATGCCTTGCCCTTAACGGGATATGCCACCCTATAGTTGAAATGTGATCATGATAAAGTTATAGTTGTCTAGAACATACACAACTGTCTATATCCTCACGACAAAGTATTATTATTTCAGATAAAAAATAAAAATCCTCAATGCGTCGTCAGATTAATATCCTTATTTTTGACTACAACTCCCATCGCGCAAAGCGGTTTTCCTAGTCTCCCTGCAGGCCAAAGAGGCCACTGCGCGTTGCCATAGCAACCCGACTCCTGTAGTTTTGCGCTAGAAACGCGATTTCTACCAGGTTCAATATGTTGAGAATGCAACGTTTACATCGATAGCTAGTTGTAAAATAATCCCCGAAACAAACTGCATTAAAACTACTTCTCATTCGGATATCGACTGTCATTTTTCTAGCGGTCGCATTGCATTGTGGGTTTTGTAGTCGATTTGAACTCGGTAAATTATCATAAATTGCTTCCTGACACATGCGTTACAAAAAGGAATTTGGATGATTATTAAATTTAAACTGCACACGGATCATGAACAGCATGCATGACAATGTCAGGATTGAGAAGAAATGGACTACTTGTATAGTCTAAGAAATATTTGCTTTAAACACCTAACCACTTGTATACTCTACTTGCATCCACTTTAGACATATACAAATCCGACGCCAGTTTATTCACAGCACCCAAACCAGAAACAGATTTAATGCGTTCTGTAAAAAACAAGCATTCCTCCTTACCGCTCAGAGGGCATTTTCTCCTTAATGTATGGACATGAATCGGCTTGACTCCGGCCAGCCTTCCTCCTGGTATTTGTGAGAGCGGTCCACAGCGGCCTTGGCCCAACTGCGTCAAGTCCCCGGCGGTGCTGAGAGAAGCCGCTAGTGTTATCACCTTCGGGCTGGCTGTGGGGTGCATCACGCTAATACGACGCACCGATATCCCAAACTCATAAACCAACTAAATAATTAGCCATGTTAACAAAAAAGACGAATTAAAAACTAAGCAGCGGAGAGCTTGAGAAAGCCCACTAGAGGCTACGTGGCGTATTGAATCATGTGGTTTCCATGGCTACGGGCTGTGGATGGCCAAGCAGCAAGCCCCGACATTTTATTTGACCTTTATTTAACTAGGCAAGTCAGTTAAGAACAAATCCTTATTTTCAATGACGGCCTAGGAACAGT
This sequence comes from Oncorhynchus mykiss, assembly GCF_013265735.2. NCBI lineage: Eukaryota > Metazoa > Chordata > Actinopteri > Salmoniformes > Salmonidae > Oncorhynchus > Oncorhynchus mykiss. The sequence continues at coordinate 4,788,992 of NC_048579.1, read as the reverse complement.
GGGTTAACTGCCTGTTCAGGGGCAGAACGACAGATTTGTACCTTGTCAGCTCGGGGGTTTGAACTGGCAACATTTTGGTTACTGGCCCAATGCTGTCGCCCCAATCACCATGCCCCAGTCCAAATAATTTACATAGTAACATACACCTCATATACTACAACTCGCCTAACCAAACAAGTTCATATAATATAAAGTGATATGCGCACAAGTTTGTGACAGCATTGCATTGCTTAGTTAATGAAGTGCTTGTATAGAAGATACATTTATTTGTTGTTAAAAATGCCTCAAAGAAGTGACTCAAGTCATTACTGATGTGACAAAATTAGTGTGGACCAGAAGCAAAGCTCTCCAAAGCTTGTTCCTAGCGCCCTACAGGTTCAGGTTAGGTACAAATGGGGATGGAGTAAAAACCACATAGGACCGTAGCTCTCCAGCAACAAGCTTGGAGAGCACTGCTGTAGAGTTCAGTGTTTAAAAAAAAAAAATAGGAAACCACTTGGGAAGGTTCAACATACGACACAAAAACAGATTATAGACACCAGAGTAATGAGACAACACCAATAAATTCCTTTTGACGTTTATTGAACAGACAACAGCATCCTCTGGGGAAAAACCTGGAAGACAAGAAATTTGAATATCAGAAAACACATTTCTTCCTCACAGCGAACACATTTCCAAGGTTTAGTTTGAGATCCATTGTCACCAATGTTTTAATGTTTTCCAGCACTGAGCAAAACTAGAACTGAGCATCTAAAAAAAAAAAAATCATTTATTTCAGTAAGTGGATGGGAGAACATCCTCGAAGTGCCAGTAGTTTAATGTGGTTTCAGACAAATTGGCTTACATTTTTCAGACTGGTTTCACCAGAGTCGATAAGACGGGGAAAAAAAAGTTCAGCATCATTAACCACGTTGTGTAAAAACAGAAACTGGACACTTAGGGACTTGAAAAAGATACCCATAAACAACGTTCAGATTGTTGTGATCGAGAACAAAACCCCGGCATAAACCCGATAAGGCCGTGGTCACCACCAACCTTGACAGCACCATTTCATCTAATCAAGATCAGGGACCGAAAAGGCACAAACAAAATCCCAAAACACCTGTCAGACATCAGTCGTATGCCCCAATAATCTTTCCTTCGTCCCAAAGTGCACCCACGTTCACTTCCCCTCCTCACGCGAAAGGAAAAATGGCCGTTAATCTAACCCACAGCCTCCAATCCAATGCTTATATATTTGTGGAAGGAATTGATCGAATACCAGGTCGTCATGTAAAAGTGACAACCGATCCTAGATCAGCACACCTACTCTGACACACACATCCCCAGAAGTCCCAAATGGCACTCCAATTCCCTATATAGTGAACTATTTATGGGTTGAACTAGTGCACTATATAAGGAATAGGGGGATACAAACCTACAGGTTTCCCCATCTCACCTTAACTCTACCCCTGTCCCCCGGCGTTTCCCCCAAACTCAGTCCTTGGGACTCCCAACGTGTGAACATTTTGGGTGTTAGCCCCGACAATACAAAGCTTGTTGATTATTTGAATCAGCTGTGTAGCGCTATGGGGGCTGGGTTCCCTGAGGACCGAGTGTTGGAAACACTGCTTTAAAAAAAAAAATCACGAGTCACCTCTAGTTCATCCTCCTGACGAGTCTGTTGATCTGGTCCTCCCTGTTTCCAGCGTCGCCTCCCTCCACAAAGTGAGTCGTCTTCTTGTTCATGCCGCCGCGGGGTGTGGACAGTTTGAAGGGCCACAGGAAGTTGTTGGCAGGCTTGAAGTTCTTCCCGACTGTGTAGATCTCGTGGATCAGGTCTTCCACACAGATGATGCTGTATTTACCTGAGGGACAAGGACAGAGGACAGAGTGAGGACGTGTGTTTAAAAGGGCAATCTGCAATTCAAAGAGCTGAGGGATGACAACAAAAAACTCAAATTGATAAAGACATAATGGACCAACCCTTTCCTTTCGAGTGAGGAGATTATCCATTAAATCACATTCAGTGGCTCCGGAAAGTATTCAGACCTCTTGACTTATTCCACATTGTGTTACATTACAGCCTTATTCTAAAATGGATAAAAACATTTAGATTTTTTTTTAAATCCTCAGCAATCTACACACACAATGCCCCATAATGACAAAGCGAAAACAGGTTAAGCAAATTCGCAATTTTAATACAAAATAAATAAGCTTATTTTCATAAGTATTCAGAACCTTTGCTATGAGCTCAAGTGCATCCTGTTTCCATTGATCACCCTGAAGACATTTTCTATAACTTCCTCCCAGTCCACCTGTGGTAAAAGTTATTTACTGGACATGATTTGGAAAAGGCCACACCAGTCTATAAAAAAGGTCCCACAGTTGACAGTGCATGTCAGATCATCTGTCTGTAGGTCTCCGAGAAGTAGTTTTGTTCATCGCAACTCTTTCTAGAGTGTTGAATGTTTAAGAGTACAGGCATAACTGGGAAATGGGAGAAAAAAAAATCATCGAACCAGACTAACTAGGGCTGGCCGTCCGACCAAGCGGAGCAATCGGGGGAGAAGGGCCTTCGTCAAAGAGAAGAGCTAGAACCCGACATAGCTTCTCTGTAGGGATAGGAGAAACTTCCAGAAGGACAACCATCTCTGAAGTACTCCAGGAATCAGGCCTTTATGGTAGAGTGGCCAGACGGAAGCCACTCCTCAGTAAGAGGCACACGACAGCCTACTTGGGAGTTTCCCAAAAGTCATCTGAAGGACTCAGACCATGAGAAACAAGATTCTCTGGTGTGATGAAAGCAAGATTGAACTCTTCGGCCTGAATGCCAAGCATCGCGTCTGGAGGAAACCTGGCACCATCCCATGTAATTCTACCACCAATAGTGGTGGTACAATTATGATGTGGGGATGTTTTTCAGCGATGGGGACTGGGGAGACTAGTCAGGATGGAGAGAAAGATGAACGGAGCAAAGTACAGAGAGATCCTTAATGGAAAACCTGCTCCAGAGCGCTCAGGACCTCAGACTGAGGTGAAGGTTCACCTTCCAACAGGACAACGACCCTAAGCACACAGCCAAGACAACGTAGTAGTGGCTTTGGGACATGCCTCTGAATATCTTTGAGAGCCCCATCCAAAACCAGGATTTGAACACAGATTAACATCTCTGGAGAGACCTGAAAATAGCTGAGCAGTGACGCTCCCCATCCAACCTGACAGAGCTTGAGAGGATCTGCAGAGAAAAATTAGAGAAACTCCCCAAATACAGGTGTGCCAAGATTGTAGCGTCATACCCAAGACGACTTGAGGCTGTAATCTAGGCCAAAGGTGCTTCAACAAAGTACTGAGTAAAGGGTCTGAATACTTACGTAAAATGCAATTTCAATAAAAAAAAATTGTAAACTTTCTCATTGTGGTGTAGTGTGTGTAGATTGCCAAGGGAAAAAAATATTTAATCAATTTTAGAATAAGGCTGTAAAGTAACAAAATAAGGAAACGTCAAGAGGTCTGAATACTTGCCAAATGCAGTGAATTTAGCAGATATTATTGTAGAGAAAAGTGTACGGCTAACAGGTTCGTGTACAGTAATGGAAAATCCATGTCCCAAATCACGAAATGCGGTCGCCTATTCTGCCATTTCAGATCGCAGTCGTTTTCTCAATGTGGTTTCAGACAAATTGGCTTATACTTTTTCAGACTGGATTCACCAGAGTCGATAAGATGGGGAAAAAAATTGAGCATCATTAACCACATTGTGACGTTTGAAACGACAGGACAATCATTACAGTGCAGATTTGTCCCATCAAAAAAGGGATTGTCTTTAACTATCTAGTCTACGTTAAAAGAATACATGTGGGAAAGGCTTTTGACTTTCAACATTATGAAGCGATTCAGTCCCATATAATTAAATGCGTACCCAGGGCCTTCTCGACCAGGGCGTTGTCCGTGAGGGCGATGCGCTGCTTGGTCATCCTGCCATGGCCACGCTTGTAGATCAGCTCGCGCACAGACTTCAGGTTGGGGTACCTGGGAAACAGGCAACGAAACAGTGAGAATTACTGCACCCAACCAAAACAAATGCATTTGGTTCATTTCATACTGGGCACGTCTTTAGTAATATCAATGTGGTTTCAGATAAAAATTGGCTTATTTTTTCAGACTGGATTCACCAGAGTCGATAAGATGGGGAAAAAACGTTGAGCATCATTAACCACATTGTGTAAAAAAAAATACCAGACAATCACTGCAGCAGAATTCAGGTTGTACCACTACCGTAAATCAATGCCAAGTAACACAAAACCACAACTGTCCAATTCAACAGGGCTGTCCACATCAAAGCACGGGGTGTATTCATTAGTACAAACCTGTTTGCAACACAAAAAGTTCTGCTACGAAAACGAGCATTTCTTGTTGGCCAATTCAGACTAGTCTCTTCCCTACATCGGATCGTTGGCTTCCTAGTGAATACACACACTGTGGTAGTGATGTCAGTCTTACCCCCAAGCGATGTAGGGCTCGGCGATCCTCAGCATGTTGATGGAAGCCTTGTTCAGTTTGACGAACACTCCGTTGAAGATCTGACGCAGACGCATGAGCTGGAGGACCTTGCGCACCTTGGGGCTGACACCGTTGATACTAAAGGGGGGGGGGGGGGGGGGGGGGGGTAAGAAAAGAGTCGAGGGGGTACGGTGTTAGGCATGTTCAGCACAACATCACTTGTCTTAATTTTCCAGTTAGCTTTTAGTTTACATTCAATGTGGTTTCAGACAAATTGGCTTATTTTTTCAGACTGGTTTCACCAGAGTCGATAAGATGGGGAAAAAAATCAGCATCATTAACCACATGGTGTAGAAGTTCAAATGACAGGAAGAAGACATGGTCACCATGTAACAAATAAAATCAATGTCCAGGTAACGACTTAAACACATCCATGTTTTACCCAGCACCCGAGTAACGGTGTACGAGACAGACATGGAAATCGGACAAAAACAGGGATAAAATACACATTTAGCAGTCTAATCCACGGAAACATACCCCCTGATCCTGATGACGAAGGCCAACTTGGGCTCAGCTGGGACGTAGAAGTTCCCGACCTTGCGGGCTGTCCGCCCCATGCGGATCTCACGACGGTACATCTCCCTGTACTCCTTGTGGTACTTCTCAGCCCTCTTGTAGATCAGTTTCCTGGTCACCTTACGAGTCTGGGGATAGATACAAAGCATCAACTATGATTCAGAGCAGAACATCACAGCTGGGGAACACCTCTAGTTAACTTCACAGTATGAACAAAAACATTTTTTTAGCTGGTTGTAGGGCATTCACCCAGCACTGTACATAAGGATGCTATGTTTAAAACAGATCAAATACATTTTATTTGTCACATGCATCAAATACAACAGGAGGAGACTTTACAGTGGAATGTATATTTACAAGCCGTTAACCAACAATGCAGTTTCAATGTTACAGCCGGCAATGATTATTTAGGACATTTCTATGTGGTTTCAGACAAATTGGCTTATTTTTCAGACTGGTTTCACCAGAGTCGATAAGATGGGGAAAAAATTGAGCATCATTAACCACGTTGCAGTTATACGGTTTGAATGACAATGGGTGGATATTATACACCCCCCCCCCCCCCCCAACAACCAGACAGTTCTTAGCAGTACATCAACTACATTTTAAGGGGAGATTATATGCATTGTAAAATTAAACAGGGAAGCCTGCTAGTTAGGTTAGTACTTTGGTTAGTTCAAACTTACTTTTTTTTCGGCAAGCATCTTCTTGATGCGCATGGTCTTCATGGTGGCGAAGGCCTTCCGCCTTTTCAAAAGGCTCTCAGGGACCGCCGGAACCTTCTTTCTGCAACAGATGCGACACTTTGTTTAGAGTAAGGGAGAAAATAGTTTAAGATGAATGGAAGTGACTGACTGAGGAATAGTAATTTAACGGACCAAACATTGTTGCGAAACTGGCCTGTTTGTCTTCGCCGGGCGAAGACAGACGCAAAGTCTACTTTGTGATATTGTGGAGCTCAAACTGCGAAATACTCAGAAAATATACTATGTACCTCATTGGCAATATGCAAGTAATACTACGAGCCACGCATCGCATAGAAGTAAAAACATGCGCACATCGATTCGCAAGACGGGCATGTTTCTGACCGCATCCAGTCCCGAGTCAACAAAATCAACAAAAATATCGTAAAGTAAAAAACGCCACTCCACACTACCGACACGACAAATATGTTCTATAGTTGACGATAACTAACTAAATGTCAAATAACGTTGGATATTTGTGAAATTAGTAGATGGACATAGATTCTTGCAGAGCAGAAATCACTTACTCTGCGTCCGCCATTGTGTCCACCGAGAAAGAGACTTTCTTTCATGCGCATGCGTGAGTTAAAAGCTTGTAGGACCCCAGTCGCTGTCTATTAAACTGCCTGAGAAGAATTTGCTTTTGCAGCTAATCTCACAGTGTCTACCATAAAGTGGCGATTTTAGCACGTAAATCTTGGTGGGGCAAACTCAACATGAGAAACGGTGCATACGAACTGTTAGGGCCTTCATTTTTTAAAATATATATTTTTTATTTTACCTTTATTTAACTTGACAAGTTAGTTAAGAACAAATTCTTATTTACAATGACGGTCTACCGAAATGCAAAAGGCCTCCTGTGGGGGCTAGGATTAAAAATACAAATCAATAAAATAAAAATATAGGACAAAACACACATCACGACAAGAGAGACAACGACAACATAGCATGGCAGCAACACATGACAACACAGCATGGTAGCAACACAACATGCCAGCAGCACAACATGGTAGAAGCACAAATCAGGGTACAAACATTAATGGGCACAGACAACAGCACAAAGGTCAAGAAGGTAGAGACAACAATACATCACGCAAAGCAGCCGCCACAACTGTCAGCAAGAGTGATCGAGTCTTTGAAGGAAGAGATTGAGATAAAAACTGTCCAGTTTGAGTGTTTGTTGCAGCTTGTTCCAGTCGCTAGCTGCAGTGAACTGAAAAGAGGAGCGACCCAGGGATGTTTGTGCTTTGGGGATCTTTAACAGAATGTGACTGGCAGAAGGGGTGTTGTATGTGGAGGATGAGGGCTGCAGTAGGTACCTCAGATAGGGGGGAGTGAACAGGTGTTGTATGTGGAGGATGAGGGCAGCAGTAGGTATCTCAGATAGGGGGGAGTGAAGGGGTGTTGTATGTGGAGGATGAGGGCTGCAGTAGGTATCTCAGATAGGGGGGAGTGAACAGGTGTTGTATGTGGAGGATGAGGGCTGCAGTAGGTATCTCATTAAGGGGGAGTGAACAGGTGTTGTATGTGGAGGATGAGGGCTGCAGTAGGTATCTCAGATAGGGGAGAGTGAGGCCTAAGAGGGTTTCATAAATAAGCATCAACCAGTGGGTCTTGTGACGGGTAAACAGAGATGACCAGTTTACAGAAGAATACAGAGTGCAGTGATGTGTCCTATAAGGAGCATTGGTGGCAAATCTGATGTCCGAATGGTAAAGAACATCTATCCACTCGAGAGCACCCTGACCTGCCGATCTATAAATTACGTCTCTGTAATCTAGCATGGTAGGATGGTCATCTGAATCAGGGTCCGTTTGGCAACTGTAGTGACGCCTCTAGAACTGAGATGCAGAGCCTTAGACCGCTGTGATACAGCCTGGAATCAAACCAGGGTCTGTAGTGACGCCTCTAGCAGAACAATTACTTTCCCCATTATGGAGCTGGCATAATATGGACATCGCATGGTAAACAATGACCATCACACTGGATTCATGATCCACTAGCTGCACATATATATATAACAAACAAAATACTTACACATTTGTCCAGTTCTTTTTTCTTCTTTCTTCTTTTTTTTTTTACATAGTGGTCCTCAAAGTTCACTGTTATATAACATCTTTAAAAAATAATAATTAAAGATAAAGAATGTGTGGATAGATCGCCCCCCCCCCCCCCCCCCCCCCCCCCCCCCCAAATATAGTTATTTCATTATTTTTTGTACTGCAGTAATCAATATCAATGTAGTACTAACAATCCATCACATAAACAATCCATCACTGTACCCCGCACATAAAATAAAAATTAACGATTTGGTATAATTTTGATTACGGAATATTACATTAGTGTGCTTCAAACTGTTTCGAATGATTTCTCTGTCAGTGCGTTTGCGTGTATCCATTTTCCGACCAGAAAACAACCAATACCGTAAAGTGCTGTGTATTCGCGCAAAAAAAAAAAAAAATCAGGAGGACCCTGAAGAGCGGATGGCTTGACCGCGTTTTGCGAGTGTTTGGCTCACTTGACCGCAGTCAATTTGTGATGGGTGTTCTTGAACGGATTGGCAATATTTTGGCACCGTCAACTTGTAGAAGGTTAGTGGGAAAGTTTAAACCACCTAAATATACGCACATGCACTAAACATTTAGTATTCGAAACTCAAACGATTTCCCTACACAGTTTTCTATAATTCTACGGGCTATTTATCATTCTCCATATCTGATATCCCAATGCATCCACATTACACATGCCCACCATTGGGTGGTGCTATTTTGCTGCGTATTTCAAGTGCACTCGAAAACAGATATTTATCTCATTTCAGTCTGGGAGCTAGCGAGCTACAGTGCCTTCAGAAAGTATTCAAACCCCTTTACTTTTTCCACATTTTCTTGTGTTACGGCTTAAATTGATTAAACGTAGATTGTGTGTCACTGATCTACGCATAATAGTCCATAATGTCGAAGTGGAATTTTGTTTGTAGAAATGTAAAAAAAAAAAAAAAAAAATGTCTTGAGTCAATAAGTAATCCACCCACTTTGTTTTGGCAAGCCTAAATGAGTACGAGTGTGGAAGTGGCCCCTGGTAACCTAAAAAATGTTTACTTTTACTACTGATACTTACGTGTATTTCAAACCAAATACATTCAGACTTTTACTCAAGTAGTATTTTACTGGGTGACTTTCACATAAGTCATTTTCTATTTCTTTAATTGTACTCAAATAATGACAATTGGGTAGTTTTTCCACCACTATATATACAGTGGGGAGAACAAGTATTTGATACACTGCCGATTTTGCAGGTTTTCCTACTTACAAAGCATGTAGAGGTCTGTAATTTTTACCATAGGTACACTTCAACTGTGAACCCCCCCCCCCCCCCCTTCTACGTTAAACGTATCTTTGATGTTTCGCTGTGTTTCTGAGATTTGACAGTACAACAAAAAAGTTACATTACCGAAACATTCTTTTTTTTTTTTCCGTACAAAAAAACATTGAGGGCAACCAATCGCATGACACTACAGAGGGTGGTGCGAACAGCCCAGCACACCGCTGGGGAACGAGCTCCCGGCCATCCAGGACCTCTATACCAGGAGACGTGAAAGGAAAGGCCCGGAAAATCATTAAAGACTCCAGCCTTCCATGCCACAGACTGTTCTCTCTGCTTTTTGCACGGAAAGTGGTACCGGAGCAACAAGACTGACACCAACAGTCTCCTGAACAGCTTCTACCCCCAAGTCATAAGACTGCTAAATAGATGACAAAATGGCTACACAGACTATCTGCATTGACATTTCTATACATTTACACTCACATACAATCATTGAATAAACTGCTGCTACTCCGTTGATTATACATCCTGATGCATAGTCACGTTTTGCCTTTACAGATCTACCCCTACCACTCCAGTATCCCTGCTCATTGTAAATATAGTATTGACACTGACCCGGGAACTGTCCCTGTATTTAGCTACTGTACCCTGGAACTGACCCTGTATATAACTACTGACACTGTATATAACTACTGACACTGTATATAACTACTGACCCTGTATATAACTACTGACCCTGTATATAACTACTGACCCTGTATATAACTACAGACCCTGGAACTGTCCCTGTATATAACTACTGACCCTGTATATAACTACTGACCCTGTATATAACTACTGACCCTGTATATAACTACTGACCCTGTATATAACTACTGACCCTGTATATAACTACTGACCCTGTATATAACTACTGACCCTGTATATAGCTACTGACCCTGTATATAACTACTGACCCTGTATATAACTACTGACCCTGGAACTGTCCCTGTATATAACTACTGACCCTGTATATAACTACTGACCCTGTATATAACTACTGACCCTGTATATAGCTACTGACCTTGGAACTGTCCCTGTATATAACTACTGACCCTGTATATAACTACTGACCCTGTATATAACTACAGACCCTGTATATAACTACTGACCCTGTATATAACTACTGACCCTGTATATAACTACTGACCCTGTATATAACTACAGACCCTGTATATAACTACTGACCCTGTATATAGCTACTGACCCTGTATATAACTACTGACCCTGTATATAACTACTGACCCTGGAACTGTCCCTGTATATAACTACTGACCCTGTATATAACAACTGACCCTGTATATAACTACTGACCCTGTATATAGCTACTGACCCTGGAACTGTCCCTGTATATAACTACTGACCCTGTATATAACTACTGACCCTGTGTATAACTACAGACCCTGTATATAACTACTGACCCTGTATATAACTACTGACCCTGTATATAACTACTGACCCTGTATATGACCCTGTATATAACTACTGACCCTGTATATAACTACTGACCCTGTATATAACTACAGACCCTGGAACTGACCCTGTATATAACTACTGACCCTGTATATAGCTACTGACCCTGTATAAAGCTACTGACCCTGGAGCTGTCCCTGTATATAACTACTGACCCTGGAACTGTCCCTGTATATAACTACTGACCCTGTATATAACTACTGTCCCTGTATATAACTACTGACCCTGTATATAACTACTGACCCTGGATATAACTACTGACCCTGTATATAGCTACTGACCCTGTATATAACTACTGACCCTGTATATAACTACTGACCCTGTATATAAATACAGACCCTGGAACTGACCCTGTATATAACTACTGACCCTGTATATAGCTACTGACCCTGGAACTGTCCCTGTATATAACTACTGACCCTGTATATAACTACAGACCCTGGAACTGACCCTGTATATAACTACTGACCCTGTATATAACTACTGACCCTGTATATAACTACTGACCCTGTAAATAACTACAGTACCTGTATATAGCTACTGACCCTGTATATAACTACTGACACTGTATATAGCTACTGACCCTGTATATAGCTACTGACCCTGTATATAACTACTGACCCTGAAAATAACCACAGACCCTGTATATAACTACTGACCCTGTATATAACTACTGACCCTGTATATAACTACAGACCCTGTATATAACTACTGACCCTGTATATAACTACTGACCCTGTATATAACTACTGACCCTGTATATAACTACTGACCCTGTATATAACTACAGACCCTGGAACTGACCCTGTATATAACTACTGACCCTGTATATAGCTACTGACCCTGTATAAAGCTACTGACCCTGGAGCTGTCCCTGTATATAACTACTGACCCTGGAACTGTCCCTGTATATAACTACTGACCCTGTATATAACTACTGTCCCTGTATATAACTACGGACCCTGTATATAACTACTGACCCTGGATATAACTACTGACCCTGTATATAGCTACTGACCCTGTATATAACTACTGACCCTGGATATAACTACTGACCCTGTATATAGCTACTGACCCTGTATATAACTACTGACCCTGTATATAACTACTGACCCTGTATATAACTACTGACCCTGTATATAAATACAGACCCTGGAACTGACCCTGTATATAACTACTGACCCTGTATATAACTACAGACCCTGGAACTGACCCTGTATATAACTACTGACCCTGTATATAACTACTGACCCTGTATATAACTACTGACCCTGTATATAACTACTGACCCTGTATATAACTACTGACCCTGTATATAAATACAGACCCTGGAACTGACCCTGTATATAACTACTGACCCTGTATATAACTACAGACCCTGGAACTGACCCTGTATATAACTACTGACCCTGTATATAACTACTGACCCTGTATATAACTACTGACCCTGTATATAACTACTGACCCTGTATATAACTACTGACCCTGTATATAACTACTGACCCTGTATATAACTACAGACCCTGGAACTGACCCTGTATATAACTACTGACCCTGTACATAGCTACTGACCCTGGAACTGTCCCTGTATATAACTACTGACCCTGTATATAACTACAGACCCTGGAACTGACCCTGTATATAACTACTGACCCTGTATATAATTACTGACCCTGTAAATAACTACAGTACCTGTATATAGCTACTGACCCTGTATATAACTACTGACACTGTATATAGCTACTGACCCTGTATATAGCTACTGACCCTGTATATAACTACTGACCCTGAAAATAACCACATACCCTGTATATAACTACTGACCATGTATATAACTACTGACCCTGTATATAGCTACTGACCCTGGAACTGTCCCTGTATATAACAACTGACCCTGGAACTGTCCCTGTATATAACTACAGACCCTGTATATAACTACTGACCCTGTAAATAACTACAGACCCTGTATATAACTACTGACCCTGTATATAACTACTGACCCTGTAAATAACTACAGTACCTGTATATAGCTACTGACCCTGTATATATCTACTGACCCTGTATATAACTACTGACCCTGAAAATAACCACAGACCCTGTATATAACTACTGACCCTGTATATAACTACTGACCCTCTATATAGCTACTGACCCTGTAAATAACTACAGATCCTGTATATAACTACTGACCCTGTATATAGCTACTGACCCTGGAACTGTCCCTGTATATAACAACTGACCCTGGAACTGACCCTGGAACTGTCCCTGTATATAACTACAGACCCTGTATATAACTACTGACCCTGTATATAACTACTGACCCTGTATATAACTACTGACCCTGTATATAACTACTGACCCTGTATATAACTACTGACCCTGGAACTGTCCCTGTATATAACTACTGACCCTGTATATAACTACTGACCCTGTATACAGCTACTGACCCTGGTAATGTCCCTGTATATAACTACTGACCCTGTATATAACAACAGACCCTGTATATAGCTACTGACCCTGTATATAGCTACTGACCCTGTATATAGCTACTGACCCTGGAACTGACCCTGTATATAACAACTGACCCTGGAACTGTCCCTGTATATAACTACAGACCCTGGAACTGTCCCTGTATATAACTACTGACCCTGTATATAACTACTGACCCTGTATATAACTACTGACCCTGTATATAACTACTGACCCTGTATATAACTACAGACCCTGGAACTGTCCCTGTATATAACTACTGACCCTGTATATAAGTACTGACCCTGTATATAACTACTGACCCTGTATATAACTACAGACCCTGGAACTGTCCCTGTATATAACTACTGACCCTGTATATAACTACAGACCCTGTATATAACTACTGACCCTGTATATAACTACTGACCCTGTATATAACTACTGACCCTGTATATAACTACAGACCCTGTATATAACTACTGACCCTGTATATAACTACTGACCCTGTATATAGCTACTGACCCTGTATATAACTACTGACCCTGTATATAACTACTGACCCTGTATATAGCTACTGACCCTGTATATAGCTACTGACCCTGTATATAACTACTGACCCTGGAACTGTCCCTGTATATAACTACTGACCCTGTATATAGCTACTGACCCTGTATATAGCTACTGACCCTGTATATAACTACTGACCCTGTATATAACTACTGACCCTGTATATAACTACTGACCCTGTATATAACTACAGACCCTGTATATAACTACTGACCCTGGAACTGTCCCTGTATATAACTACTTACACTGTATATAGCTACTGACCCTGTATATAGCTACTGACCCTGTATATAACTACTGACCCTGTATATAACTACTGACCCTGTATATAACTACTGACTCTGTATATAACTACTGACCCTGTATATAGCTACTGACCCTGTATATAACTACTGACCCTGTATATAGCTACTGACCCTGTATATAGCTACTGACCCTGTATATAACTACTGACCCTGGAACTGTCCCTGTATATAACTACTGACCCTGGAACTGTCCCTGTATATAACTACTGTCCCTGTATATAACTACTGTCCCTGTATATAACTACTCTCCCTGTATATAGCTACTGACCCTGTATATAACTACTGACCCTGTATATAACTACTGACCCTGTATATAGCTACTGACCCTGTATATAACTACTGACCCTGTATATAACTACTGACCCTGTATATAGCTAGTGACCCTGTATATAACTACTGACCCTGTATATAACTACTGACCCTGTATATAACTACTGACCCTGTATATAACTACTGACCCTGTATATAGCTACTGACCCTGGAACTGTCCCTGTATTTATTTATTTTATTTTTTATTTTTTTTGTGGGGGGTGCAGTCCTGTTGACCGGGGTAGGAGTGGCCAGGTGGAAAGCATGGCCAGCCGTAGAAAAATGCTTATTGAAATTCTCAATTATGGTGGATTTATCAGTGGTGACAGTGTTTCCTATCTTCAGTGCAGTGGGCAGCTGGGAGGAGGTGTTCTTATTCTCCATGGACTTTACAGTGTCCCAGAACTTTTTTGAGTTAGTGTTGCAAGAAGCAAATTTCTGCTTGAAAAAGCTAGCCTTGGCTTTTCTAACTGCCTGTGTATAATGGTTTCTAGCTTCCCTGAACAGCTGCATATCACGGGGGCTGTTCGATGCTAATGCAGAACGCCATAGGATGTTTTTGTGTTGGTTAAGGGCAGTCAGGTCTGGGGAGAACCAAGGGCTATATCTGTTCCTGGTTCTAAATTTCTTGAATGGGGCATGTTTATTGAAGATGGTTAGGAAGGCATTTAAAAAAAATATCCAGGCATCCTCTACTGACGGGATGAGATCAATATCCTTCCAGGATACCCCGGCCAGGTCGATTAGAAAGGCCTGCTCGCTGAAGTGTTTCAGGGAGCGTTTTACAGTGATGAGAGGAGGTTGTTTGACCGCTGACCTATTACGGATGCAGGCAATGAGGCAGTGAATCGCTGAGATCTTGGTTGAAGACAGCAGAGGTGTATTTAGAGGGGAAGTTGGTTAGGATGATATCTATGAGGGTGCCCATGTTTAAGGCTTTGGGGAGGTACCTGGTAGGTTCATTGATAATTTGTGTGAGATTGAGGGCATCAAGTTTAGATTGTAGGATGGCTGGGGTGTTAAGCATGTTCCAGTTTAGGTCGCCTAGCAGCACGAGCTCTGAAGATAGATGGGGGGTAATCAGTTCACATATGGTGTCCAGAGCACAGCTGGGGGCAGAGGGTGGTCTATAGCAGGCGGCAACGGTGAGAGACTTGTTTTTAGAGAGGTGGATTTTTAAAAGTAGAAGTTCAAATTGTTTGGGTACAGACCTGGATAGTAGGACAGAACTCTGCAGGCTATCTTTGCAGTAGATTGCAACACCGCCCCCTTTGGCAGTTCTATCTTGTCTGAAAATGTTGTAGTTTGGAATTAAAATGTCTGAATTTTTGGTGGTCTTCCTAAGCCAGGATTCAGACACAGCTAGAACATCCGGGTTGGCAGAGTGTGCTAAAGCAGTGAATAGAACAAACTTAGGGAGGAGGCTTCTAATGTTAACATGCATGAAACCAAGGCTATTACGGTTACAGAAGTCGTCAAAAGAGAGCGCCTGGGGAATAGGAGTGGAGCTAGGCACTGCAGGGCCTGGATTCACCTCTACATCGCCAGAGGAACAGAGTAGGAGTAGAATTAGGGTGCGGCTAAAAGCAATAAGAATTGGTTGTTTAGAACGTCTGGAACAGAGAGTAAAAGGAGGTTTCTGGGGGCGATAAAATAGCATCAAGGTATAATGTACAGACAAAGGTAAGGTAGGATGTGAATACAGTGGAGGTAAACCTAGGTATTGAGTGATGAAGAGAGAGATATTGTCTCTAGAAACATCATTGAAACCAGGAGATGTCATTGCATGTGTGGGTGGTGGAACTAATAGGTTGGATAAGGTATAATGAGCAGGACTAGAGGCTCTACAGTGAAATAAGCCAATAAACACTAACCAGAACAGCAATGGACAAGGCATATTGACATTAAGGAGAGGCATGCTCAGTTGAGTGATCAAAAGGGTCCAGTGAGTGGAGAGGTTGGTTGGGGGTCACAGCGATTTAGACAGCTAAATCGGGAGCAAGCTAGCATAGGAGCAAGCTAGCATAGGATGGAGGTCTGTTATTAGCCAACTCTTGCGTTCCGTCAGTAGATTAGTGGGTTTCCGTGTGGTAGAGGGGATGAATCCAAATCACACAACAACAACAAAAATAAAAACAATAGATATAGTTATAGAGGCCCAAGAATAAAAATAAATAAATAAATAAGAGCTACTGACCCTGGAACTGTCCCTGTATATAACTACAGACCCTGGAACTGTCCTTGTATATAACTACTGACCCTGGAACTGTCCCTGTATATATCTACAGACCCTGGAACTGTCCCTGTATATAACTACTGACCCTGGAACTGTCCCTGTATATAACTACAGACCCTGGAACTGTCCCTGTATATATCTACAGACCCTGGAACTGTCCCTGTATATAACTACAGACCCTGGAACTGTCCCTGTATATAACTACAGACCCTGGAACTGTCCCTGTATATAACTACTGACCCTGGAACTGTCCCTGTATATATCTACAGACCCTGGAACTGTCCCTGTATATAACTACAGACCCTGGAACTGTCCCTGTATATAACTACTGACCCTGGAACTGTCCCTGTATATAACTACTGACCCTGGAACTGTCCCTGTATATAACTACAGACCCTGGAACTGTCCCTGTATATAACTACTGACCCTGGAACTGTCCCTGTATATAACTACTGACCCTGGAACTGTCCCTGCATATAACTACTGACCCTGGAACTGTCCCTGTATATAACTACTGACCCTGGAACTGTCCCTGTATATAACTACTGACCCTGGAACTGTCCCTGTATATAACTACAGACCCTGTATATAACTACTGACCCTGTATATAACAACTGACCCTGGAACTGTCCCTGTATATAGCTACTGACCCTGTATATAACTACTGACCCTGTATATCGCTACTGACCCTGGAACTGTCCCTGTATATAACAACTGACCCTGGAACTGTCCCTGTATATAACTACAGACCCTGTATATAGCTACTGACCCTGTATATAGCAACTGACCCTGGAACTGTCCCTGTATATAGCTACTGACCCTGTATATAGCAACTGACCCTGTATATAACTACTGACCCTGTATATAACTACTGACCCTGTATATAACTACTGACCCTGGAACTGTCCCTGTATATAACTACTGACCCTGTATATAACTACTGACCCTGTATATAACTACTGACCCTGTATATAACTACTGACCCTGTATATAACTACTGACCCTGTATATAACTACTGACCCTGGAACTGTCCCTGTATATAACTACTGACCCTGTATATAACTACTGACCCTGTATATAACTATTGACCCTGTATATAACTACTGACCCTGTATATAACTACTGTCCCTGTATATAACTACTGACCCTGTATATAACTACTGACCCTGTATATAACTACTGACCCTGGAACTGTCCCTGTATATAACTACTGACCCTGTATATAACTACTGACCCTGTATATAACTACTGACCCTGTATATAACTACTGACCCTGTATATAACTACAGACCCTGTATATAACTACTGACCCTGTATATAACTACTGACCCTGTATATAACTACGACCCTGTATATAACTACTGACCCTGTATATAACTACTGTCCCTGTATATAACTACTGTCCCTGGAACTGTCCCTGTATATAACTACTGACCCTGGAACTGTCCCTGTATATAACTACAGACCCTGGAACTGTCCCTGTATATAACTACTGACCCTGGAACTGTCCCTGTATATAACTACTGACCCTGGAACTGTCCCTGCATATAACTACTGACCCTGGAACTGTCCCTGTATATAACTACTGACCCTGGAACTGTCCCTGTATATAACTACTGACCCTGGAACTGTCCCTGTATATAACTACAGACCCTGTATATAACTACTGACCCTGTATATAACAACTGACCCTGGAACTGTCCCTGTATATAGCTACTGACCCTGTATATAACTACTGACCCTGTATATCGCTACTGACCCTGGAACTGTCCCTGTATATAACAACTGACCCTGGAACTGTCCCTGTATATAACTACAGACCCTGTATATAGCTACTGACCCTGTATATAGCAACTGACCCTGGAACTGTCCCTGTATATAGCTACTGACCCTGTATATAGCAACTGACCCTGTATATAACTACTGACCCTGTATATAACTACTGACCCTGTATATAACTACTGACCCTGGAACTGTCCCTGTATATAACTACTGACCCTGTATATAACTACTGACCCTGTATATAACTACTGACCCTGTATATAACTACTGACCCTGTATATAACTACTGACCCTGTATATAACTACTGACCCTGGAACTGTCCCTGTATATAACTACTGACCCTGTATATAACTACTGACCCTGTATATAACTATTGACCCTGTATATAACTACTGACCCTGTATATAACTACTGTCCCTGTATATAACTACTGACCCTGTATATAACTACTGACCCTGTATATAACTACTGACCCTGGAACTGTCCCTGTATATAACTACTGACCCTGTATATAACTACTGACCCTGTATATAACTACTGACCCTGTATATAACTACTGACCCTGTATATAACTACAGACCCTGTATATAACTACTGACCCTGTATATAACTACTGACCCTGTATATAACTACGACCCTGTATATAACTACTGACCCTGTATATAACTACTGTCCCTGTATATAACTACTGTCCCTGTATATAACTACTGACCCTGTATATAACTACTGACCCTGTATATAACTACTGATCCTGGAACTGTCCCTGTATATAGCTACTGACACTGTATATAACTACTGACCCTGTATATAACTACTGACCCTGTATATAACTACTGACCCTGTATATACTGTAGCTATATTTTTTTTAAATATATAGGCTATGTTTATTGAATATAATTACAATTGATATGTACACGTTGACTGGTTTTACAAGACATTGGATGACATGTTAATTTAATGTATAAAGTTTCATAACTTTAAATCTACTCATGTAATAAACAAAAAAACGGAAAATCGTCATCAGTGATAACCTCTTTTGTAAAGGTGTGACGTTTACAGTTCGGTTATCTTTCCAAAGTCGGAATGTTGTTTTATTTAATTACTAAAGAAAAAGGAAGACAATTTCGTAATACATTTTCCCTCGGTTTTAATTCCTCTGACAACACTTCCTAAAGTCCTACAGGTGGCACAAGAGAGCTACTGTTCCATTCAGTCTCCGGTTTCCACTACGCGCCTTTCATTTTACTAAAGATAAGCCACTCTTCTATTTCTGTCAGGCGCAGCCGCCCTCGTCCTATTGGGGTCCATTGATAGGCAGTGGTTAAAAAGCGCACGAGCCGCTGTTCTGTTATGAGAGCACTGCAGGACTGTCACTGCAACGGACGGAAGGGCGCAACACAGTGGCAGTGTCTACACGCAACTCCGTACTTACTTATTTCTATGCGCACTTGCGACAACTGGGACTGTTTGCGAGAATCGGGAAGCAACTTGACAAAATCAGCAACAAGTTTAAAAAAAATCATTTGTTGAGCCTAGCATTCATTGATTCAGTCAATTTCTGCATTCTTTTGCTGTCTTGGAGTAGAGTAATTTATTTTTAAAAAATAAGGAAATCAGTCTAGTAGACCTCTATTCTATTCAGACCGTTTGTTTCATAAACAACACGAACAATATTAGTTTACTTATTTATCACAACTTTGGCTGCAATAACTAATTTAAACCACAGTAAAGCACAACGGTGTGCGCTTTCTATACAATATTATCTCGGTTCTCTCATTATCTTGCTCATTGCCATCGCGTTCAAGATGATGAACACTATGGTCATTTTTGCGGAATTTTTCGTGGTCATCTTGAAAGTGCTCTGGGCTTTTGTTACCGCCGGGGCGAAATGGGTGGTGCGGCCGAAGGAGAAGAGTGTAGCGGGACAGGTGTGTGTGATCACCGGGGCTGGAAGCGGTCTGGGTCGGCTGTTCGCCAAGGAGTTCGCTAGAAGACGGGCTGTACTGGTGCTATGGGACATCAACAGCAAAAGCAACGAGGAGACCGCGGAGTTGGTGAGGGAAATCTACCGGGAGCTGGACAGTGAATCTCCGATGGCCAAAGAAGGTGAGTTGCCTGAAAATATCTCTCATCCGATTTTTTTTTGCAACGCGATTCTTTAGGCTCATTATACTTGATCAAATATACGATCAAATATTGTCTGGTCAGACGGGTCAACCTAGGTGTTATTCTATTGATCGCAAAATCGTAATAACAAGCTTTTTTAATAATGAGGGTGTTTTTTTAAAAAGCCAACTAGCCTATCTACTGTCGACTCCGTGTATTAGAATATAAGAGCACATTTGCTGCAGCCTCGATGAGCATCATTCCGAGGAGAACTTCAGTCGGTAAACTAGGCGTGGGTACGGTGCGCTCGCCTCGGGGCAGCTCCCTGTTAAAGTCCTCACTCTCGGTCCCTTCGCGGTTTGTCTGTGCTAGTAGCCTACCCGGTCATTGCCTATAGGGGCGAAAGTGTACAGGCTCATGTTTGACCCGCCACCACCACACACACAAAGTGCTCACGAGCTATAAAATAATGTTTCAGAACTGTTGCATGGCAGTTAAAGGGTCTGACTTGTCCATAAACTTGAAAAGAAAAGTTATTTATTCCATGGCTTGAATTTTAAATGTGTTATTACCTTATTCTGATTTGGACTGTCTATTTATGATTTGACTGTCTTGGCTTCCAGTGATGTACTGTGGTTTATTCTCACTCCCTGTCTCTTCCTCCCTCCCTCTATCCAGGAGCAATAGGAGGGCTAGAGGAGGTGCTTCCGTTCAAGCCTCAGGTGTACACGTACGTTTGTGACGTGGGCAAGCGGGAGAGTGTGTACTCCACGGCGGAGAAGGTGCGTCGGGAGGTGGGCAACGTGGACATGTTGATAAACAACGCTGGCGTGGTCTCTGGTCACCATCTCCTGGAGTGTCCTGACGAGCTGATCGAACGCACCATGGTGGTCAACTGCCACGCACACTTCTGGGTGAGTCCCCCACGCCTACTGTCATCCCTGTCCCCTGTCCCCCACGCCTACTGTCATCTCTGTCCCCTGTCCCCCACGCCTACTGTCATCCCTGTCCCCTGTCCCCCATGCCTACTGTCATCCCTGCCCCCTTTCCCCCAGGCCTACTGTCATCCCTGTCCCCTGTCCCCCATGCCTACTGTAGTGTCATCCCTGTCCCCTGTCCCCCACGCCTACTGTCATCCCTGTCCCCTGTCCCCCACGCCTACTGTCATCCCTGTCCCCTGTCCCCCATGCCTACTGTCATCCCTGTCCCCTGTCCCCCACGCTTACTGTCATCCCTGTCCCCTGTCCCCCATGCCTACTGTAGTGTC
The DNA here is from genome assembly GCF_013265735.2 of Oncorhynchus mykiss. Classification (NCBI taxonomy): domain Eukaryota; kingdom Metazoa; phylum Chordata; class Actinopteri; order Salmoniformes; family Salmonidae; genus Oncorhynchus; species Oncorhynchus mykiss. The sequence goes on along the minus strand of NC_048579.1, from coordinate 4,767,309 downwards.
ATCCCTGTCCCCTGTCCCCCACGCCTACTGTACTGTCATCCCTGTCCCCTGTCCCCCACGCCTACTGCACTGTCATCCCTGTCCCCTGTCCCCCATGCCTACTGTACTGTCATCCCTGTCCCCTGTCCCCATGCCTACTGTAGTGTCATCCCTGTCCCCCATGCCTACTGCACTGTCATCCCTGTCCCCTGTGCCTACTGTAGTGTCATCCCTGTCCCCTGTCCCCCATCCCTACTGTAGTGCCATCCCTGTCCCCTGTCCCCCACGCCTACTGCACTGTCATCCCTGTCCCCTGTCCCCCATGCCTACTGTACTGTCATCCCTGTCCCCTGTCCCCATGCCTACTGTAGTGTCATCCCTGTCCCCCATGCCTACTGCACTGTCATCCCTGTCCCCTGTGCCTACTGTAGTGTCATCCCTGTCCCCTGTCCCCATCCCTACTGTACTGTCATCCCTGTCCCCTGTCCCCCACGCCTACTGCACTGTCATCCCTGTCCCCTGTCCCCCATGCCTACTGTACTGTCATCCCTGTCCCCTGTCCCCATGCCTACTGTAGTGTCATCCCTGTCCCCCATGCCTACTGCACTGTCATCCCTGTCCCCTGTGCCTACTGTAGTGCCATCCCTGTCCCCTGTCCCCCACGCCTACTGTAGTGTCATCCCTGTCCCCTGTCCCCCATGCTTACTGTCATCCCTGTCCCCTGTCCCCCACGCCTACTGTAGTGTCATCCCTGTCCCCTGTCCCCCATGCCTACTGTAGTGTCATCCCTGTCCCCCACGCCTATTGCACTGTCATCCCTGTCCCCTGTCCCCCATGCCTATTGCACTGTCATCCCTGTCCCCTGTCCCCCATGACAGTCCATGTCATCCCTTTCCCCCATGCCTACTGTAGTGTCATCCCTGTCCCCCACGCCTACTGCACTGTCACCCCTGTCCTCCATGCCTACTGTACTGTCATCCCTGTCCCCCACGCCTACTGCACTGTCATCCCTGTCTTCCATCTCTACTGTACTGTCATCCCTGTCCCCTGTCCCCCACGCCTACTGCACTGTCAGCCCTGTACCCCACTCCTACTGTAGTATCATCCCTGTCCCCCACACCTACTGTACTGTCATCCCTGTCCCCTGTCCCCCACGCCTACTGTACTGTCATCCCTGTCCCCTGGCCCCCACACCTACTGTACTGTCATCCCTGTCCCCTGTCCCCCACGCCTACTGTACTGACATCCCTGTCTCCTGTCCCCCACGCCTACTGCACTGTCATCCCTGTCCCCCACGCCTACTGCACTGTCATCCCTGTCCCCCACGCCTACTGCACTGTCATCCCTGTTCCTTGTCCCCCATGCCTACTGCACAGTCATCCCTGTCCCCTGTCCCCCACGCCTACTGCACTGTCATCTCTGTCCCCTGTCCCCCACCCCTACTGTACTGGCATCCCTGTCTCCCATACCTACTATCATCTAAATCACCTTTATTCACCTATCCCTGTCCCCTATCCCTGTCCCCTGTCATTTTTATTTTTTATTTAATTTCACCTTTATTTAACCAGGTAGGCTAGTAGAGAACACCTTTATTTAACCAGGTAGGATAGTTGAGAACAAGTTCTCATTTATAACTGCGACCCTGACCAAGATAAAGCAAAGCAGTTCGACACAGAGTTACACATGGAGTAAAACAAACACACAGTCAATAATACAGTAGAAAAAAATCTATATACAGTAAATGTTTACAGTCCATCCTGATACTAGTCTGGTGTTTACAGTCCATCCTGATACTGGTCTGGTGTTTACAGCTCATCCTGATACTGGTCTGGTGTTTACTGTCCATCCTGATACTGGTCTGGTGTTTACTGTCCATCCTGATACTGGTCTGGTGTTTACTGTCCATCCTGATACTGGTCCGGTGTTTACTGTCCATCCTGATACTGGTCTGGTGTTTACTGTCCATCCTGATACTGGTCTGGTGTTTACAGTCCATCCTGATACTGGTCTGGTGTTTACTGTCCATCCTGATACTGGTCCGGTGTTTACATCACCTCCTGATACTGGTCTGGTGTTTACTGTCCATCCTGATACTGGTCTGGTGTTTACATCACCTCCTGATACTGGTCTGGTGTTTACAGTCCATCCTGATACTGGTCTGGTGTTTACTGTCCATCCTGATACTGGTCTGGTGTTTACAGTCCATCCTGATACTGGTCTGGTGTTTACATCACCTCCTGATACTGGTCTGGTGTTTACTGTCCATCCTGATACTGGTCTGGTGTTTACATCACCTCCTGATACTGGTCTGGTGTTTACAGTCCATCTTGATACTGGTCTGGTGTTTACATCACCTCCTGATACTGGTCTGGTGTTTACAGTCCATGCTGATACTGGTCTGGTGTTTACTGTCCATCCTGATACTGGTCTGGTGTTTACTGTCCATCCTGATACTGGTCCGGTGTTTACAGTCCATCCTGATACTGGTCTGGTGTTTACTGTCCATCCTGATACTGGTCTGGTGTTTACATCACCTCCTGATACTGGTCTGGTGTTTACAGTCCATCCTGATACTGGTCTGGTGTTTACAGTCCATCCTGATACTGGTCTGGTGTTTACTGTCCATCCTGATACTGGTCTGGTGTTTACAGTCCATCCTGATACTGGTCTGGTGTTTACTGTCCATCCTGATACTGGTCTGGTGTTTACAGTCCATCTTGATACTGGTCCGGTGTTTACATCACCTCCTGATACTGGTCTGGTGTTTACTGTCCATCCTGATACTGGTCTGGTGTTTACAGTCCATCCTGATACTGGTCTGGTGTTTACTGTCCATCCTGATACTGGTCCGGTGTTTACATCACCTCCTGATACTGGTCTGGTGTTTACTGTCCATCCTGATACTGGTCTGGTGTTTACAGTCCATCCTGATACTGGTCTGGTGTTTACTGTCCATCCTGATACTGATCTGGTGTTTACAGTCCATCCTGATACTGGTCTGGTGTTTACAGTCCATCCTGATACTGGTCTGGTGTTTACTGTCCATCCTGATACTGGTCTGGTGTTTACTGTCCATCCTGATACTGGTCTGGTGTTTACTGTATCCTACAGTATCTGCTCTCTCAGCAGCACATCTTAACACATCATTGCTGAATGTCCTGGTCTCTCGGTCTCTCTGTCTCTCTGTCTCTGTCTGTCTCTCTCTGTCTCTCTCTTTGTCTCTCTCTGTCTCTGTCTCTCTCTGTCTCTCTCTGTCTCTGTCTCTCTCTCTCTGTCTCTCTCTCGCTCGCTCTCTCGCTCGCTCTCTCGCTCGCTCTCTCGCTCGCTCTGTCTCTCTCTCTCTCATCCTACTCTATGTGTGTGCCAAACTATGGTTTATTTTGGTTTGTGTGTGTGTGCATGTCTGTATGTGTGCCTTTCTCTGTGTCTGGAAAGTAAATGCTGACCATAAATAGTTTCCCTGGCTGCATCTGTAGTCTCATCCAGTCAACATACGCTCCTCTCCTCTCCTCTCCTCTCCTACCAGCCTCAGAAAGAGAGAGGGGTGTGCTGGGTTGAATGTTGTAACAACTGAAGCCAGCTGTTTGGCAGGCAGGCAGGCAAAGATAAATTGCCTCCCAAATGGCACCCTATTCCCTGTGGGTATGGGTCAAAAGTAGTGCACTGCATAGGGAATAGAGTGCCATTTGGGAGGCAGACATAGACTGATGATCCCATTGGTATGTCAATCCCCTCTGCACTGCCCTGAGCCCACTAACATATCCCCCACTTCCGCCATGACACACAGCGAGAGAGTGATGGGCGTGAAGCCCAGCGAGAGAGTGATAGTAGTGCACTATATAGGGAATAGGGTGCCATAGGGCCCTGGTCAACAGTAGTGCACTATATAGGGAATAGGGTGCCATAGGGCCCTGGTCAACAGTAGTGCACTATATAGGGAATAGGGTTCTATAGGGCCCTGGTCAACAGTGGTACACTATATAGGGAATAACGTATAATTTGGGACAGGTTTGTGTTCTCTATTTGTTTTACCCCTTTCTTGCTTGCCGACAGACAGGCAGGCAGGCAGGCAGACAGACAGACAGACAGACAGACGCAGACAGACAGACAGGCAGGCAGGCAGGCAGGCAGTCAGACAGTCAGAGAGTCAGACAGACAGACTCAATCTGCTTGGCCAGAGTAGTTAATTAAAAGCCCATTGAAAGTGCACATCCTGTCTGGGGGGGGGGGGGTGTTAGTAAACGAGTCCATTCTGAGGGCTGCTTAGAGCATTGTTCAGGAGATTTACCCCCCCCCCCCCCTGTGGTGAGGCAGTTGTGACGGGGTGGGGGGGGGGGGGGGGGGGGGGGGGGCACTTTGTTTAGAAACCTGCAGTGAGAGCCGACTAGCTCTGAAGAACCAGGGGGATTTTTATAACACAGGTTGCTTTACAATCGGACATATTTATTAGTTTTTGTTTACATGTGGTGGTGATGAATGATGCGTTGATTGATCGGAGTGCGTGTTTGTTTGCCTTTCTCTGATGCCGCAGGGATTTGAGTGGAGAAGCTGTCTGTTTCATTCTCAGGGATTTGAGTGGAGAGGCTGTGAATTGATTCTTGAAAATGAGCTTGCGCAATCTCTTGTCAGTTCAATGGGCCGTGTAGGAGACAGGTTATATATGACTGATCTATTAAGTTAGTAAAGATTCCCTCGACTTAGCGAAGATTCCCTCAAACTTAGCGAAGATTCCCTCGTCTTAGTGAAGATTCCCTCGTCTTAGTGAAGATTCCCTCGACTTAGTGAAGATTCCCTCGACTTAGCGAAGATTCCCTCGACTTAGTGACGATTCCCTCGACCGTGTAGGATTTATTAATTGCAGCCTATTTCCTATCTGTAATAGATTTTTAACGGTCCCCAGTTCCCTTAGGAGTAGTTTAAAATAGTGCGCTATATTTTGTAATAGGGAGCCATTTGGAACGCCCCCTTAGTCAGTGATACAGCAGTAGTCTGGATTCTCATTAGGGCTGCTCCTGATTTTTTTTTTCTGTCTTGTTCTTTGCGAAGGGACGGACGTAGGGAGGCAGGGAAGGGAGGCAGGGAGGGGACGGACGGAGGGAGGCAGGGAGGGGACGGACGGAGGGAGGCAGGGAGGGGACGGACGGAGGCAGGGAGGGGACGGACGGAGGGAGGCAGGGAGGGGATGGACGGAGGGAGGCAGGGAGGGAGGGGACGGAGGGAGGCAGGGAGGGAGGGGACAGAGAGAGGGAGGCAGGGAGGGGACGGAGAGAGGCAGGGAGGGGACGGATGGAGAGAGGGAGGCAGGGAGGGGACGGACGGAGAGAGGGAGGCAGGGAGGGGACGGAGAGAGGGAGGCAGGGAGGGGACGGAGAGAGGGAGGGGACGGAGAGAGGGAGGCAGGGAGGGGACGGAGAGAGGGAGGCAGGGAGGGGACAGAGAGAGGGAGGCAGGGAGGGGACGGAGAGAGGCAGGGAGGGGACGGACGGAGAGAGGGAGGCAGGGAGGGGACGGAGAGAGGGAGGCAGGGAGGGGACGGAGGCAGGGAGGAGACGGAGAGAGGGAGGGGATGGAGAGAGGGAGGCAGGGAGGGGACGGAAAGAGAGAGGGAGGCAGGGAGGGGACGGAGAGAGGGAGGCAGGGAGGGGACGGAGGCAGGGAGGAGACGGAGAGAGGGAGGGGACGGAGAGAGGGAGGCAGGGAGGGGACGGAGAGAGGGAGGCAGGGAGGGGACGGAGAGAGGGAGGCAGGGAGGGGACGGACGGAGGGAGGGAGGGAGGGAAGTGTGGGTAGATGAAAGCAGGTTCTAATGAATGGGGACAGACCAGCATGTCAGAATGGAGGATTGTGGTCCATTAAAGACACCAGAGTTTGCTGCGGTTTTGGGATTTTTTTGGGGGGGGGTTTGTTGTTGCCTTAGCTAATAATATGGTAATGTATGCCCACGTAAGGCTCTGGCTAAAAGTAGTGCACTATATAGGGAATAGGGTGCCATAGGGCTCTGGTTAAAAGTAGTGCACTATGTAGGGAATAGGGTGCCACTTGGGACTTCCTCTTTGCTCTTACACAAACACATGCAAGCCGGTGTCGTAGCTCACTACATGCAGATGGTCCTATCACACAGAGCTTTGATATGTGTTGTGCCGGTAGGCCATAGCAGGTCGTACACAACTACAATTCCATATTATGACTCAACAACTAACCACATATGGGATATATATATATATATATAATTGATTGGGACATTCAAACAAGTTTAGAGGAAATGATGCTTTTTAAAGCTTTAAAACAGCTTTTGTGGGTATTACTAAACAGGACATTTTTATTTGCCAAAAGAAGGGATTAAAATCAGGGGGAGAGAGTGGTCCTGTTCTTCTGTTTTAGTTTATACAGGAAGGGAGGGAGGTGGTTCCTTCCCAGCTCTGCTGCTTTCTCAAGCCTGTCATCTCTCTGTTTGGACATAAACAGCCTAAAGCACATTTCTCCTCCATGTCTGTTCGAGGTTCATTTTTAATGAGGGAAAAGTAAGAATATATATTATATTAACCTTAATTAAACCTTAATTCGGTTTTCTTTGTATGTCTAGCATTTACAGATTATTATTCCAATGACTATCCCGTAATCAACGACTATCCCGTAACCAACGACTATCCCGTAACCAATGACTATCCCGTATCCCATAACCAATGACTATCCCGTAATCAACGACTATCCTGCAACCAACGACTATCCCGTAACCAACGACTATCCCGTAACCAATGACTATCCCGTAACCAACGACTATCCCGTAACCAACGACTATCCCGTAACCAACGACTATCCCGTAATCAACGACTATCCCGTAACCAATGACTATCCCGTATCCCATAACCAACGACTATCCTGTAACCAACGACTATCCCGTAACCAACGACTATCCCGTAACCAACGACTATCCCGTATCCCATAACCAACGACTATCCTGTAACCAACGACTATCCCGTAACCAACGACTATCCCGTAACCAATGACTATCCCGTAACCAATGACTATCCCGTAACCAACAACTATCCCGTATCCCATAATCAACGACTATCCTGTAACCAACAACTATCCCGTAACCAACGACTCCCATAACCAACAACTATCCCGTAACCAACAACTATCCCGTAACCAACAACTATCCTGTAACCAATGACTATCCTGTAACCAACGACTATCCCGTAACCAACGACTATCCTGTAACCAACAACTATCCCGTAACCAACAACTATCCTGTAACCAATGACTATCCTGTAACCAACGACTATCCCGTAACCTACGACTATCCCGTAACCAACAACTATCCTGTAACCAATGACTATCCCGTAACCAATGACTATCCCGTAACCAACGACTATCCTGTAACCAATGACTATCCCGTAACCAACGACTATCCTGTAACCAACAACTATCCCGTAACCAACAACTATCCTGTAACCAATGACTATCCTGTAACCAACGACTATCCCGTAACCAACGACTATCCTGTAACCAACAACTATCCCGTAACCAACAACTATCCTGTAACCAATGACTATCCTGTAACCAACGACTATCCCGTAACCAACGACTATCCTGTAACCAACAACTATCCCGTAACCAACAACTATCCTGTAACCAACGACTATCCCGTAACCAACGACTATCCCGTAACCAACGACTATCCCGTAACCAACGACTGTCCCGTAACCATCGACTGTCCCGTAACCAACGACTGTCCCGTAACCAACGACTGTCCCGTAACCAACGACTGTCCCGTAACCAAGACTGTCCCGTAACCAACGACTATCCTGCAGGCTGGCCGCAGCTCGGCTGTTACCCAGGGTAACAGTTACAGATAATTATCATAAACTCCTCCTTTCCTCCTCTAAAAAGTCTATCAGAGTCCACAACGTGTACGTGCAGCAGATTCTTGGGACCGTTGATTTTCATACCTTTTCTAATTCTCAGCACGGCTCAAAACTAATTTCTCCAACTGTCAACACATTCAAATGAGTAGAGGATGCGTACGCGGAGCAGGGGGGGTGGTTGGGAATTTTGGGGAGGTGCACGTTCGGGCTGAGCTCCCCCCCACGGACGGTGATCTCAGAGCCGCATACCATTGGGAGGCCAGACTATCGCGTCTACAAGTCTGGACCTTTTACAGTGAAGTTTGAAGTGTTCCCCTTCCCTCTCTGGCCTCTCCAGCAACACCAGACGTTTCCTCCCCTCCCTTCTCTTCTTCTCCTCCTCTCTTCCTCCCCTCCCTCTCTTCTTCTCCTCCTCTCTTCCTCCCCTCCCTTCTCTTCTTCTCCTCCTCTCTTCCTCCCCTCCCTTCTCTTCTTCTCCTCCTGTCTTCCTCCCCTCCCTTCTCTTCTTCTCCTCCTCTCTTCCCCTCCTCCTCTCTGCTCCAACGTGACCTGGCAGTGGGTTCACTGCACTGACTCCATCTGAAATGGTCCAACGAGTGTGGAAACACGACGAAGGGAGAGACGGGAAGGGCAGAGTCCAGATGGGAGGAGGAGAGAGGGGGGCTGAGAGAGATGGAGAGTGTGTGTGTGTGGTGCACGTGTTTTTGGATAGCACGGTTTGAATGGAGCCACGATGGAGATGTGAGCAGGAAGTAGGTGGTTATCTAAGCATGATTCTGCCAGGCAACACACACACACACACACACATACATACAGTGCCCTCCCCTGTCTCCATCATGGGTCTCTGATTGGTCCCTGATGGTCCCAAGGCCTGATTCAGAGGTCCCAGCCCGGCCCAGCATGGGTTCCTGATTGGTCCCTGATGGTCCCAAGGCCTGATTCAGAGGGCCCGGCCCGGCCCAGCATGGATGCAGCTGTATGGGAACCACCCCGCCCAGCTGGTCCCGCGTCACGGATCAGACGTCACTTCCCTTTATTCTTGCGTTTGAGGAAGAGGAGGGGCTATATACGGACACGCCTGGTGCCCGAATGGACGACGTGTGTCGCACAGCTGAGAGTAGAATGTGGAAACTAATGGATTCGGATCAGTCAGCTGTCCTGATGAGCCCGGTATTGGCCTGGTTGTGAGCATCAGGATAATGGACATGGGAAGTTCTGTCTGGTGTACAGAGAGGAGGTACAGTGGTTTCAGCCGTGACTCATTCACAGTTTACAATTTAAGAGGCATTTACAGAGTCCCTCTTCTGAATTGTGGTTTTAAGTAGTGGAGATAACCATGGATAGGGTATTCAACAGGAGAGAGATGCAGTGTCCCTCGATCTCACCGTGCTCATGTAGTGGAAGTTCATCTGGAGGGTGGCAAGAAAAGAGAGAGAGAGAGAGAGAGAGAGAGAGAGAGAGAGAGAGAGAGAGGAAAAGAAGGAAGGCCGTCACTTCCTGTCCTGTCACTTCCAGTCCCTTCACTTCCTGTCCCGTCACTTCCTGTCCCGTCACTTCCTGTCCTGTCACTCCCTACAGGCTAGATTAGACGAAAGGGTCATGGTGAGTTGCTGTCTGACCCACTTATGTGACAATTGGTTTCTTGTCTGCGGATCTTGGGCTTGACGTGATGCCAAGCGACAGGAGATAAGTTCCCCTCCCTGCATTCCTGCCCGGCCCAGAGAAAGGAGGCAGCCAGGCAGAAGGGTCGTACTTGACTGGTTTTATATGAGCCCCCCTTGGACTCAGTGCACCTGTAGGCTGGCTGGACTGGGCTAGTCTGGGCTGGGCTAGTCTGGGCTGGCTAGGCTGGACTGGGCTGACCTGGGCTGGACTGGGCTGAGCTGGGCTGGACTGGGCTGGACTGGGCTAGTCTTGACTGGGCTAGTCTGGGCTGGCTAGGCTGGACTGGGCTGAGCTGGGCTGGACTGGGCTGAGCTGGGCTGGACTGGGCTGGCTAGGCTGGATTGGGCTGAGCTGGGCTGGACTGGGCTGACTGGACTGGGCTGAGCTGGACTAGTCTGGGCTGGCTGGGCTGGGCTGGCTGGGCTGGGCTGGCTGGATGTGGTTGGAGGGAGTTAGCGATTAGGGTATTGTGTGTGTGTGTGCGAGTCTGCGTGTGACAGAGTAGAGGGTGTCTGTGTGACAGAGTAGATGGTGTCTGTGTGACAGAGTACAGGGTGTCTGTGTGACAGAGTACAGGGTGTCTGTGTGACAGAGTACAGGGTGTCTGTGTGACAGAGTAGAGGGTGTCTGTGTGACAGAGTAGAGGGTGTCTGTGTGACAGAGTAGGGGGGTGTCTGTGTGACAGAGTAGAGGGTGTCTGTGTGACAAAGTAGAGGGTGTCTGTGTGACAGAGTAGAGGGTGTCTGTGTGACAGAGTAGAGGGTGTCTGTGTGACAGAGTAGAGGGTGTCTGTGTGACAGAGTAGGGGGGTGTCTGTGTGACAGAGTAGGGGGGTGTCTGTGTGAGCACTGCTGCTACTCACAACCAAGTCTTTCTCTTTAATGAGTCTGGGAAATGTCTGACCACTGTTGCCCTTGATGGCCTGTGTGTGTGTGTGCGTGTGTGTGTGTGCGTGCGTGCGTGTGTAAACCTGAAGGAAGGTAGTCTTGAGGTCTCAGAGGAAAGAGATTTCAGAATAGTATGGATGTTTGAGTTCAGTACTAGAATGTTTTCTATGCATCAAGTGTTTTTGCTTTGTTGCAAATGAAAGGATTAACCTTTCGATCATTTACAATCACACACCTGACTCTCTCCACTCTCTCCACCACAACGATTCCCTTATGTCGCTATGACGACACACTCTCTCTCTCTCTCTCTCTCTCTCTCTCTCTCTCTCTCTCTCTCTCTCTCCGGCCTCCAGTCAGTGTCAGTTCTCTCTCTCTCTCCGGCCTCCAGTCAGTGTCAGTTCTCTCTCTCTCTCTCTCTCTCTCTCTCTCTCTCTCCGGCCTCCACTCAGTGTCAGTCCTCTCTCTCTCTCTCTCTCTCCGGCCTCCAGTCAGTGTCAGTTCTCTCTCTCTCTCTCTCCGGCCTCCAGTCAGTGTCAGTTCTCTCTCTCTCTCTCTCTCCGGCCTCCGGTCAGTGTCAGTTCTCTCTCTCTCTCTCTCTCTCTCTCTCTCTCTCCGGCCTCCAGTCAGTGTCAGTTCTCTCTCTCTCTCTCTCTGGCCTCCAGTCAGTGTCAGTTCTCTCTCTCTCTCTCTTTCTCTCTCTCTCTCTCTCTCTCTCTCTCTCCAGCCTCCAGTCAGTGTCAGTTCTCTCTCTCTCTCCGGCCTCCAGTCAGTGTCAGTTCTCTCTCTCTCTCTCTCTCCGGCCTCCAGTCAGTGTCAGTTCTCTCTATCTCTCTCTCTCTCCGGCCTCCAGTCAGTGTCAGTTCTCTCTCTCTCTCTCTCTCCGGCCTCCAGTCAGTGTCAGTTCTCTCTCTCTCTCCGGCCTCCAGTCAGTGTCAGTTCTCTCTCTCTCTCCGGCCTCCGGTCAGTGTTGGGTTTGTTCTAATTAAATTACCATCTGGTCCTTCTGTGTCTCCAGTATTTGTTCATATTTGGTCATATTGTTATATTATATTTATATATATATATATTATTATACTGCTCCTGTTGGTCAGACACAGGCAGTAATATGCTCTGACACCCCAGCTGTGAGCAGCTTTGTGTGGGCCAGATTCTCTTGCAGCAATTAGAGGCAAGCAGCGGGTAGGACATCCCGGCGGGGGGCCCGTGGGGGCAGGGCGGCTTTCGTTGGGGGGGTGGGTGGGTGGGGGGGTGTAATTCAGCGGAACTGGGATCCTTGAGGCCCAATTACGGACCGTTCTGATGTAAGACATGAACCCCTGGTCGATTTTCACAGGTTTCGTGTCTGAGAGGTCGCCAGAGGTTACCGGCCGACACGCCAGAGATGCCACGAGAAGCAGGGAATCATGGGAGGCCTGGGGGTTTGGGCAGAGAGCGGAGTGGTCCCTGTTCGCTTGCTATATGTAGGCGGAGGTGACCTAACTAGAGACAGAAACTCTGTCTTCCCTCAATCTCTGACCTCACAGAAATGAATTGTTTTCCTGTCCTGATGGCAGGCAGGCCCAGTCATTGTGCTGCTGGATCAAATCACAACCAAGCCTCCCTCCCTCCCTCCTTTCCCCCTGTACATAATGATGCAGTGTGGGAGTGGGTTCCGGGTTGAGTGAGTTGGCTGGACCAGGTACGGGCATATCTCTGCTAATGCTCCGTTTGCACACACGACCCCACACACCCACCTCCATCTTGGCACGGAGAAGCCTGTCTCTGCTCTTTTCCCCTCCTCTCACCCAATGCCCCATCCCTCAATAAATTCAATATTGCAGCAATTTCAGATTTTAATGTCCTGGAAAAGTGATGTTTGGTTCTGCGTCAGATCTTATTGCAGTAATCTACCTAGCTTACTGTTGCAGAACAGAGTACACCACCACCTTACATTACCATGATCTGCCTGCCAGCTCTTTAAATCCCGCTATTCCGTAGATCATAAAGGAAGATTGTCTGGAAGTGATTAATGCGCCTTCTAGCTTCACACATAACAGACAGAGAGAGAAGAGATATCTACACCAGTCTGGTTATCCGACAGACACAGAGAGATACCTACACCAGTCTGGTTATCAGACAGACACAGAGCGATATCTACACCAGTCTGGTTATCAGACAGACACAGAGAGATATCTACACCAGTCTGGTTATCAGACAGACACAGAGCGATATCTACACCAGTCTGGTTATCCGACAGACACAGAGAGATACCTACACCAGTCTGGTTATCAGACAGACACAGAGAGATATCTACACCAGTCTGGTTATCAGACAGACACAGAGAGATCACGGTACCATAAAAGTGTGTGCCTGTGTCCCAAATGGCACCCTATTCCCTATTATAGTGCACTACTTTAGACCAGAGTCCTATGGCACCCTATTCCCTATATAGTGCACTACTTTAGACCAGGGCCTTGGCACCCTATTCCCTATATACTGCACTACTTTAGACCAGAGTCCTATGGGGCCCTATTCCCTATATAGTGCACTACTTTAGACCAGAGCCCTATGGCACCCTATTCCCTATATATAGTGCACTACATTTGTCCAGAGGGTAGTGCTCTATATAGGCCATAGGGTGCCATCTCTCTTTTTTCTCTGACTCTCTCTCTCTCTCTCTTTTCTCTGTCTCGCTCTCTGGCTCTCTCTGTCTCTCTCTTTTCTCTGGCTCTCTCTGTCTCTCTCCTTTCTCTGTCTCTCCCTGTCTCTCTCTCTTTTCTCTGTCTCTCCCTGTCTCTCCCTGTCTCTCCCTGTCTCTCCCTGGCTCTCCCTGGCTCTCCCTGGCTCTCCCTGGCTCTCTCTGGCTCTGGCTCTCTCTGTCTCTCTCTTTTCTCTGGCTCTCTCTGTCTCTCTCTTTTCTCTGTCTCTCCCTGTCTCTCCCTGTCTCTCTCTCTTTTCTCTGTCTCTCCCTGTCCTTCCCTGGCTCTCCCTGGCTCTCCCTGGCTCTCCCTGGCTCTCTCTGGCTCTGGCTCTCTCTGGCTCTGTGAACTGAACTCCTTCAGGGTATGTTTAGAACTCAGTGATATAATCTAGAACTCTGTGTGTTTCTCTTGGCTTCTCTGTTTCATCAAGTTCTACAGTATGGACAATCCTCAACCAACAAAGTACTACTATGGTTGACTCTGTAATACAACACCTAATGTGATAATAAAACATATATATATATATATATATATATATATATATATATAAATATATATATTTATATATATATTTATAAATATATTTATAAATGGGGCAGATGCAATTTAACACCATAACACGTTATTTTTTTAAAAAATGTTTCACCTTTATTTAACCAGGTGAGGCCAGTTGAGAACACCTTTATTTCACCAGGTGAGGCCAGTTGAGAACAAGTTCTCATTTACAACTGCGACCTGGCAAAGATAAAGCATAGCAGAAAGTTGTTCTGTTGTTGTTATTCCTCCTCGACACCAACACCTCAGGTCTAAGTGAAGTTAGCACTGTTAGGCCCTCCCTAGTCTTCATTCTCCCTCAGTGTTAGTCTTCAATCTCCCTCAGTGTTAGTCTTCATTCTCCCTCAGTGTTGGTCTTCAATCTCCCTCAGTGTTGGTCTTCAATCTCCCTCAGTGTTGGTCTTCAATCTCCCTCAGTGTTGGTCTTCAATCTCCCTCATTGTTGGTCTTCAATCTCCCTCAGTGTTAGTCTTCCATCTCCCTCAGTGTTAGTCTTCAATCTCCCTCAGTGTTGGTCTTCAATCTCCCCCAGTGTTGGTCTTCAATCTCCCCCAGTGTTGGTCTTCCATCTCCCTCAGTGTTAGTCTTCAATCTCCCCCAGTGTTGGTCTTCAATCTCCCCCAGTGTTAGTCTTCCATCTCCCTCAGTGTTAGTCTTCAATCTCCCTCAGTGTTGGTCTTCAATCTCCCCCAGTGTTGGTCTTCCATCTCCCTCAGTGTTGGTCTTCAATCTCCCCCAGTGTTGGTCTTCAATCTCCCTCAGTGTTGGTCTTCAATCTCCCCCAGTGTTGGTCTTCCATCTCCCCCAGTGTTGGTCTTCCATCTCCCTCAGTGTTAGTCTTCCATCTCCCTCAGTGTTAGTCTTCAGTCTCCCTCAGTGTTGGTCTTCAATCTCCCCCAGTGTTAGTCTTCAATCTCCCCCAGTGTTGGTCTTCCATCTCCCTCAGTGTTATGTTTCTCACCGATCCCGGTAAATAGAAGTTTCAGTAAGGCACAGATCTAGAATCAGCTTAATCCTTCTTACATTTTTATGTTAACCATTAGAGGGAAGGCCAAAGGGCTCTGGTCAAAAGTAGGGCACTATGTAGGAAATAATGTGCAATTTGGGATACACAACCTCTCACTCTTTCTCTCTCCTATCACTATCTCTCTCTCTTTCTCCCTCTCTCTCTCTCTCATTCTCTCTCTCTCCTATCACTTTCTCTCTCTCACTCTCTCTCTCCTATCACTTTGAGTATTGTTCCACTTGGGCAGCACAGAGGGCAGTCAGTGGACAGCGGTTGAATTGCATTGTGGTCCATGGTGAGTGAACGGGGACCTGTGATTGGTTCTGTCAGCGGGTCTTTAGAGCTGGGCACAGCGCTGGGTACTGGATCTGTGTGGGAAAGAACAGACTCATACAGTAAACCATCTCTCTTCTCTGTGGTGTGCTCTCTCTCCCTCGTTCTCTCCTGTTTTTCCCTCTGTTTGTCTGTCAAAAAGTCTCCCTCTCTTCTCCATGGTGATGTAGAGAAAGGGAGGGAGAGAGCGGGAGGGAGAGAGAGAAACAGAAAGAGGATCAAAGGGTTTTGGCAGAGACAAACTGCACCAGTAAACTAACCTTCCTCTCTTTTTTTCCCTCCTTCCCCCTCTTCTCTCTTTCCTATAGACCACCAAGGCATTCCTTCCCAAGATGTTGGAG
This sequence comes from Oncorhynchus mykiss, assembly GCF_013265735.2. Lineage (NCBI taxonomy): Eukaryota > Metazoa > Chordata > Actinopteri > Salmoniformes > Salmonidae > Oncorhynchus > Oncorhynchus mykiss. The sequence continues at coordinate 4,751,994 of NC_048579.1, read as the reverse complement.
CTGAACCACGGCCACATTGTGACGGTTGCCAGCTCTCTGGGGCTATTCAGCACAGCTGGTGTGGAGGTGAGTTACTTCACATGAATGAGACACTCTCTCTCTGCGGTTGGTTAGTTAGTAGTAAGTACTATGTAGTACACACAGACACAGACACAGAGACAGCGACACAGAGACAGCGACACAGAGACAGCGACACAGAGACAGCGACACAGAGACAGCGACACAGAGACAGCGACACAGAGACAGCGACACAGAGACAGCGACACAGAGACAGCGACACAGAGACAGATATTCGCCTTTCTCATATTATTCCCCCCAACTCTGGAAATTTAAAGAACAGAGATGAGCTTTGTGGGCCCTCTGTCTATAGTAGGGGGGGTCTGGGGGTCTGTTACGGGGCCCTCTGTCTATTGTAGGGGGGGTCTGGGGGTCTGTTACGGGGCCCTCTGTCTATTGTAGGGTGGGGGGGGGGGTCTGGGGGCCTGTTACGGGGCCCTCTGTCTATTGTAGGGGGGGTCTGGGGGTCTGTTACGGGGCCCTCTGTCTATTGTAGGGGGGGGGGGGGGTCTGGGGGTCTGTTACGGGGCCCTCTGTCTATAGTAGGGGGGGTCTGGGGGCCTGTTACGGGGCCCTCTGTCTATTGTAGGGGGGGTCTGGGGGCCTGTTATGGGGCCCTCTGTCTATTGTAGGGGGGGTCTGGGGGCCTGTTACGGGGTCCTCTGTCTATAGTATGGGGGGGGGGGGGGGGGGGTCTGGGGGTCTGTTACGGGGCCCTCTGTCTATTGTAGGGGGGGTCTGGGGGCCTGTTACGGGGCCCTCTGTCTATTGTAGGGGGGTCTGGGGGCCTGTTACGGGGCCCTCTGTCTATTGTAGGGGGGTCTGGGGGCCTGTTACGGGGTCCTCTGTCTATAGCTTGGGGGGGTCTGGGCGTGGGCGCCTGTTACGGGGCCCTCTGTCTGTAGTTCGGGGATCTGGGGGCTTGTTACGGGGCCCTCTGTCTATAGTAGGGTTGGGGTCTGGGGGCCTGTTACGGGGCCCTCTGTCTGTAGTTCGGGGGGTCTAGGGGGCCTGTTACGGGGCCCTCTGTCTATAGCTTGGGGGGGTCTGGGGGGCCTGTTACGGGGCCCTCTGTCTGTAGTTCGGGGGTCTAGGGGGCCTGTTACGGGGCCCTCTGTCTATAGCTTGGGGGGGTCTGGGGGGCCTGTTACGGGGCCCTCTGTCTATAGTAGGGGGGGGGGGTCTGGGGGGCCTGTTACGGGGCCCTCTGTCTGTAGTTCGGGGGGTCTAGGGGGCCTGTTACGGGGCCCTCTGTCTATAGCTTGGGGGGGGTCTGGGGGGCCTGTTACGGCGCCCTCTGTCTATAGCTTGGGGGGGGGTCTGGGCGTGGGCGCCTGTTACGGGGCCCTCTTGCGGGTTACAAGGCCCTCTGTCTGTAGCTGGGGGGGGGGGGGTCCTCTTACGGGCCCCTCTGTTTGCAGCTGGGGGGGGTCTGGGGCTGGGCCCATAGGGCCCTTGGCCCTGAGTGAAGAACAGGCTGACATGTCTCCGTGGGAGGGAGACATCTTCATCAGGTTCTTTGTGAAACCATCGCAGCTCTCTCAGTATTCACATCACAGCCAATTCACTCTAAATGGAGGGGACTTTGTTTTCACATTTTTTTTGTGTGTGGGGGGGGGGTCATCTTTCGTCCAGGCCCCTCACTGTGTCTTTTTGTGTGTTATCTGAGTCAGTGTTAAAAGGATTTGATGTGGTCATTTGTCCCGGGGACAATAAGAAGAGTGGCTGTAGCTGTCACTCTCTGTTGTGTGTTCCAGAGAAGCCTTCTAGAATGCTTCTTTAATATTCTAGAACACACATGGACTCCCTTTCACTCCCTCTCTCCATTCCAGAGTGGTGTCATTTTCATTCTGTCTTTAGGCACCGCTACCCCATTGCCTTTTGTTTTCCTAGCTGTTGTTGCACAGGCGGGAACTCATCCATAACCATTAAGTCTCTCTTCAAAGGGACTGGAGCACAGTCAAGGTTTTAACCTATAATACTTCATAGAAATTGAATGTGATTTTAAGGCAGGAGGGACTATTCATTTTAGGAACCATAGTTTGGCAGGCATGTCACGTGGGCACAGTCTCATCTCCTTTATCCTCTCTGGGTTTGCCCAAGCTGCTTTTGAAGATTAGGCCCCCGGCAAACCATCAAACCCTCCCCGCCCCATAAATCAATCCAACCCCAACCCAACCCAATCCCAGCCCATAACCCAATCCAATCCCAGCCCATCCCCAACCCAATCCCAACCCATTATCCAACCCCAACCCATAACCCAACCCATCCCCAACCCAATCCCAGCCCATAACCCAATCGAATCCCAACCCATAACCCAACCCATCCCCAACCCAACCCAATCCCAGCCCATAACCCAATCCCAACCCATAACCCAACCCATCCCCAACCCAATCCCAGCCCATAACCCAATCCAATCCCAGCCCATAACCCAACCCAATCCCAGCCCATAACCCAATCCAATCCCAGCCCATAACCCAATCCCAGCCCATAACCCAATCCCAGCCCATAACCCAATCCCAACCCATAACCCAACCCATCCCCAACCCAATCCCAGCCCATAACCCAATCCCAACGCCCATTCTATTCCAGTGTAATTCTACGACTGTGTCTTTACTCCGGTGTGATAGCTACACAGGATTTAACAGGGACACCTTTTCCTCTCATGACCCCCTATAGGATTACTGCGCCAGTAAGTTCGGGGCCATCGGCTTCCACGAGTCGCTGAGCCACGAGATCAAGGCTTCGGATAAGGACGGCATTAAGATGACCCTGGTGTGTCCCTACCTGGTGGACACGGGCATGTTCAAAGGCTGCAGGATAAGGTGAGACATCCATCAATCAATCAATCAATCAATCAATCACTCAATCAAATAATCAAATAATCAATCAATCAATCAAATAATCAATCAATCAATCAATCAATCAAATAATCAATCAATCATTAAATCAAATAATCAATCAAATAATCAAATAATCAATCAATCAATCAATCAAATAATCAATCAATCATTAAATCAAATAATCAATCAAATAATCAAATAATCAATCAATCAATCAATCAAATAATCAAATAATCAATCAATCAATCAATCAAATAATCAAATAATCAATCAAATAATCAAATAATCAATCAATCATTAAATCAAATAATCAATCAAATAATCAAATAATCAATCATTAAATCAAATAATCAATCAAATAATCAATCAATCAAATAATCAAATAATCAATTAATCAAATAATCAGTCATTCCACTCAAATCAATTAATCATGAGGTGATTCATAACATTTTCGTAGTGCTTTGTCACTTAGCATTTAAATGGCTATTTAAATATACGTTGGAGGTTAATAATTAAATTAAATTATTTAAATTATTAAATTAAACGAAACCAGGGAGCCTACTGCTAACAGCAATGTTCCTTAAAAACAAATTCAGTCACGGAGCAAATTTCCCGTCTACTGAGAGCGCACGCAAACTTCAACGTTGTGAAAATTCTACTTATGACGCGCGTTTATTGTGACCACTGAGACACTACCCACTTTGAGTTACAGTTTTAACATTGGACCAGTAGGTCACTGTGGCTATTTTATCATAATGTAGATCTATCAGAGTGCCCGATCATCAAAAACTATGGAGAAAATGCATCCCATAATAATATCCTACCATCAAAAACTATGGAGAAAATGCATCCCATAATATTTTAACATGGAAATAGCTGTTCTGTCATTCAGACTACAGGAGCAGACAATGTGTGGTGTTCAATGTAGACCTACATTCCATCAGACTTTGGAATAAAAACACACGCCAGGGCTTGACCTTTAACCTGTTGATCCACTTGGTCCTTCAGACAAGGAGGTGACTGAATATTTTGTGTTTAATGCAAGAAACCACTTTACAAAATAAAATGCATAATTATTCCCAAACCATTATTACAGGAGAATCAGTCAAATGATGCTACCCCTCTGCCTATTGGCTACTTATCTTATTCAAACCTCTCTTAAAATACAACACTGCCCCTTTAAGACAGAACAAAAGCTCTCCGTTACCTGACTGGCTTTTCAGAGATGTCTGGAAATATACAGGTTTATGTGCTCTTGTAGGAAGCAATCACTTCCCCCATTGCTGACTATAAATTAGCTATAACTTGGCTAATAACTCGCTAACTAGAAAGATTATGTACAAATATACACACATGGCTACATGCAATGGGCTAGTGATGTACTGCAATGCACTGTACTGTATTGTACTATACACTGAGTGTACAAAACATTACGAACACCTGATCTTTCCATGACGTAGACTGACCAGGTCAATCCAGGTGAAATCTATGTTCCCTTATTGATGTCACCTGTTAAATCCACTTCAAATCAGTGTAGATGAAGGGGAGGAGACATGGTTAAATCCACTCCAATCAGTGTAGATGAAGGGGAGGAGACATGGTTAAATCCACTCCAATCAGTGTAGATGAAGGGGAGGAGACATGGTTAAATCCACTCCAATCAGTGTAGATGAAGGGGAGGAGACATGGTTAAATCCACTCCAATCAGTGTAGATGAAGGGGAGGAGACATGGTTAAATCCACTCCAATCAGTGTAGATGAAGGGGAGGAGACATGGTTAAATCCACTCCAATCAGTGTAGATGAAGGGGAGGAGACATGGTTAAATCCACTCCAATCAGTGTTGATGAAGGGGAGGAGACATGGTTAAATCCACTCCAATCAGTGTAGATGAAGGGGAGGAGACATGGTTAAATCCACTCCAATCAGTGTAGATGAAGGGGAGGAGACATGGTTAAATCCACTCCAATCAGTGTAGATGAAGGGGAGGAGACAGGTGGTTAAAGGAGGATTTTTAAGCCTTGAGACAATTGAGACATGGATTGTGTATGTGGGCCATTCAGAGGGTGAATGGGCAAGACAAAATATTTAAGTGCCTTTGAACGGGGTATGGTAGTAGGTGCCAGGCGCATGGGTTTGAGTGTGTCAAGAACTGCAACGCTGCTGGGTTTTTCAGGCTCAACAGTTTCCCTGTGTGCATCAAGAACGGTCCACCACCCAAAGGTCATCCAGCCAAGTTGTCACAACTATGGGAAGCATTGGAGTCTACAAGGGCCAGCATCCTTTCCACACCTTGTAGAGTCCGTGCCCCGACAAATTGAGGCTGTTCCGTGGGGCAAAAGGGAGCGCAACTCAATATTAGGAAGGTGTTCTTAATGTTTTGTACACTCAGTGTACTGCACTGTTCTACGGAGTTGACTAGTGCCTTAACCTGTATGTCGATGTCAGTGTTTCACCTAGAGCTCTACCAAACCAAGGGACACCCTCTCTACCTCCCCTGACAGGTGTACCGTGAATACTGTTCCCCTCTTTAGTGACAATGGTTCCCCCCCCGCTGTGGAAGTGGAAGGGTTTCTGTATCTGAACTGGCCTGTTCTAGGTGTGGATATCGATAGACATGGTTTAGATAAGATCAGACTTGGTTGTCTGTTGTGTACAGACTCTAACACTACGTTGCTGAATAGCACCCTGGGCACTTTCCCCTTGTGTTTATGTGTGTGTTCTGCCCTCGTTCTGGCTGTCTCTAACTGTTATGACACTTCCTGTCTGTACAGGAAAGAAATCGAGCCATTCCTGCCTCCCCTGAAGCCAGAGTTCTGTGTAACACAGTCTATGAGGGCCATTCTCACCGATCAGGCTATGATCTGCACCCCACGCATAGTGTATATGGTTAACTTCATGAAAAGGTCAGTCCAGTCTTTCTCTCTCTGTCTTTCTCTCTCTCAATTCAATTAATAAATACATGCTTTATTGGCATGAATGGGTGGTTGCCATCTCTACTCTACTCTCTTCTCTTTCCACATTCCTCTCTTCTCTTTCCACATCCCTCTCTTCTCCTTCCACATTCCTCTCTTCTCTTTCCACATCCCTCTCCTCTCTTTCCACATCCCTCTCCTCTCTTTCCACATCCCTCTCCTCTCTTTCCACATCCCTCTCCTCTCTTTCCACATCCCTCTCCTCTCTTTCCACATCCCTCTCCTCTCTTTCCACATCCCTCTCCTCTCTTTCCACATCCCTCTCCTCTCTTTCCACATGCCTCTCTTCTCTTTCCACATACCTCTCCTCTCTCCTTTCTACAGTGTGTTGTGAATGAATTCATGTCTCTAAATGAAGAGCTTTGTGTATCTGACCTCTGTTTTCTCTCTCCTCTCTACAGCTTCCTGCCCTTCGAGGCCATCGTTTGTATGTACAGGTTCCTCGGTGCTGATAAGTGTATGTACCCCTTCCTTGCCCAGAGGAAGGAGCTGATGAACAACAACGAGGCTAAGGGGGACGTCTAGGGGGCGCTGTTGCCGCATGGTGGGGTGGGGCCCATAACCCTAGAGGCACAAGGATAAGACCACTGAGGGTGCATGGAGGAGGAGGAGGAGGAGGAGGATTTAAAAAGACTGAATCTAGACTGGTGAACTTGCATTGAGCAGATACAAAGGTCCTCTGAAACGATACCAGCTGTGTACTAAACAAAGGATTTTATTTCTCTTAGTTTTTTTTTTTCATATTGTCTTTTTATTTTTTTAATGTTTTTCTTCTTCTAAGGTTTGTTTAAAGAAACCAACCATCTATATACTGTGTCAATAGTTGTTTTTTTTTTTGTTTTTTTTTTAAATCATATGAAAAAAAGGTATTAACTATTTACGTAATGTAGTCACCAACTCTCTATTTAGTATCTTTGTGGAAATATACAGTATGTTACTGTACAGTCAAATCTTATCACTTTCACTTTCTCTTTTATTTGTAGACATGCACTGTAATATTAATTAATAATTCTCTACACGGCCAAGTCTCTGTTAGAAACGGTTCAAAATAGGCATTTTATCACCAGGACCGACATGCAAAATAAATTTAAACACGTACGTGTTATTCAATCATTGCCGCAACACAGCTCACGTTTCTCGGCGAGCGTCTGGGTAGCCAGGTGCTGAAATTAGAACTGCAAGTCCCGCCTCTCCCATCTCCTCATTGGTTGTTAGGAGCATATACCCACATGGGTGATTGAAAGATGAACTGAGGTGCACACACTCCAGTCCAGTTGGTGGTGGTAATGCACCTTAAAGTTGGTTGCCATCCGCCCATGTAAACTCCACAGAAGAAGAAGCCTGAAGGAGGAGAGATTACTAGAAACAAACCCTTTTATCTGTGGATTCATTGTAGGAGTAGAAGGACCTTGTTGCATTTCAGGTAAAACAACAACCCAATGTTTATATCCCTGGACAAATTAGCTAGCAACAGAAAGCGAGCTAGCTAAATTGACATAAATGTTTAATGATTTTGACCTGTCCACAAATTAATATAGTTGGTTCAGAGTTTGTTTTGATATTTTCACTGGTCAGGTGTGGGTGGACAAAGTCAGCATGCACGCAAGCAGTCTGGTCAACATGTTAGGGTTGCATATTTCTGGTAATTTTCAGAAAATTCTGGTTAAAAGATTCCCAGAATCAAGATGGGGGGGGGGGGGGGGGGGGGGGGAGACAGGAAATCCTGTCCCCTCCAACCAGAATTTCTGGACAACCTGGGGATTTTGGGGAAACACTACCCAGCAACCCCTGCGGCTCAGTCTAACCAATCATGCCATGATGCTCCAAATGGTTATTCAATCATGCTGTAGCGATCAGAGCTTGCGTTTATGTATTTTAATTCCTTCTGATCATATGAAGATCTTCCGATTTATTCCATCTATTTCAAACAGTTCATATTAGTTGTACCTACCGGCCATTGATTTGGGTAAATCTATCAGCCAAATGTCTCGTTAATTTAATGTGACTTGGCTTTCAGCAGTCGACTTACGATCTTTATCACACTTCTGACTTATTGATGGCCGTATCAATCACCACATCGTAAGGCGTACAACGCCGTTCAAAAGGGTTAACTTAGAAAGGTCCTTGTTTTCCATAAAAACATACATGAAATGAGTTGCAAAAAAATTAAATAGGAAAAATAGTCAAAATGTTAACAAGGTTATAAATAATGTATTTTTTCCTTGAAATAATAATTGTGTCCTCTTTGACAAACTTTGCTTTTGTCAGAAGAATCATCCGTTTGCAGCAATTATAGCCTCGCAGACTTTTGGCACTCTAGTTTTTTGAGGTAATCTGAAGAGATTTCACCCCATGCTTCCTGAAGCAAGTTGGATTGGCTTGATGGGCACTTCTTACGTACCATACGGTCAAGCTGCTCCCACAACAGCTCAATAGGGTTGAGATCCAGTGACTGTGCTGGCCACTCCATTAGAGACAGCTGGTATTCTGACTGCTTCTTCCCTAAATAGTTATTGCATAGTTTGGCGCTGTGCTTTGGGTCATTGTCCTGTTGTAGAAGGGAATTGGCTCCATTTAAGCGCCGTCCACAGGGTATGGCGTTGCAAAATGGAGTGATATCCTTCCTTCTTCAAGATCTTCTTTACTCTGGACAAATCTCCCACTTTACCGCCACCAAAGCACCCCGAGACCATCACATTGCCTCCACCATGCTTGACAGATGGCGTCAAGCACTCCTCCAGCATCTTTTCATTTTTTCTCCATCTCATAAATGTTCTTCTTTATGAAGCGAACACCTCAAACTTAGACTCGTCTGTCCATAACATAACTTAGACTTTTCTCCCCAATCTTTCTCTGCCCAATGTCTGTGTTCTTTTTCCCATCTTAATATTTTATTTTTATTGGCCAGTCTGAGATATGGCTTTTTCTTTGCAACTCTGCCTAGAAGGCCAGCATCCCAGAGTCGCCTCTTCACTGTCGCGGTGCAGTGTTTTGTGGGTAATATTTAATGAAGCTGCCAGTTGAGGACTTGTGAGGCGTCTGTTTCTCAAACTAGACACTCTAATGTACTTGTCCTCTTGCTCAGTTGTGCACCGGGGCCTCCCACTCCTCTTTCTATTCTGGTTAGAGACAGTTCTGTGAAGGGAGTAGTACACAGTGTTGTACGAGATCTTCAGTTTCTTGGCAATTTCTCACATGGAATAGCCTTCATTTCACAGAACAAGAATAGACAAAAAAATTCAGAAGAAAGTTATTTGTTTCTGGCCATTTTGAGCCTGTAATCGAACCCACAAATGCTGATGCTCCAGATACTCAACTAATCTAGGTATTTCTAATGTATTTCTAATGATCAATTATCCTTTTAAAATGATAAACTTGGTTTAGCTAACACAATGTGCCATTGGAACATAGGAGTGATGGTTGCTGATAATGGGCCTCTGTACGCCTATGTAGATATTCCATTAAAAATCAGCAGTTTCCAGCTACAATAGTCATTTACAACATTAACAATGTCTACACTGTATTTCTTATCAATTTGATGATATTTTAATGGACGAAAAAAAGTGTTTCTTTCAAAAACAAGGACATTTCTCAGTGACCTCAAACCTTTGAACGGTAGAATGAAACCAATGAACAGCCCTTTTATCTATCAGTGTGTGACGTGTGTGAGGAGGAACTATGTCTGGTCTGTTTTCACGTCTTAGCTCAGTACGTTCAGTAGTGTCTCTCTCTCTCTCTCTCTCTGTCTCTCTCTGTCTCTCTCTCTGTCTCTCTCTGTCTCTCTCTCTGTCTCTCTCTCTGTCTCTCTCTCTGTCTCTCTCTCTGTCTCTCTCTCTGTCTCTCTCTCTGTCTCTCTCTCTGTCTCTCTCTCTGTCTCTCTCTGTCTCTCTCTCTGTCTCTCTCTCTCTCTCTCTCTCTCTCTCTCCAATGTCCTCCACCATTTGCATAAAGTGACAGTGAAAATGAAAACATTGGTTGATCTGTTTTGCGAATAGAGTACCACGTTGCCCTTCGTGGAAAACGTTGACTGCCGCCAGGTTTGCAAATTTCTGGTAACTTTCCCTAAAATCCCAAGAGTTTCAAGAAATTCTGGTTTTTAAAAGATTTTCGGATTTAAAAAGACGGTAAACCAGAATCGTCCAACTTGTTTTGCTGCTTGTATATTTGATAAACTTTAGGCGGGAGGAGCAGGACTGCAGAGTTTTATGACTCGTTGAAATACATTCCAATAGGCGTCAGTCCTCCAGTGATGAGCCTAAATTCTCTACCTCTTCATTTGCCATTCATTGACGGTATGACACAAGCCTCATTTTGTAATTCTTTCTTAAAAAACTGCTCTTTTTTTTTTAAGCAGATTGTGGTTCTGATGTTTTTTTTTGTTGTTGTTGTCTTTTAACTAACTTAAAAATGAATAAAGTGATTTTAGATTATTTGATTATTACGTGGCGTGTCTGTCTCCTCTTTAAGCCGGTATTCAAAAAGAGACTCAGAGTGCTGATCTAGGATCAGTTGTGTCTTTCAGATCATAACACAACATATAACATAAGCACTGATAAGCACTCCTAGACTGAAACAGTGCTGATCTAGGATCAGTTGTGTCTTTCAGATCATAACATATAACATGGGATGGCGAGGACTGATAAGCACTCCTAGACTGAAACAGTGCTGATCTAGGATCAGTTGTGTCTTTCAGATCATAACACAACATATAACATGGGATGGTGGGGACTGATAAGCACTCCTAGACTGAAACAGTGCTGATCTAGGATCAGTTGTGTCTTTCAGATCATAACATATAACATGGGATGGCGAGGACTGATAAGCACTCCTAGACTGAAACAGTGCTGATCTAGGATCAGTTGTGTCTTTCAGATCATAACACAACATATAACATGGGATGGCGGGGACTGATAAGCACTCCTAGACTGAAACAGTGCTGATCTAGGATCAGTTGTGTCTTTCAGATCATAACATATAACATGGGATGGCGAGGACTGATAAGCACTCCTAGACTGAAACAGGCCCTGTCCTGATTTCTTAGCTGGGACAGTGAACACAATGGATTCTACACACACACAAGATACTATTGATAGTTCACATGACATTACCTTGTGCTGTAAAGCACTGTCTGCTTCCATAATGACTGATAGAGCAGGTCAAAAAGGGAGATGTGATGAAGCCCAGAAGGATGTGATTGAACATAATGTGTGTGTGTGTGTGTGTGTGTGTGTGTGTGTGTGTGTGTGTGTGTGTGTGTGTGTGTGTACTGTCAATACGTTGCAGGATGGATGTGTGTATTGTCAGATCTCATGGGTCTCACCCTGATTCCATTACATCACTCAGAATGTTACCACGAGCTGTCAACAACCCACCAATAGAATATCACCATCTACCCACCAATAGAATATCACCATCTACTGACCCCACCAATAGAATATCACCATCTACTGACCCCACCAATAGAATATCACCATCTACCCACCAATAGAATATCACCATCTACCCACCAATAGAATATCACCATCTACCCACCAATAGAATATCACCATCTACTGACCCCACCAATAGAATATCACCACATGTCAGAACACAACAGCAGGTCAACTGCTCTGACAAATTAGTGCAGATGATGGTAGTGTCTCAATTTGTGCTCTATTCCTTATAATGTGCACTACCTGGTCAAAGGAGGTGCGCTATTAGGGAATAGTGTGTCAGTTGGGATGCAAACAATGTGTAATAAAACCTACATTAATAATCAAAACATCTGTATCAGACGTTACATGCATTAGGGAGCTCTGCCTTAACAAATTGTAGCTTCTAAAAACTGAGGGGGAAGTTTCCCTTTCAAACTGTCACTCACTTCTTCTTTTCTTAGTATGTACCACCCTCGTATTCCTCCCCTTCTCCTACCTCCCCACCTCCTCCCTCCCCTTCTACTATCTCCCCTCCTCCTTCCTCCCCTTCTCCTTCCTCCCCTTCTCCTACCTCCCCTCCTTCCTCCCTTCTCCTACCTCCCCACCTCCTCCCTCCCCTTCTACTATCTCCCCTCCTCCTTCCTCCCCTTCTCCTTCCTCCCCTTCTCCTACCTCCCCTCCTTCCTCCCTTCTCCTACCTCCCCTCCTTCTTCCTCCCCTTCTTCTACCTCCCCTCCTTCTTCCTCCCCTTCTCCTACCTCCCCTCCTCCTTCATACCCTTCTCCTATCTCCCCTCCTCCTTCCTCCCCTTCTCCTACCTCCCCTCCTCCTTCATACCCTTCTCCTATCTCCCCTCCTCCTTCATACCCTTCTTCTACCTCCCCTCCTCCTTCCTCCCCTTCTCCTACCTCCCCTCCTCCTTCATACCCTTCTCCTACCTCCCCTCCTCCTTCATACCCTTCTCCTATCTCCCCTCCTCCTTCATACCCTTCTTCTACCTCCCCTCCTCCTTCCTCCCCTTCTCCTACCTCCCCTCCTCCTTCATACCCTTCTCCTACCTCCCCTCCTCCTTCATACCCTTCTCCTACCTCCCCTCCTCCTTCATACCCTTCTCCTATCTCCCCTCCTCCTTCCTCCCCTTCTCCTATCTCCCCTCCTCCTTCCTCCCCTTCTCCTATCTCCCCTCCTATTCTTCCTCCCCTCCCTATCACTCCCCTGGTCCTTCTTCGTATCCATCCCCTCTTCCTTCCATAAGGCCGTTGTGTTCATGGATGTCATTGTCCTCCCATGTTGTTGCCACATCACGTGACTCATACACATAGATATGGGTGTTGGCTACAGGAGCCGCGATCCGCTGTTGTGTCTTTGTGTCCTAATACAGTAACCTCCCATCCCCATACAGTATATGTGACTGTACGAGACAATCAAGTCCTACTCCTCGGGTGAGTCAGAGTGACTGCTGACTGATCTGATCCAGCCCCATGTCGTTATTGATTCAAAGCATCCCTTTCAAACTGTTGATGTACTCACTCACACACTCCTTCCATTCTTACTAGCACCCTCCTATTCATCCCCTCTTCTGTCCTCCACTCCTATTCTTCTGTTCTTTCTCCCCTCCTTCCTATTCATCCCCTGTCACGCCCTGACCTCAGAGAGCCTTTTTATGTCTCTATTTGCTTTGGTCAGGGTGTGATTTGGGGTGGGCATTCTATGTTTTGTTTTTCTTTGATTTTGTATTTCTATGTTTTGACCTGGTATGGTTCTCAATCAGGGACAGCTGTCTATCGTTGTCTCTGATTGGGAACCATACTTAGGTAGCCCTTTTCCCCTCCTCTCTGTGTGGAAAGTTAACTTTTGTTTAATGCACATAGCCCTTAAGCATCACGGTTGTGGTGTATCATTTATTGTTTTGTTGCCCTCATCATAATAAATAAAAGGAATATGTACGCTCACCACGCTAAGCTTTGGTCCAGTTCTTTCAACGGCCGTGACATCCCCTCCCTCAGAGCTGTACTGTAGCGGTTAGTAGCTAGCTACTGCAGCATCACCACCACCTAGCTACTACAGCACCACCACCATCTATCTACAGCACCACCTCCACCTAGCTAACTACTGCAGCACCACCATCTAGCTAGCTACTGCAGCACCACCATCTAGCTGGCTACTGCAGCAGCACCACCTAGCTAGCTACTACAGCACCACCATCTAGCTGGCTACTGCAGCAGCACCACCTAGCTAGCTACTACAGCACCACCACCACCTAGCTACTACAGCACCACCACCATCTATCTACAGCACCACCTCCACCTAGCTAACTACTGCAGCACCACCATCTAGCTAGCTACTGCAGCACCACCATCTAGCTGGCTACTGCAGCAGCACCCCCTAGCTAGCTACTACAGCACCACCACCTAGCTAGCTACTGCAGCACCACCACCTAGCTAGCTACTGCACCACCACCATCTAGCTAGCTACTGCACCACCTCCACCACCTCCACGTAGCTAGCTACTGCACCACCTCCACCTAGCTAGCTCCTGCACCATCTCCACCTAGCTGGCTACTGCACCACCTCCACCTAGCTAGCTACAGCACCACCTCCCCCTAGCTAGCTACTGCACCACTTCCCCCTAGCTAGCTACAGCACCACCTCCACCTAGCTAGCTACTGCACCACCTCCACCACCTCCACCTAGCTTTCTCCTGCACCATCTCCACCTAGCTAACTACTGTGTGTTTGTGGTCTGTGAATAAAGAGTCAGCCCAAAGACAAACCTGGGCAAAACGGGAGCACAGTGACCGCAGCCTTTTGTTCCATCCCAGCACTAACACACTTGATTAAAACTTCAAATGGAAGTTCTTCCTCCCTCGCCTGGAGCCAAAACTATCTGGCCAGGAGAGGAAGTTACAGATCTGCTGAGAATTCACATGGACTAAAAAAAAACCTAAACAAACTATTGGCTTGATATCTATTCTAATCTCTAATCGTTCATTCATCAACGTCTGTAGGATTCCTTTTTCTATCTTTAACCCCCGTTAGCGTGGAAGTCATTTAGATGGTTTTAATTGAGCAGGTTGATAACACATCATTCAAATGGAAAAATCAATGGCGCTGGCATTTGTTTCCACATGGCCACGGACAGGCTCAAACAGTATCGATGATTTGATTCTATTTACGTCAGGGGATGTTCCCTACTTGGCTTCCCATGTTGGAGGGACGGAGCGGGGCAATTCGTCCTAGGAGTCGGCCTTTAACTCTGGCTGTCACTACTCACTACCCTGGCCCTCGAGAAGAGGAGAAACGGGAGAAAAGATAGAAGAGAGAAGATGGCTCTTCTGTGAGAACAGGAGAGGAGAGATGGAACTAGATGGCTCTAATGTGTGAGAACAGGAGAGGAGAGATGGGACTAGATGGCTCTAATGTGTGAGAACAGGAGAGGAGAGATTGCAAGTTCAAATCCCCCGAGCTGACAAGGTACAAATCTGTTGTTCTGCCCCTGAACAGGCAGTTAACCCACTGTTCCTAGGCCCTCATTGAAAATAGGAATTTGTTCTTAACAGACTTGCCTAGTTAAATAAAGGTAAAATAAAAAAAACACAGGAAGTAGACCCACATCATGTGGAGTGTTACACTACATGAAAACCAGAAGAAGAAACAACTTCCTCTAACATTCCTCCAACCTAGCATTTAAATCACACAATGACAGTTTTCCCATGTTACTAGACAGGAAGTAGACCCACATCATGTGGAGTGTTGCACTACATGAAAACCAGAAGAAGAAACAACTTCCTCTAACATTCCTCCAACCTAGCATTTAAATCACACAATGACAGTTTTCCCATGTTACTAGACAAGAGACAGGCAGATATCACAACTCCCACTGGGCCACAGTGAACCGATACTTTAATCAACGTAGACATGTTTGATAGTGCACTAGATAATAGGGAATAGGGTGCCATTTGGGACACATTTACAGTGAGTCACCAGACCTGGTGATATGGGGTTGTTAGTACTGAGTCAAACACTGAACTACCAGACTAGAGGCTGTTCCAAAACCCCAGCAGGAGAATCTGATGACCATGAATGAATAGGGCACAGCAAATGGCACCCTATTCCATATGGGCTCTCCTCAAAAGTAGTACACTACATATAGGGAATAGGGTGTCATAGGGCTCTGGTCTAAAGTAGTGCACTATATAGGGAATAGGGCCCCATAGGGCTCTGGTCTATAGTAGTGCACTATATAGGGAATAGGGTGCCATAGGGTTCTGGTCTAAAGTAGTGCACTTTATAGGGAATAGGGTGCCATAGGGCTCTGGTCTAAAGTAGTGTACTATATAGGGAATAGGGTGCCATAGGGCTCTGGTCTAAAGTAGTGTACTATATAGGGAATAGGGTGCCATAGGGCTCTGGTCTAAAGTAGTGCACTATTAGGGAATAGGGCTCTGGTCTATAGTAGCACACTATATAGGGAATAGGGCTCTGGTCTAAAGTAGTGCTCTATATAGGGAATAGGGCTCTGGTCTATAGTAGTACACTATATAGGGAATAGGGCTCTGGTCTAAAGTAGTGCTCTATATAGGGAATAGGGCTCTGGTCTAAAGTAGTACACTATATAGGGAATAGGGCTCTGGTCTAAAGTAGTGCTCTATATAGGGAATAGGGCTCTGGTCTAAAGTAGTACACTATATAGGGAATAGGGCTCTGGTCTATAGTAGTACACTATATAGGGAATAGGGCTCTGGTCTAAAGTAGTGCTCTACATAGGGAATAGGGCTCTGGTCTAAAGTAGTACATTATATAGGGAATAGGGTGCCATAGGGCTCTGGTCTCAAGTAGTGCACTATATAGGGAATAGGGTGCCATAGGGCTCTGGTCTAAAGTAGTACATTATATAGGGAATAGGGTGCCATAGGGCTCTGGTCTAAAGTAGTGCACTATATAGGGAATAGGGCCCCATAGGGCTCTGGTCTATAGTAGTGCACTATATAGGGAATAGGGTGCCATAGGGTTCTGGTCTAAAGTAGTGCACTTTATAGGGAATAGGGTGCCATAGGGCTCTGGTCTCAAGTAGTGCACTATATAGGGAATAGGGTGCCATAGGGCTCTGGTCTAAAGTAGTACATTATATAGGGAATAGGGTGCCATAGGGCTCTGGTCTAAAGTAGTACATTATATAGGGAATAGGGTGCCATAGGGCTCTGGTCTAAAGTAGTGCACTATATAGGGAATAGGGTTCCATTTGGGATGTGGGACTTGTATTGCAGGGAGACTGAGTTTCCTTCCCAAACTGGGAACATTCCCATTGAGGAAAAGGAAACCCTTTAGGAATGCCATGCTAGATAATATGCAAATCATTTAGTCTCACTGCCTTTTGAGTTCCCTGAACTTCAGAATGTACACTCACCTCTTCATTAATGATTCACCAATGAGATTCTTTAAATAGCTCTGGGGGGGGGGTGGAGATTTCCACATAAGGTTCTGTATTTAGATATGGGGGTGGATCCGTAAATACTATGATCAATCATTCTAGTTCTATGAGTGGAACATACAGTCCCTGACATAGTTATCTGGACAGTGAAGCAAAATCTTTTGCATTTGGCTCAATACTCCAGCATTTTGGATTTGAGATCAAATGTTGCTAACCTCTCACCATTACCAATAACAGGGAAGGTTAGCGTTTTGCGGGGGTCGTTTTGTGCTTCTTTCTCACTCATCATTATTCACGATTCATTTGTGATTATACATAATCATGGTAGCATCCATGTGAATGTAGAAGTGTTAAGAAACATGTTCTGTTCTTATTTAAGATAAAAGTGACTCCAAAATGACACAATACATCATTAACATTTAATTTCTATTGGGCACAAAATAATCTGAAACACAACCAAAAACAAAGATGCAAATGCATCCGACACGTTTGTAGAGTCACAAATTTGATGTAGTCAATGTGTGCTGGGAATATCAGATTACATCCTCAGCATATGTTCCTTATGGCACCTGCCAGTTTAAAACAAAAAAATATACAGTATATATTCCAGATTTTTTAATTTTTTAAATGTCCACATTAATGTTACAATTTTAACTGTTGCGGCAAGAAAGGAAGCTTTAACCTTTAAAAATTGAGAGAATATTGTGTTTGGCCCGAGATTCAATCTGATCGCGGGTTATAGGATTATGTCTGTGAATAACTGATACAAGTAGGGTGGCACAAGTACAGTAGCTTTCTTCCCAAAAAATCCCACATTTTCCAGAAATCTTGATTGTTCGGTTCTGGATCTCCCTATTAACACCCTTGTAATTCCAGGAATCTTTTCAGGAAAACCTGGACATTTTGAGGAAATTTTGCAACCCTAGATCCAAGCGATCTCTGAAAAGGGTGAAACCCGGGCTAATCAACGGCTGAATGGTTTCTCCCATTTAGAGATGCTTCACAATGCAGAGATTAAAAGCACCTGGTTGATGCCTTTGCGGGGCGGTTCAATACAACACACACACACACACAAAGGGTGCCGATGTGATTGACTAAACTGTGGTGGTGGTGATATATTTTCATTAACAGATTCCACTGAACTAGTAGACAGTTCTAGTCACTAAATGCTATGACATCATCAACAATCATCACCAACATCCTGTCCATTCTAGATTACAGTAGGTGTATTCTAGAACACCTCGTCCATTCCAGAATACTCCGCTACTATACATTCTAGAACGGTGGGCAGCCTCTATGGCAGGCCTCTATGGTTGTTACAGTACACACTTAGGGGGGGGGGGGGCTCTTATGCTTTTAGGTCCTTTACCAACATGGCTGCCAAACTCTCCTCTACCTCTCTGTTGAGAAGAATCCATTCTAGTGATGCTACTGTATGTCTGTGGTGAAGTGGGTCAGGTGTTGTTATAAGAGGACAGGGGATAATGGGTGACACCTGGAGAGGGGTGGAGACAAATCACAAAGACAGATGAAACAGATCAGGTTGTGACAACACATCTATCCAACCTATTGGGATTGACCCATATATTAACACATCTATCCAACCTATTAGGATTGACCCATACATTAACACATCTATCCAACCTATTGGGATTGATCCATATCATAACACATTTATCCAACATATTGGGATTGACCCATATCATAACACATTTATCCAACATATTGGGATTGACCCATATATTAACACATCTATCCAACATATTGGGATTGACCCATATATTAACACATCTATCCAACATATTGGGATTGACCCATATATTAACACATTTATCCAACCTATTGGGATTGACCCATATATTAACACATTTATCCAACATATTGGGATTGACCCATATATTAACACATTTATCCAACATATTGGGATTGACCCATATATTAACACATCTATCCAACATATTGGGATTGACCCATATATTAACACATCTATCCAACATATTGGGATTGATCCATATCTCCAACATATTGGGATTGACCCACACCATAACACATCTTCCCTTAATGTGAAACAACACATTCAATTTATTTTTCACAGATTTTAATATATATTTATACCTTTACTTAACTAGGCAAGTCAGTTAAGAACAAATTCTTATTTTCATTGACAGCAGGTTAACTGCCTTGTTCAGGGGCAGAACAACTGATGTGTATCTTGTCAGCTCAGGGATATGATCTTGCAACCTTTGGGTTACTAGTAAAAACACTCTAACCACTAGGCTACGCTGCCACACCTATATCAGTGCTAGTTCTTCATATATTGTTCTTAATTTGTTTATTTTAATTCCTCATATAAATGATCAGTAAAAAACAAATATTGCTTTTTGTAAATAATATTTTGTTGTTGCATTTAGCTTCTGAAAATACTGTTATAGGGGCCATTTCCTTGGTAGGTGATGTCAGAGGTCACCATGTGGGAGAAGTGGGTGCACTGGATGATAGACTAGTTTCCCACTAGTTGGAGGGCCATTCAAGTGGTAAATCCCCACTTCCCACTTGGTTACGAACGCACCGTGACACTGCCTTCTTCAGTGCCAGATTCACACTTGTGACTCTCATAACGGGGGCGTGTCCACTCAGGGGTCATGTGACGGGCTGTCACTGGTTAAGTAAGCACAGCCCGGGGTGAATCATTAATCATTAACCCATTAATGACAGGGCCAGCAAAGATTTAAATTGTGCCAAATGTTCAGGACTAAAATCATTATTAAATTATCGTAAAGGTGTAGCCTACCCTATAACCTACTGTGATCACATTACAGAACAAATAGTCGTGGAGGCCTATGTAAATCAATGAAGCTTGCGTTTAACATGCGACTCACATAGACCTCACATAGACCTACACATAGACCTACACATAGACCTCACATAAACCTACACATAGACCTACACATAGACCTAAACATAAACCTAATCATAGACCTAATCATAGACCACACATAGACCTCACGTAGACCTCACATAGACCTCACATAAACCTAATCATAGACCTAAACATAAACCTAATCATAGACCTAATCATAGACCACACATAGACCTCACGTAGACCTCACATAGACCTCACATAAACCTAATCATAGACCTAAACATAAACCTAATCATAGACCTAAACATAGACCTCACATAGACCTAAACATAAACCTACACATAGACCTACACATAGACCTACACATAGACCTCACGTAGACCTCACGTAGACCTCACATAAACCTAATCATAGACCTAAACATAGACCTAATCATAGACCTAATCATAGACCACACATAGACCTCACGTAGACCTCACATAGACCTCACATAAACCTAATCATAGACCTAAACATAAACCTAATCACAGACCTAATCATAGACCACACATAGACCTCACGTAGACCTCACATAGACCTCACATAAACCTAATCATAGACCTAAACATAAACCTAATCATAGACCTAAACATAGACCTCACATAGACCTCACATAGACCTACACATAGACCTAATCATAGACTACACATAGACCTCACGTAGACCTCACGTGGACCTCACGTAGACCTCACATAGACCTCACATAAACCTAATCATAGACCTAATCATAGACCACACATAGACCTCACGTAGACCTCACATAGACCTCACATAAACCTAATCATAGACCTAAACATAAACCTAATCATAGACCTAATCATAGACCACATATAGACCTCACGTAGACCTCACATAGACCTCACATAAACCTAATCATAGACCTAAACATAAACCTAATCATAGACCTAAACATAGACCTCACATAGACCTAAACATAAACCTACACATAGACCTACACATAGACCTACACATAGACCTCACATAGACCTCACATAAACCTAATCATAGACCTAAACATAGACCTACACATAGACCTCACATAGACCTACACATAGACCTAATCATAGACTACACATAGACCTCACGTAGACCTCACGTGGACCTCACGTGGACCTCACGTAGACCTCACGTAGACCTACACATAGACCTACACATAGACCTACACATAGACCTAATCATAGACTACACATAGACCTCACGTAGACCTCACATAGACCTCACATAGACCTCACACAGACCTCACATAGACCTACACATAGACCTACACATAAGACCTGCACATAGACCTCACAAATACCTCACATATACCTAAACATAGACCTCACGTAGACCTCACATAGACCTCACATAGACCTCACATAGACCTCACACAGACCTCACACAGACCTCACATAGACCTACACATAGACCTACACATAGACCTCACATAAACCTAATCATAGACCTAAACATAGACCTACACATAGACCTCACATAGACCTACACATAGACCTAATCATAGACTACACATAGACCTCACGTAGACCTCACATAGACCTCACATAGACCTCACATAGACCTCACACAGACCTCACATAGACCTACACATAGACCTACAGATAGACCTCCTCACATAGACCTCACATAGACCTACAGATAGACCTACACATAGACCTCACATAGACCTACACATAGACCTACACATAGACCTCACATAGACCTACACATAGACCTACACATAGACCTTCACATTGATCTAATAACCCATAGGCCTATATTGATAGACTATGAGACTAGAGCACAATGTCCTGGTATAACAGCACTAATCACAATAGACAGATATGGTCCATATAGACTAGATCAGTGGTCACCAACCTTTTCTTAGTCTATATGACAACACTGGTCAGAGGTCAGTTGCAATATGATTACACTGGTCAGAGGTCAGTTGCTATATGATTACACTGGTCGGAGGTCAGTTGCTATAGTATAACACTGGTCAGAGGTCAGTTGCTATATGACAACACTGGTCAGAGGTCAGTTGCTATATGATAACTTTGGTCAGAGGTCAATTGCTATTTGATTACACTGGTCGGAGGTCAGTTGCTATATGACAACACTGGTCAGAGGTCAGTTGATATATGAAAACACTGGTCAGAGGTCAGTTGCTATATGACAACACTGGTCAGAGGTCAGTTGCTATATGATAACACTGGTCAGAGGTCAGTTGCTATATGACAACACTGGTCAGAGGTCAGTTGCTATATGACAACACTGGTCGGAGGTCAGTTGCTATATGAAAACACTGGTCAGAGGTCAGTTGCTATATGAAAACACTGGTCAGAGGTCAGTTGCTATATGACAACACTGGTCAGAGGTCAGTTGCTATGTGACAACACTGGTCAGAGGTCAGTTGCTATATGACAACACTGGTCTGAGGTCAGTTGCTATATGACAACACTGGTCGGAGGTCAGTTGCTATATGACAACACTGGTCAGAGGTCAGTTGCTATATGACAACACTGGTCAGAGGTCAGTTGCTATATGACAAGACTGGTCGGAGGTCAGTTGCTATATGACAAGACTGGTCGGAGGTCAGTTGCTATATGACAACACTGGTCGGAGGTCAGTTGCTATATGACAACACTGGTCAGAGGTCAGTTGCTATATGACAACACTGGTCGGAGGTCAGTTGCTATATGAAAACACTGGTCAGAGGTCAGTTGCTATATGATTATGTGTGTTTTACAAGGCTGCCCAATATAATAATAATATGACTAGCAATGGTCTGGCCATCTCCTACCAAACAAAGCAGAACCCGCAGTGTGAATATTATCTGATAGATACATATGATGTATCCTAAATGTCATGGTAAAGAGTAGTTTCTCTCCTACCAGCAGCATGTAGTATCTCTCCTACCAACAGCATGTAGTATCTCTCCTAACAGCAGCATGTAGTATCTCTCCTAACAGCAGCATGTAGTATCTCTCCTACCAGCAGCATGTAGTATCTCTCCTAACAGCAGCATGTAGTATCTCTCCTAACAGCAGCATGTAGTATCTCTCCTAACAGCAGCATGTAGTATCTCTCCTAACAGCAGCATGTAGTATCTCTCCGACCAGCAGCATGTAGTATCTCTCCTAACAGCAGCATGTAGTATCTCTCCTAACAGCAGCATGTAGTATCTCTCCTAACAGCAGCATGTAGTATCTCTCCTAACAGCAGCATGTAGTATCTCTCCTAACAGCAGCATGTAGTATCTCTCCTAACAGCAGCATGTAGTATCTCTCCTAACAGCAGCATGTAGTATCTCTCCTAACAGCAGCATGTAGTATCTCTCCGACCAGCAGCATGTAGTATCTCTCCTAACAGCAGCATGACGTATCTCTCCTAACAACAGCATGAAGTATCTCTCCTAACAGCAGCATGTAGTAGCTCTCCTAACAGCAGCATGTAGTATCTCTCCTAACAACAGCATGTGGTATCTCTCCTAACAGCAGCATGTGGTATCTCTCCTAACAGCAGCATGTAGTATCTCTCCTAACAGCAGCATGTAGTATCTCTCCTAACAACAGCATGAAGTATCTCCCCTAACAGCAGCATGTAGTATCTCTCCTAACAGCAGCATGTAGTATCTCTCCTAACAGCAGCATGTAGTATCTCTCCGACCAGCAGCATGTGGTATCTCTCCTAACAACAGCATGAAGTATCTCTCCTAACAACAGCATGAAGTATCTCTCCTAACAGCAGCATGTAGTAGCTCTCCTAACAGCAGCATGTAGTATCTCTCCTAACAGCAGCATGTAGTATCTCTCCTAACAGCAGCATGTAGTATCTCTCCTAACAGCAGCATGTAGTAGCTCTCCTAACAGCAGCATGTAGTATCTCTCCTAACAGCAGCATGTAGTATCTCTCCTAACAGCAGCATGTAGTAGCTCTCCTAACAGCAGCATGTAGTATCTCTCCTAACAGCAGCATGTAGTAGCTCTCCTAACAGCAGCATGTAGTATCTCTCCTAACAGCACCCCGTACATCCACCCCGTCCATCCACCCCGTCCATCCACCCCGTCCACCCCGTCCATCCACCCCGTCCATCCACCCCGTCCACCCCATCCACCCCGTCCACCCCGTCCATCCACCCCGTCCATCCACCCCGTCCATCCACCCCGTCCACCCCATCCACCCCGTCCGTCCACCACGTCCACCCCGTCCACCCCGTCCACCCCGTCCATCCACCCCATCCACCCCGTCCCTGCTCCAACAGCTGTTTCAAGGCACTTAGAGCTGCAGAGAGACGGAGAACAGATGGCCCAATGAGACAGGGAGGGAGGGACAGTATGTCACCCTTCAGCTGCTTTTCAAATAACACTTACTCTGAGAAACCCAATGCCAACAGGACACTAACCCTTCTCCCTCCTAACACTAACATTTACTCTGAGTAACCCAATGCCAACAGGACACTAACCCTTCTCCCTCCTAACACTAACATTTACTCTGAGAAACCCAATGCCAACAGGACACTAACCCTTCTCCCTTCTAACACTAACATTTACTCTGAGTAACCCAATGCCAACAGGACACTAACCCTTCTCCCTCCTAACACTAACATTTACTCTGAGAAACCCAATGCCAACAGGACACTAACCCTTCTCCCTTCTAACACTAACATTTACTCTGAGTAACCCAATGCCAACGGGACACTAACCCTTCTCCCTTCTAACACTAACATTTACTCTGAGTAACCCAATGCCAACGGGACACTAACCCTTCTCCCTTCTAACACTAACATTTACTCTGAGAAACCCAATGCCAACAGGACACTAACCCTTCTCCCTTCTAACACTAACATTTACTCTGAGAAACCCAATGCCAACAGGACACTAACCCTTCTCCCTTCTAACACTAACATTTACTCTGAGTAACCCAATGCCAACGGGACACTAACCCTTCTCCCTTCTAACACTAACATTTACTCTGAGTAACCCAATGCCAACAGGACACTAACCCTTCTCCCTTCTAACACTAACATTTACTCTGAGTAACCCAATGCCAACAGGACACTAACCCTTCTCCCTTCTAACACTTCCGAGTGGCACAGCAGTTTAAGACACTTCATCTCAGTGATAGAGGTTTGATTCCAGGCTACCGTCATTGGGAGTCCCGTAGGGCAGCGCACAATTGGCCCAGCGTCATCCGGGTTTACGGTTTGGCCGGGGTAGGCCGTCATTGTAAGTAAGAGTTTGTTCTTTAACTGACTTGCCTAGTTAAATAAAGATAAAAAATAACATGAACATTTACTTTGAGGAAACCAAATGCCAACAGGACCCTCCTCTCTTCTCCCTTCGTTGTCTTTAGCTCCGTTCCCCTAAATGTTTATCTAGCAGTTATTGTGTGTGTGTGTGTGTGTGTGTGTGTGTGTGTGTGTGTGTGTGTGTGTGTGTGTGTGTGTGTGTGTCTGTGTGTGTGTGTCTCTGTGTGTGTGTGTGTGTGTGTGTGTGTGTGTGTGTGTGTGTGTGTGTGTGTGTGTGAGTCTGTGTGTGTGTGTGTGTGTGTGTGTGTGTGTGTGTGTGTGTGTGTGTGTGTGTGTGTGTGTGTGTGAGTGACTGTGTGACTGTGTGTGTGACTGTGTGTGTGACTGTGTGTGTGTGTGTGTGTGTGCGTGCGTGTGTGCGTGCGTGCGTGTGTGTGTGTGTACTATATGTGAGTGAGTGTTTCCTCTTGGCTGTGTTTATCTAATGTTACTGGGTTATCATTTACACTCTGTGTTCGGCTGCCCGCAAGTCAATCACTGTCTGCATTCCTGACCACTAACACAAAACAGCTACAGGTCTACAATACCTATCAATCACACTGGCCTAGTAACACAACAACACACTGGCTTAGTAACACAACAACACTGGCTTAGTAACACAACAACACACTGGCTTAGTAACACAACACACTGGCTTAGTAACACAACAACACACTGGCTTAGTAAAACAACACAGCTACAGGTCTACAATACCTATCAATCACCCTGCCTTAGTAACACAACACACTGGCCTAGTAACACAACACACTGGCTTAGTAACACAACAACACACTGGCCTAGTAACACAACACACTGGCTTAGTAACACAACACACTGGCTTAGTAACACAACAACACACTGGCTTAGTAACACAACACACTGGCTTAGTAACACAACACAGCTACAGGTCTACAATACCTATCAATCACCCTGCCTTAGTAACACAACACACTGGCCTAGTAACACAACACACTGGCTTAGTAACACAACAACACACTGGCCTAGTAACACAACACACTGGCTTAGTAACACAACACACTGGCTTAGTAACACAACAACACACTGGCTTAGTAACACAACACACTGGCTTAGTAACACAACAACACACTGGCTTAGTAACACAACAACACACTGCCTTAGTAACACAACACACTGGCTTAGTAACACAACACACTGGCTTAGTAACACAACACACTGGCTTAGTAACACAACACACTGGCTTAGTAACACAACACAGCTACAGGTCTACAATACCTATCAATCACCCTGTCTTAGTAACACAACAACACACTGGCTTAGTAACACAACACACTGGCCTAGTAACACAACAACTCACTGGCTTAGTAACACAACAACACACTGGCTTAGTAACACAACAACACACTGGCTTAGTAACACAACACACTGGCTTAGTAACACAACAACACACTGGCTTAGTAACACAACAACACACTGGCTTAGTAACACAACAACACACTGGCTTAGTAACACAACACACTGCCTTCGTAACACAACAACACACTGGCTTAGTAACACAACAACACACTGGCTTAGTAACACAACACACTGCCTTAGTAACACAACACACTGCCTTAGTAACACAACAACACACTGGCTTAGTAACACAACACACTGCCTTAGTAACACAACAACACACTGGCTTAGTAACACAACAACACACTGGCTTAGTAACACAACACACTGGCTTAGTAACACAACAACACACTGGCTTAGTAACACAACAACACACTGGCTTAGTAACACAACAACACACTGGCTTAGTAACACAACAACACACTGGCTTAGTAACACAACACACTGGCTTAGTAACACAACAACACACTGGCTTAGTAACACAACAACACGCCGGCTTAGTAACACAACAACACACTGGCTTAGTAACACAACAACACACTGGCTTAGTAACACAACACACTGGCTTAGTAACACAACAACACACTGGCTTAGTAACACAACAACACACTGGCTTAGTAACACAACAACACACTGGCTTAGTAACACAACAACACACTGGCTTAGTAACAAAACACACTGGCTTAGTAACACAACACACTGGCTTAGTAACACAACAACACACTGGCTTAGTAACACAACAACACACTGGCTTAGTAACACAACAACACACTGGCTTAGTAACACAACACACTGCCTTAGTAACACAACAACACACTGGCTTAGTAACACAACAACACACTGGCTTAGTAACACAACACACTGCCTTAGTAACACAACACACTGCCTTAGTAACACAACAACACACTGGCTTAGTAACACAACACACTGCCTTAGTAACACAACACACTGGCTTAGTAACACAACAACACACTGGCTTAGTAACACAACAACACACTGGCTTAGTAACACAACACACTGGCTTAGTAACACAACAACACACTGGCCTAGTAACACAACACACTGGCTTAGTAACACAACACACTGGCTTAGTAACACAACAACACACTGGCTTAGTAACACAACACACTGGCTTAGTAACACAACAACACACTGGCTTAGTAACACAACAACACACTGCCTTAGTAACACAACACACTGGCTTAGTAACACAACACACTGGCTTAGTAACACAACACACTGGCTTAGTAACACAACACACTGGCTTAGTAACACAACACAGCTACAGGTCTACAATACCTATCAATCACCCTGTCTTAGTAACACAACAACACACTGGCTTAGTAACACAACACACTGGCCTAGTAACACAACAACTCACTGGCTTAGTAACACAACAACACACTGGCTTAGTAACACAACAACACACTGGCTTAGTAACACAACACACTGGCTTAGTAACACAACAACACACTGGCTTAGTAACACAACAACACACTGGCTTAGTAACACAACAACACACTGGCTTAGTAACACAACACACTGCCTTCGTAACACAACAACACACTGGCTTAGTAACACAACAACACACTGGCTTAGTAACACAACACACTGCCTTAGTAACACAACGCACTGCCTTAGTAACACAACAACACACTGGCTTAGTAACACAACACACTGCCTTAGTAACACAACAACACACTGGCTTAGTAACACAACAACACACTGGCTTAGTAACACAACACACTGGCTTAGTAACACAACAACACACTGGCTTAGTAACACAACAACACACTGGCTTAGTAACACAACAACACACTGGCTTAGTAACACAACAACACACTGGCTTAGTAACACAACACACTGGCTTAGTAACACAACAACACACTGGCTTAGTAACACAACAACACGCCGGCTTAGTAACACAACAACACACTGGCTTAGTAACACAACAACACACTGGCTTAGTAACACAACACACTGGCTTAGTAACACAACAACACACTGGCTTAGTAACACAACAACACACTGGCTTAGTAACACAACAACACACTGGCTTAGTAACACAACAACACACTGGCTTAGTAACAAAACACACTGGCTTAGTAACACAACACACTGGCTTAGTAACACAACAACACACTGGCTTAGTAACACAACAACACACTGGCTTAGTAACACAACAACACACTGGCTTAGTAACACAACACACTGCCTTAGTAACACAACAACACACTGGCTTAGTAACACAACAACACACTGGCTTAGTAACACAACACACTGCCTTAGTAACACAACACACTGCCTTAGTAACACAACAACACACTGGCTTAGTAACACAACACACTGCCTTAGTAACACAACACACTGGCTTAGTAACACAACAACACACTGGCTTAGTAACACAACAACACACTGGCTTAGTAACACAACACACTGGCTTAGTAACACAACAACACACTGGCTTAGTAACACAACAACACTGCCGGCTTAGTAACACAACAACACACTGGCTTAGTAACACAACAACACACTGGCTTAGTAACACAACACACTGGCTTAGTAACACAACAACACACTGGCTTAGTAACACAACAACACACTGGCTTAGTAACACAACAACACACTGGCTTAGTAACACAACAACACACTGGCTTAGTAACACAACACACTGGCTTAGTAACACAACAACACACTGGCTTAGTAACACTACAACACACTGGCTTAGTAACACAACACACTGGCTTAGTAACACTACAACACACTGGCTTAGTAACACAACAATACACTGGCTTAGTAACACAACAACACACTGGCTTAGTAACACAACAACACACTGGCTTAGTAACACAACAATACACTGGCTTAGTAACACAACAACACACTGGCTTAGTAACACAACAACACACTGGCTTAGTAACACAACACACTGGCTTAGTAACACAACAACACACTGGCTTAGTAACACTACAACACACTGGCTTAGTAACACAACAACACACTGGCTTAGTAACACTACAACACACTGGCTTAGTAACACTACAACACACTGGCTTAGTAACACAACAACACACTGGCTTAGTAACACAACACACTGGCTTAGTAACACAACAACACACTGGCTTAGTAACACTACAACACACTGGCTTAGTAACACTACAACACACTGGCTTAGTAACGCAACACACTGGCTTAGTAACACTACAACACACTGGCTTAGTAACACAACAACACACTGGCTTAGTAACACAACAACACAGGACGATGGGGTGCTCTTAAGGACCTTAGGACAAATGCGTTTGTGAAAATCTCTTTCATTCAGTTCAATTTAATTAAACGGATCTTGAACTGTCCCGAAGTGCATCACGAAAAGAAGAGGCTCTGTAATAATAAACTGGGATTGATTGATTGATTGACTGATTGATTGATTGATTGACTAATTGATTGACTGATTGATTGAAGAGGAATTGACATACACGCACCGTATGACATCATGATGTACTGTTGTCATCCGCTGTGTTAGAATAAACCCCATCAGGACACACACAGACACACACAGACACACACAGACACACACAGACACACACAGACACACACTACACTTTTTAGTCATTTTTTGTGTGTAATAAATAGATTATAAAATACACTGTTGTTTAGTACAATACATGAGAGCTGAGTTTAACCAGGCCAAACTAGACTGGACTGAGCTGAGTTTAACCAGGCCAAACTGGACTGAGCTGAGCTGAGTTTAACCAGGCCAAACTGGACTGGACTAAGCTGAGTTTAACCAGGCCAAACTGGACTGAGCTGAGCTGAGTTTAACCAGGCCAAACTGGACTGGACTGAGCTCAGTTTAACCAGGCCAAACTGGACTGGACTGAGCTGAGTTTAACCA
Organism: Oncorhynchus mykiss; assembly: GCF_013265735.2. Taxonomy (NCBI): domain Eukaryota; kingdom Metazoa; phylum Chordata; class Actinopteri; order Salmoniformes; family Salmonidae; genus Oncorhynchus; species Oncorhynchus mykiss. Next base: position 4,721,840 of record NC_048579.1, on the reverse strand, counting down.
GGCCAAACTGGACTGATCTGATCCTACAATGCTGCTGATCTGATCCTACCATGCTGCTGATCTGATCCTACCATGCTGCTGATCTGATCCTACCATGCTGCTGATCTGATCCTACCATGCTGCTGATCTGATCCTACCATGCTGCTGATCACTGACAGACTCTTTGGTTGAGACAATGTCCAGATGTGTCCCCTCCTCCTCTCTCCTAGGAGGAAAGAGAGTGAGGTGGAGAGGGACGATATAAATCAGCTGAGATGACACACCCAGGTCCCATTGTTCCCCCCCCAAACTACCCCCACCCCAACTCTAGATCCAATCCCCCGCCACAAAACCACCCCTAAACTACCTTAACCCTACCCCCAAATTACCTCATACCTACACTACCATCATCACTGGGAAAGGCAGTTGGGAAACAGTGTTCGATTTGGCTGCTGGGGGGGGGGGGGGGGGGGGGGGGGGGGGGGGGGGGGGGGGGGGGGGGGGGGCAACAAGGAGCGCTAAAAACCATTGACAACTAAGTGCCGTTTTCAAGGGATTGTTAAATAAATAAAACAGTCAGAACTAGGGATGTTGCGGTCACATATTTTTGTCAGCTGGTGATTGTCAAGCAAATAACTGTCGGTCTCATGGTAATTTGACCGTTAATTACCATAAACACATTTAGCATCTCTTGGCTTTCCACACACAGCGAACAAGCCACTGATGCAGACCTTTGGAACCTCTACATTTTAAAAAGTATAATAATATAGCTGACACCTTCACAATAAGGAGCGCTAAAAACCATTGACAACTAAGTGCCGTTTTCAAGGGATTGTTAAATAAATAAAACAGTCAGAACTAGGGATGTTGCGGTCACATATTTTTGTCAGCTGGTGATTGTCAAGCAAATAACTGTCGGTCTCATGGTAATTTGACCGTTAATTACCATAAACACATTTAGCATCTCTTGGCTTTCCACACACAGCGAACAAGCCACTGATGCAGACCTTTGGAACCTCTACATTTTAAAAAGTATAATAATATAGCTGACACCTTCACAATAAATCAATGATTTATTTTTAGACATGTCTAAAGAAGCATGATGTGAAGAAAATGTACGTAGTCTATTTCAGAAGAATAGAACAGCATACTCTGCGTTGTCCTCATGTTAAGTCCTGATGTGGCCATGCCAAATGGCTGTGGGCTACACTAGTTCATTTAGCAGACAATATATGCTTATGATTCCGTGGAATTATTTAATATTATTGTACAGTATGAAGAACACAATTGAACAAAGCTGAATAAAATATATTTATATATTTTTTTACAAATGCGCACATGCGGCTATTATGTGTTGAACGGTTAACAAAGAAATAGGTATTCATTCCTATATGCATCATTTAGAGATATTGATGTAACTTTGGTTTTGATTTTTTGTATTTTTGTAAAAAAAAAAAATATACGTTGAGACTCTAATGACGTTTTGAAAAAAAAGATGCTTGAAACGCATGACCTCTGCTTTCTTTTTTTGATACACACTCCAATAGTCTCACAATTAAACAAGCACTTAATAATACCTCAAATTTCAACGGCGGCATCCCGGTTTGTGATCTTAATGTGCACCCTGAAAAAAAATCTATGGCTTTTGCAGGCCTGGAGTGCTGCGTTGTGCCCTTCTCCCTGAGCGTGCTGCGCAATCCGTACGGCGCCTCTCACTCACATGGCTCTCTGTCAAGTGAGCGGGTCTTTCTCACAGGCTACAAGCGAAGACAGACGCAACTAATGCGTCCTCATCCAGTTCCCCAGGTGCATTTTGAAGATGTCGGAAGAACTGTCCACATTTACTTTTCGTCAGCCAAAAAAGTACTAGCCTATGTCAGTCTTCTATCCCCTATATATATATTCCAAAATTGACCTATTCTATACTAGACATAAATATTCCAAACATAGTCAGGGACATTTATGGGGTGCAATAAATCCCAAATAAATACAACCGCGAGCATATAAAATACATGTTTTTTACGCAATGTGGCTGACGCAACAGATCAGAATGTTTGAAATGTTTGATAATAAACTATTAGGCTATTTCTTCACATTTTTACACTCACAGTATTGACATTATAAGTGCAGCAATGCGCTATTCGCCATGAATGTTCCATTAGAGGGAAAACATCATTATCAAAAGTGACCGCAATTATGATTATGATTATTATTTATTGTAAAGGTGCATTTTTTTTATGGTGAAAATGATCTTCCCCAAACTTGATGACAGCTTTTCACACTCTTGGCATTCTCTCAACCAGCTTCATGAGGTAGTCACCTGGAATACATTTCAATTAACAGTGTGTGCCTTGTTAAAAGTTCATTTGTGGAATTTCTTTCCTTCTTCATGCCTTTGAGAAAATCGGGTGTGTTGTGACCGGGTAGGGGGGGGGGGGGGTATACAGAATATAGCCCTATTTAGTAAAAGACGAAGTCCATATTATAGCAAGAACAGCTCAAGTAAGCAAAGAGAAACGTCAGACCATCATTGCTTTAAGACACGAAGGTCAGTCAATCCGGAACATTTCAAGAACTGAGTTTATGTGTGAAATTTGTTTTGATTTAGAATGGACCATTGTCATGCAAGGGGAAAAAATACATGTCATCTATGCACTTAAATAGCGAATGGACATTTGTCCTGTGGTTCGTTTTCATGCCGGCCAGGTAGGCCATACTGCTGTTGTAAAGATAAGCAATGTGCTTAATATTAGGACATTTGAGAAATAAATATAGTAGGCCTATTGAAAGCTGATGGGATCCTCCTCTTTTTAGTAGAGGCCATCCCTCTGTTTTCTCACCCAATTGCATAGCCTATAGAAATTTTGCGCAACATAAGCTCATGGGCTCTCATGAAGTGTTTGATTAGATTTTCCATTACGTTTACATTGATGTCAGAGTGATTAGAGGGACAATAGAGTGCTGAGTACCAGGCAGTTAACAAGTTTGGTAGGCTACTAATAACCATCAGCAGCATCAGAGCTTGGAGAAGCCTAATTACCGTGACTAAACGGTCACGTGGAACTTAACTGCCTTCATGACTAGTCAGAACTACACATTTCCTATTGTTCCACATTTAGCTCTATCATCAGAGTTATACAGCAAGTAACTGCATACTATTCATGAACAGTAAACATCAATTGATCATGTATTTTCAGATACCTTAGGGTAGCATATTTTTGGCTAGCTAGCTAAGCAAACAACTTGTAATTTAGCTTTCTTCATCAGAGATCAGTATTTTGGAAAGAGCAAGCCCACGTCCTGGTATAGTTGTCAGTCAGACTACTGTCATCACCACTGTAGATCACAGGCAAATATAGCCATCTAGTTCACCCCTGAAAGTTAGCTTGTTAATTATCCATTTTGACGTGGTCTGTTATTAGCTAGTTAGTCATATTGATGTGACCTGTTATTAGCTAGTTAGCCATATTGGCGTGATCTGTTATTAGCTAGTTAGCCATATTGGCGTGATCTGTTATTAGCTAGTTAGCCATATTGACGTGACCTGTTATTAGCTAGTTAGCCATATTGATGTTGTCGGATTAGCTAGTTTGCCATATTGATGTGGTCTGTTATTAGCAAGTTAGCCACATTGATGTGGTCTGCTATTAGCTAGTTAGCCATATTGACATGGTCTGTTATTAGCAAGTGAGCCATTTTGACGTGACCTGTTATTAGCTAGTTAGCCATATTGACGTGACCTGTTATTAGCTAGTTAGCCATATTGATGTGGTCTGATTAGCTAGTTAGCCATAATGACGTGATCTGTTATTAGCTAGTTAGCCATATAGATCTGGTCCTTCAATCAAGTTTCAAATTGGTAAAGTTAGCGGCGTGGTAAAGTTATCGGCGTGATAAAGTTGGCGGTGTGATAAAGTTAGCGGCATGGTAAATTTGGCGGCATGGTAAAGTTGGCGGAAAAAACATTTTGGTATGAAAGGTTTTAAAAGTCTATGTATAGTGTAAAAATTGAGATCTGGAGGACTCTTTTCTATCTCCCCACTCCTCCTCTCTCCCCACTCCTCCTCTCCTCTCTCTCCTATCTCTCCACTCCTCCTCTCCTATCTCCCCACTCCTCTCTCTCCTATCTCCCCACTCCTCCTCTCTCCCCACTCCTCTCTACACTCCTCCTTTCCTATCTCCCCACTCCTCCTCTCCTCTCTCTCCTCTCTCCCCACTCCTCCTCTCCTCTCTCTCCACTCCTCCTCTCTCTCCTCTCTCACCACTCCTCCTCTCTCCCCACTCCTCCCTCTCCTCCCCTCCCCTCCCCTCCCCTCCTCTCCTCTCCTCTCCTCTCCTCTCTCCTCTCTCCTCCTCTCCTCTCCTCCTCTCCTCTCCTCTCTCCCTACTCCTCCGTCCCCACTCCTCCTCTCCTCTCCTCTCCTCTCCTCTCTCTCTCCATTCCTCCTTTCTCTTCTACTATGATTGGACACTGGCCAACAACTCAAACATATTAATATCTCACAACAAGTAACCATGACAACTGAGTGGAAAAATATGACTGTAATTCAAGATGTACATATCAGGACTCTATTGCTGGATCCTCTATCATTTCACACCTTGATATAGTACTAATATCAATCTTCCACAGCTAAAACACACACACACACACACACACACACACACACACACACACACACACACACACACACACACACACACACACACACACACATCCTATATCCCCATCTATTCATTTCAACCTGAACCTAATCATCAGGAAGATAAGGTCTTAACGAGGTCTTAACAAAGGAGGCTGTGGTTTCTGGTCCAGTTCCCCTTCGTTAGAGCAGCCCGATACATAATATATCATAATATATGAATAACAGAAACCATGACTCATAACCCTCCTGTTAGTTCCATGACACGCTAAAGGCTAAAACTCCCTTGAGTAATGAGCAGTCTGTAGCCAGGTTGCATGATAACTAATAGTCCTGTCTTCTCAGTAAACACCTACAGAGACGTCTCCATGTGACGTAAATCTTTAGAGGCGGCCTATGTGTGTGTGTGTGTGTGTGTTCCTAGCCTTGAAAATAATGTTTTCATCTTATCACATACAGAGATCTCACGGAAATGACCTGGCTCCATGTACCAAGGAACAACCTGTCCTGACCATGTTACAGACTCAAATAAGAAAGTATCAGTCAGCATATGTTTCCTAACAACTGGTGCAATATCACCAGAAAAGGGGAGTTTCGGCCTTAACGCATCAACACACGAACATTTTAAATAATGTTTTGAGTTATGGCGGCCTAATTTATGAGGATAACGTTTGATTTGAATCCGTTTTACAATAAAGCTGTAACGTAACAAAATGTGGAAAAAAGGAGAAGGGGTCTGAATAATTTCAGAATGCACTGTATGCGTTATTTATCTGAGGTCCATCATATAGATTGGGCTGTGTGTTAGAGAGAGAGGTTACCTGCATATGCACCAAACTGAGTAAATGGGGGAGAAGGGCCTTGGTCAGGGAGGTGACCAAGAACCGAATGGTCACGACTCACAGAGCTACAGAGTTCCTCTCTGGAGATGGGAGAATCTTCCCGAAGGACAGCCATCTCTGCAGCACTCCATCAATCAGGCCTTTATGATAGAGTGGCCAGACGGAAGCCGATCCACAGAAAAAGACACATGACTGCCCGCTTGGAGTTTGCCAAAAGGCACCTAAAGGTCTCAGACCATCAGAAACAAGATGAAAACCTGCTCCAGAGCACTCAGGACCTCATACTGGGGCAAAGGTTCACCTTCCAACAGGACAACGATCCTAAGCACACAGCCAAAACAACACAGGTGTGGCTTCCGGACAAGTCTCTGAATGTCCTTGAGGTGGCCCAGGCAGAGCCCGGACTTGAACCCGATCGAACATCTCTAGAGAGACCTGAAAATAGCTGTGCAGCGACGCTCCCCATCCAACCTGACAGAGCTTGAGAGGATCTGCAGAGAAGAATGGGAGAGACTCCCCAAATACAGGTTTGCCAAGCGTCATACCCAAGAACACTCCAGGCTGTAAACGCTGCCAAAGGTGCTTCCACAAAGTACTGAGTAAAGGGTCTGAATACTTATGTAAATGTGATATTACTGTATTTATTCATATAGATTTGCAAAAATTTCTAAAAACCTACTTTTGCTTTGTCACTATGGGGTATTGTGTGCAGATTGATGAGAAGAAATCCACTTTAGATTTTTATCCGACAGGGTAGCCTAGTGGTTAGAGCGTTGGATTTATATAGGTTGCAAGTTCAAACCCCCGAGCTGACAAGGTACAAATCTGTCGTTCTGCCCCTGAACAGGCAGTTAACCCACTGTTCCTAGACCAGTTAACCCACTGTTCCTAGACCAGTTAACCCACTGTTCCTAGACCAGTTAACCCACTGTTCCTAGACCAGTTAACCCACTGTTCCTAGACCAGTTAACCCACTGTTCCTAGACCAGTTAACCCACTGTTCCTAGACCAGTTAACCCACTGTTCCTAGACCAGTTAACCCACTGTTCCTAGACCAGTTAACCCACTGTTCCTAGACCAGTTAACCCACTGTTCCTAGACCAGTTAACCCACTGTTCCTAGACCAGTTAACCCCACTGTTCCTAGACCAGTTAACCCACTGTTCCTAGACCAGTTAACCCCACTGTTCCTAGACCAGTTAACCCACTGTTCCTAGACCAGTTAACCCACTGTTCCTAGACCAGTTAACCCACTGTTCCTAGACCAGTTAACCCACTGTTCCTAGACCAGTTAACCCACTGTTCCTAGACCAGTTAACCCCACTGTTCCTAGACCAGTTAACCCACTGTTCCTAGACCAGTTAACCCACTGTTCCTAGACCAGTTAACCCACTGTTCCTAGACCAGTTAACCCACTGTTCCTAGACCAGTTAACCCACTGTTCCTAGACCGTCGTTGAAAATAAGAATTTGTTCTTAGTTAAATAAAAAATGTAATTAAATAATAGTGGTCTGAATGCACTGGATGAGTCCCCATGCCACAACCTGAGGGACAGCCAGTGTAATGTCAATAATATTTAGCTTTGTCTTTCATACCATGTCATCTGTCTTCTCAGTCAGGTTGAGACTGGTCGACTACCAGGTCATGTCTCTTCTCAGTCAGGTTGAGACTGGTCGACTACCAGGTTATGTGTCTTCTCAGTCAGGTTGAGACTGGTCTACTAACAGGTCATGTGTCTTCTCAGTCAGGTTGAGACTGGTCTACTAACAGGTCATGTGTCTTCTCAGTCAGGTTGAGACTGGTCTACTAACAGGTCATGTGTCTTCTCAGTCAGGTTGAGTTTGGTCTACTACCAGGTCATGTCTCTTCTCAGTTAGGTTGAGACTGGTCTACTAACAGGTCATGTGTCTTCTCAGTCAGGTTGAGTTTGGTCTACTACCATGTCATGTGTCTTCTCAGTCAGGTTGAGACTGGTCTACTACCAGGTCATGTGTCTTCTCAGTCAGGTTGAGACTGGTCGACTACCAGGTCATGTGTCTTCTCAGTCAGGTTGAGACTTGTCTACTACCAGGTCATGTGTCTTCTCAGTCAGGTTGAGACTGGTCTACTAACAGGTTATGTGTCTTCTCAGTCAGGTTGAGACTGGTCTACTAACAGGTTATGTGTCTTCTCAGTCAGGTTGAGTTTGGTCTACTACCAGGTCATGTCTCTTCTCAGTTAGGTTGAGACTTGTCTACTACCAGGTCATGTGTCTTCTCAGTCAGGTTGAGACTGGTCGACTACCAGGTCATGTGTCTTCTCAGTCAGGTTGAGACTGGTCGACTACCAGGTCATGTGTCTTCTCAGTCAGGTTGAGACTGGTCGACTACCAGGTTATGTGTCTTCTCAGTCAGGTTGAGACTGGTCTACTACCAGGTCATGTGTCTTCTCAGTCAGGTTGAGACTGGTCTACTACCATGTCATGTGTCTTCTCAGTCAGGTTGAGACTGGTCTACTACCATGTCATGTGTCTTCTCAGTCAGGTTGAGACTGGTCGACTACCAGGTCATGTGTCTTCTCAGTCAGGTTGAGACTGGTCGACTACCAGGTCATGTGTCTTCTCAGTCAGGTTGAGACTGGTCGACTACCAGGTCATGTGTCTTCTCAGTCAGGTTGAGACTGGTCTACTACCAGGTCATGTGTCTTCTCAGTCAGGTTGAGACTGGTCTACTACCATGTCATGTGTCTTCTCAGTCAGGTTGAGACTGGTCTACTACCAGGTCATGTCTCTTCTCAGTTAGGTTGAGACTGGTCTACTACCATGTCATGTGTCTTCTCAGTCAGGTTGAGACTGGTCTACTACCAGGTCATGTGTCTTCTCAGTCAGGTTGAGACTGGTCTACTACTATTGCTTTAATGTATTATTATTCTCATTATTAATATTGTTGTTGTAGTTGCTGATAATGGTAATCCCAGTATTAATGCTGTTGGTCACACCATTTTTGTTAAATGTATACTTTGACAATGAAAGTAATTTAACTTGCCATGTCAATAAAGTTTACTGAATTTAATTTAATTGAAAGAGACAGAGAGGACGAGAGAGAGAAAATCATGAACCAATCAAATGACTCATATTTACAACATTGGAAAAACAAGAAACCAAAGCTGACTAAATTGCGGTCTGGCCCTAAACAAAGAGTTGATTATCTCTACTCTGTCAGAGATACAAAGCAGAGACAGATCCTTACCAAGTACAGGCTGAGTGACCACCGATTGGCAATAGAAACTGGCAGACATATCGTAAAAAAGACATGGCTACCCAAATAGGACATGTTATGTGGTCACCGCATGACAGGGGAGGTAGAGACAGACATTTCACTCATCTACTGTAATTGATTATTCGCAGAAACTACTACATTTGTTCCAAATGGTATGTTATTAAACTCAGAGCAAAACCCCCAAAATACTTATGGGACAAAGGAGCAAGAGCTCCTCATGAATCCAAATACATATTTGCATATTAAATACATAGTTGCATATTAAATACATATTTGCATATTAAATACACAGTTGCATATTAAATACATATTTGCATATTAAATACATATTTGCATATTAAATACATATTTGCATATTAAACACATATTTGCCTGCCGTAGACTAAAGGGGCACTGAATAAAAACATAACATCTGCATATTAATATAATTGTAATAAATAGTAGTATTATGGGTAGTAGGGGGTCATGGCAACGACAGCCGATTAACGATGGTGGTGGAAGTAGGAGTAGTAATGATGATGGTAGTTTTAGTAATGTTGAAATGGTGAGGATGACCGTTAGTTAGTTATAATGTAGTTATAGTTTTAGTAGGTAGTAGGCATAGATATTAGAGATATAAATGATACTAGTGGTAATGGTAGAGATATTAGAGGTATAAATACTACTAGTGGTAATGGTAGAGATATTAGAGGTATAAATACTACTAGTGGTAATGGTAGAGATATTAGAGGTATAAATACTACTAGTGGTAATGGTAGAGATATTAGAGGTATAAATACTACTAGTGGTAATGGTAGAGATATTAGAGGTATAAATACTACTAGTGGTAATGGTAGAGATATTAGAGGTAGACATGATACTAGTGGTAATGGTAGAGATATTAGAGGTAGACATGATACTAGTGGTAATGGTGGTAGAGATATTAGAGGTAGACATGATACTAGTGGTAATGGTAGAGATATTAGAGGTATAAATACTACTAGTGGTAATGGTGGTAGAGATATTAGAGGTATAAATGATACTAGTGGTAATGGTAGAGATATTAGAGGTATAAATACTACTAGTGGTAATGGTAGAGATATTAGAGGTAGACATGATACTAGTGGTAATGGTGGTAGAGATATTAGAGGTATAAATACAACTAGTGGTAATGGTAGAGATATTAGAGGTAGACATGATACTAGTGGTAATGGTGGTAGAGATATTAGAGGTATAAATACTACTAGTGGTAATGGTAGAGATATTAGAGGTAGACATGATACTAGTGGTAATGGTAGAGATATTAGATGTATAAATACTACTAGTGGTAATGGTAGAGATATTAGAGGTATAAATGATACTAGTGGTAATGGTGGTAGAGATATTAGAGGTATAAATACTACTAGTGGTAATGGTGGTAGAGATATTAGAGGTATAAATACTACTAGTGGTAATGGTGGTAGAGATATTAGAGATATAAATACTACTAGTGGTAATGGTAGAGATATTAGAGGTAGACATGATAGTAGTGGAAATGGTGGTAGAGATATTAGAGGCATAAATACTACTAGTGGTAATGGTAGAGATATTAGAGATATAAATACTACTAGTGGTAATGGTAGAGATATTATAGGTAGACATGATACTAGTGGTAATGGTGGTAGAGATATTAGAGGTAGACATGATACTAGTGGTAATGGTGGTAGAGATATTAGAGGTATAAATGATACTAGTGGTAATGGTGGTAGAGATATTAGAGGTATAAATGATACTAGTGGTAATGGTAGTAGAGATATTAGATATTAGAGGTAGACATGATACTAGTGGTACTGGTGCTAGAGATATTAGAGGTAGACATGATACTAGTGGTAATGGTGGTAGAGATATTAGAGGTATAAATGATACTAGTGGCAATGGTGGTAGAGATATTAGAGGTAGACATGATACTAGTGGTAATGGTGCTAGAGATATTAGAGGTAGACATGATACTAGTGGTAATGGTAGTAGAGATATTAGATATTAGAGGTAGACATGATACTAGTGGTACTGGTGCTAGAGATATTAGAGGTAGACATGATACTAGTGGTACTGGTGCTAGAGATATTAGAGGTAGACATGATACTAGTGGTAATGGTGGTAGAGATATTAGAGGTAGACATGATACTAGTGGTAATGGTGGCGGTAGAGATATTAGAGGTATAAATGATACTAGTGGTAATGGTGGTAGTAGAGATATTAGAGGTATAAATTATACTAGTGGTAATGGTAGAGATATTAGAGGTATAAATGATACTAGTGGTAATGGTAGAGATATTAGAGGTATAATTGATACTAGTGGTAATGGTAGTAGAGATATTAGAGGTATAAATACTACTAGTGGTAATGGTGGTAGTAGAGATATTAGAGGTATAAATGATACTAGTGGTAATGGTAGAGATATTAGAGGTATAAATACTACTAGTGGTAATGGTAGAGATATTAGAGGTATAAATACTACTAGTGGTAATGGTGGTAGTAGAGATATTAGAGGTAGACATGATACTAGTGGTAATGGTGGTAGAGATATTAGAGGTAGACATGATACTAGTGGTAATTGTAATGGTAATGAGAGTGGATTCTCATTACCAGCCATCACTAGCATGAAAACTAAATACAGGCACAGACTGTGTTTGGAAAATGATTTAAGACTGAGACTCTCTCCAATTACAACCCAACATTGCAAAGTTATGTGCATCATTTCAAGCACACCCTTCTCATTAACCTGTGGTGAGTTATTCACAATTTTCGATGAACAAATAAGGCTTTAAATGTAAGATGGTTAAATAAAGAGAAAAATTATTGATTATTATATTATTATTATTTGTGCCCTGGTCCTATAAGAGCTCTTTGTCACTTCCCACTAGCCGGGTTGTGACAAAAACTCACACTCATTCTACTGTTTAATAAATGTATTGTATAGTGTGTGTGTGGCAGGCTTACAATGATGGCAAAAAAAAATAATTTGAGAGTGCGCTGACCCTGGTGCTAGAGGGGGTACAGCTGACCCTGGTGCTAGAGGGGGTACAGCTGGAGGTTGAATGTTTGAAGGGGTACGGCACAATAAAAAGTTGGGGAACCAACTCTAGAGCACACAAAAGTGATACCTCGGGCTAAACATCAGCGTAGCACGCAAATTCCATAAAGCTGTGAATGATCTGAGAGACAAGACAAGAAGGGCCTTCTATGCCCTCAAAAGGAACATAACATTTGACATACCAACCTGGATCTGGCTAAAAATACTTGAATCAGTTATAAAACCCATTGCCCTTTATGGCTGTGAGGTCTGGGACAAAACACCAAATTGAGACTCTGCATGCAGAATTCTGCAAAAACATCCTCCGTGTACAATGCAACTATGTACAGACTCAGTGAGCATAGCCTTGCTATTGAGAAAGGCCGCTGTAGGTAGACCTGAATCTCAAGAGAAGACAGGCTATGTGCACACTGCCCGCAAAATGATAAACTACTGGGTGAAATACCACAGTGTGCCATCACAGCAAGAAGATTTGTGACCTGTTGCCACAAGAAAAGGGCAACCAGTAAATAACAACGCATATTTAAGTTAATTTATTTTCCCTTTTGTACTTTAACTACCTGCACATCATTACAACACTGCATATGGACATATTTATGGTCCGAGAGCGGCCCAGTTGGTGGAGAGCGGCCCAGTTGGTGGAGAGCGGCCCAGTTGGTGGAGCATGGCCCAGTTGGTGGAGAGCGGCCCAGTTGGTGGAGAGCAGCCCAGTTGGTGGAGCATGGCCCAGTTGGTGGAGCATGGCCCAGTTGGTGGAGCGCGGCCCAGTTGGTGGAGCGCGGCCCAGTTGGTGGAGCGCGGCCCAGTTGGTGGAGCATGGCCCAGTTGGTGGAGCGCGGCCCAGTTGGTGGAGCGCGGCCCAGTTGGTGGAGAGCGGCCCAGTTGGTGGAGCATGGCCCAGTTGGTGGAGCGCGGCCCAGTTGGTGGAGAGCGGCCCAGTTGGTGGAGCGCGGCCCAGTTGGTGGAGCGCGGCCCAGTTGGTGGAGAGCGGCCCAGTTGGTGGAGAGCGGCCCAGTTGGTGGAGAGCGGCCCAGTTGGTGGAGAGCGGCCCAGTTGGTGGAGAGCGGCCCAGTTGGTGGAGAGCGGCCCAGTTGGTGGAGAGCGGCCCAGTTGGTGGAGAGCGGCCCAGTTGGTGGAGAGAGGCCCAGTTGGTGGAGAGCGGCCCAGTTGGTGGAGAGCGGCCCAGTTGGTGGAGAGCGGCCCAGTTGGTGGAGAGCGGCCCAGTTGGTGGAGAGCGGCCCAGTTGGTGGAGCATGGCCCAGTTGGTGGAGCATGGCGCTTGCAATGCCAGGGTTGTGTGTTTGATTCCCATGGGGGACCTGTTTATGAAATTGTTTTTCACAATACTGCTAAATGACTCTCTACTGTACATCTCTCTGGATGAGAGAGTCTGCTAAATGACTCACTACTGTAAATCTCTCTGGATGAGAGTCTGCTAAATGACTCACTACTGTAAATCTCTCTGGATGAGAGAGTCTGCTAAATGACTCACTACTGTACATCTCTCTGGATGAGAGAGTCTGCTAAATTACTCACTACTGTAAATCTCTCTGGATGAGAGAGTCTGCTAAATGACTCACTACTGTAAATCTCTCTGGATGAGAGAGTTTGCTAAATGACTCACTACTGTAAATATCTCTGGATGAGAGAGTCTGCTAAATGACTCACTACTGTAAATCTCTCTGGATGAGAGTCTGCTAAATTACTCACTACTGTAAATCTCTCTGGATGAGAGAGTCTGCTAAATTACTCACTTCTGTAAATCTCTCTGGATGAGAGAGTCTGCTAAATGACTCACTACTGTACATCTCTCTGGATGAGAGAGTCTGCTAAATGACTCACTACTGTACATCTCTCTGGATGAGAGAGTTTGCTAAATGACTCACTACTGTAAATCTCTCTGGATGAGAGAGTCTGCTAAATGACTCACTACTGTACATCTCTCTGGATGAGAGAGTCTGCTAAATTACTCACTACTGTAAATCTCTCTGGATGAGAGAGTCTGCTAAATGACTCACTACTGTAAATCTCTCTGGATGAGAGAGTCTGCTAAATGACTCACTTCTGTAAATCTCTCTGGATGAGAGAGTCTGCTAAATGACTCACTACTGTAAATCTTTCTGGATGAGAGAGTCTGCTAAATGACTCACTACTGTAAATCTCTCTGGATGATAGAGTCTGCTAAATGACTCACTTCTGTAAATCTCTCTGGATGAGAGAGTCTGCTAAATGACTCACTTCTGTAAATCTCTCTGGATGAGAGTCTGCTAAATGACTCACTACTGTAAATCTCTCTGGATGAGAGAGTCTGCTAAATGACTCACTACTGTAAATCTCTCTGGATGAGAGAGTTTGCTAAATGACTCACTACTGTAAATCTCTCTGGATTAGAGAGTCTGCTAAATGACTCACTACTGTAAATCTCTCTGGATGAGAGAGTCTGCTAAATGACTCACTACTGTAGATCTCTCTGGATGAGAGAGTCTGCTAAATTACTCACTTCTGTAAATCTCTCTGGATGAGAGAGTCTGCTAAATGACTCACTACTGTAAATCTTTCTGGATGAGAGAGTCTGCTAAATGACTCACTACTGTAAATCTCTCTTGATGAGAGAGTCTGCTAAATGACTCACTACTGTAAATCTCTCTGGATGAGAGTCTGCTAAATGACTCACTACTGTATATCTCTCTGGATGAGAGAGTCTGCTAAATGACTCTCATGTAGATGTACTATGACATTAGAAATGTCTCTCTTTCTCTGGAACTGAGTGTAATGTTTACTGTTTATTTCACATTTTACTTGCTTTGGCAATGTAAACGTATGTTTCCCAATAAAGCCCTTTGAAGAAAGAGAGAGAGAAAGATGGATCTACCAAACTGACATAGTTTTGTGGTGTTTAAGGTTCAGGGTCCCTCTCTCCGTTCTCATGGCTCCCTTTTCTCCCCCCAGAGAGCTATGGATCATCTAAACTGACATAGTTTTGTGGTCTCTCTCTCTCTCCCTCTCCCTCTCCTCTCCTCTCCTCTCCTCTCCCCCCAGAGAGATACGGATCATCTCCGACCTCCTGCATCAAACACTAATATTTATGGCTCTCTCTTTCTCACCAACATCCAAAATTTTTAAAGCTGAAACGTATTTTCCCTGGAAGATTTAGAGACTATGTATGTACAGCTTCATCTCTGGAGAATGACAATATGGGATGTCAGATGTCAGATGTACATGAATTACATATTGTTAAGGCCATTTGACCAGACCTAGAAACACTCTGGGCTCTATAACCATATCAAGAGAATATGGGGCCTGAGAGGGAGGTATTATGTAGGGTCTGATAGAGGGAGGTAGTTTTTTAATTGTAATTTTTTTTAACCTTTATTTAACTAGGGCAAGTCAGTTAAAGAACAAATTCTTATTTTCAATGACGGCCGAGGAACAGTGGGTTAACTGCTTGTTCAGGGGCAGAACGACAGATCTGTACCTTGTCAGTTCGAGGATATGAACTTGCAACCTTTCAGTTACTAGTCCAAAGCTCTAACCACTAGGCTACCCTGCCGCCCCATAGTATGTAGTCCCTGATAGAGGGAGGTAGTATGTAGGGTCTGATAGAGGGAGGTAGTATGTAGTCCCTGATAGAGGGAGGTAGTATGTAGGGTCTGATAGAGGGAGGTAGTATGTAGTCCCTGATAGAGGGAGGTAGTATGTAGGGTCTGATAGAGGGAGGTAGTATGTAGGGCTTGATAGAGGAAGGTAGTATGTAGTCCCTGATAGAGGGAGGTAGTATGTAGGGTCTGATAGAGGGAGGTAGTATGTAGTCCCTGATAGAGGGAGGTAGTATGTAGGGTCTGATAGAGGGAGGTAGTATGTAGGGTCTGATAGAGGGAGGTAGTATGTAGGGTCTGATAGAGGGAGGTAGTATGTAGGGCTTGATAGAGGAAGGTAGTATGTAGTCCCTGATAGAGGGAGGTAGTATGTAGGGTCTGATAGAGGGAGGTAGTATGTAGGGTCTGATAGAGGGAGGTAGTATGTAGGGTCTGATAGAGGGAGGTAGTATGTAGGGTCTGATAGAGGGAGGTAGTATGTAGGGTCTGATAGAGGGAGGTAGTATGTAGGGCCTGATAGAGGGAGGTAGTATGTTGGGTCTGATAGAGGGAGGTAGTATGTAGGGTCTGATAGAGGGAGGTAGTATGTAGGGTCTGATAGAGGGAGGTAGTATGTAGGGCCTGATAGAGGGAGGTAGTATGTTGGGTCTGATAGAGGGAGGTAGTATGTAGGGTCTGATAGAGGGAGGTAGTATGTAGTCCCTGATAGAGGGAGGTAGTATGTAGGGTCTGATAGAGGGAGGTAGTATGTAGGGCTTGATAGAGGAAGGTAGTATGTAGTCCCTGCTAGAGGGAGGTAGTATGTAGGGTCTGATAGAGGGAGGTAGTATGTAGTCCCTGATAGAGGGAGGTAGTATGTAGGGTCTGATAGAGGGAGGTAGTATGTAGTCCCTGATAGAGGGAGGTAGTATGTAGGGTCTGATAGAGGGAGGTAGTATGTAGTCCCTGATAGAGGGAGGTAGTATGTAGGGCCTGATAGAGGGAGGTAGTATGTTGGGTCTGATAGAGGGAGGTAGTATGTAGGGTCTGATAGAGGGAGGTAGTATGTAGGGTCTGAGAGAGGGAGGTAGTATGTAGTCCCTGATAGAGGGAGGTAGTATGTAGGGTCTGATAGAGGGAGGTAGTATGTAGGGCTTGATAGAGGAAGGTAGTATGTAGTCCCTGATAGAGGGAGGTAGTATGTAGGGTCTTATAGAGGGAGGTAGTATGTAGTCCCTGATAGAGGGAGGTAGTATGTAGGGTCTGATAGAGGGAGGTAGTATGTAGTCCCTGATAGAGGGAGGTAGTATGTAGGGTCTGATAGAGGGAGGTAGTATGTAGTCCCTGATAGAGGGAGGTAGTATGTAGGGTCTGATAGAGGGAGGTAGAATGTAGGGTCTGATAGAGGGAGGTAGTATGTAAGGTCTGATAGAGGGAGGTAGTATGTAGGGCCTGATAGAGGGAGGTAGTATGTAGGGTCTGATAGAGGGAGGTAGTATGTAGGGTCTGATAGAGGGAGGTAGTATGTAGGGTCTGATAGAGGGAGGTAGTATGTAGTCCCTGATAGAGGGAGGTAGTATGTAGGGTCTGATAGAGGGAGGTAGCATGTAGTCCCTGATAGAGGGAGGTAGTATGTTGGGTCTGATAGAGGGAGGTAGTATGTAGGGTCTGATAGAGGGAGGTAGTATGTAGGGCCTGATAGAGGGAGGTAGTATGTAGGGTCTGATAGAGGGAGGTAGTATGTAGGGTCTGATAGAGGGAGGTAGTATGTAGTCCTTTATAGAGGGAGGTAGTATGTAGTCCCTGATAGAGGGAGGTAGTATGTAGGGTCTGATAGAGGGAGGTAGTATGTAGGGTCTGATAGAGGGAGGTAGTATGTAGGGTCTGATAGAGGGAGGTAGTATGTAGGGTCTGATAGAGGGAGGTAGTATGTAGTCCCTGATAGAGGGAGGTAGTATGTAGGGTCTGATAGAGTGAGGTAGTATGTAGGGTCTGATAGAGGGAGGTAGTATGTAGGGCCTGATAGAGGGAGGTAGTATGTAGGGTCTGATAGAGGGAGGTAGAATGTAGGGTCTGATAGAGGGAGGTAGTATGTAGGGTCTGATAGAGGGAGGTAGTATGTAGGGCCTGATAGAGGGAGGTAGTATGTAGGGCCTGATAGAGGGAGGTAGTATGTAGGGTCTGATAGAGGGGGGTAGTATGTAGGGTCTGATAGAGGGAAGTAGTATGTAGGGCCTGATAGAGGGAGGTAGTATGTAGGGTCTGATAGAGGGAGGTAGTATGTAGGGTCTGATAGAGGGAGGTAGTATGTAGTCCCTGATAGAGGGAGGTAGTATGTAGGGCCTGATAGAGGGAGGTAGTATGTAGGGTCTGATAGAGTTAGGTAGTATGTAGGGTCTGATAGAGGGAGGTAGTATGTAGGGCCTGATAGAGGGAGGTAGTATGTAGGGTCTGATAGAGGGAGGTAGTATGTAGGGTCTGATAGAGGGAGGTAGTATGTAGGGTCTGATAGAGGGAGGTAGTATGTAGGGTCTGATAGAGGGAGGTAGTATGTAGGGCCTGATAGAGGGAGGTAGTATGTAGGGTCTGATAGAGGGAGGTAGTATGTAGGGCCTGATAGAGGAAGGTAGTATGTAGTCCCTGATAGAGGGAGGTAGTATGTAGGGTCTTATAGAGGGAGGTAGTATGTAGTCCCTGATAGAGGGAGGTAGTATGTAGGGTCTGATAGAGGGAGGTAGTATGTAGTCCCTGATAGAGGGAGGTAGTATGTAGGGTCTGATAGAGGGAGGTAGTATGTAGTCCCTGATAGAGGGAGGTAGTATGTAGGGTCTGATAGAGGGAGGTAGAATGTAGGGTCTGATAGAGGGAGGTAGTATGTAAGGTCTGATAGAGGGAGGTAGTATGTAGGGCCTGATAGAGGGAGGTAGTATGTAGGGTCTGATAGAGGGAGGTAGTATGTAGGGTCTGATAGAGGGAGGTAGTATGTAGGGTCTGATAGAGGGAGGTAGTATGTAGTCCCTGATAGAGGGAGGTAGTATGTAGGGTCTGATAGAGGGAGGTAGTATGTAGTCCCTGATAGAGGGAGGTAGTATGTAGGGTCTGATAGAGGGAGGTAGTATGTAGTCCCTGATAGAGGGAGGTAGTATGTAGGGTCTGATAGAGGGAGGTAGAATGTAGGGTCTGATAGAGGGAGGTAGTATGTAAGGTCTGATAGAGGGAGGTAGTATGTAGGGCCTGATAGAGGGAGGTAGTATGTAGGGTCTGATAGAGGGAGGTAGTATGTAGGGTCTGATAGAGGGAGGTAGTATGTAGGGTCTGATAGAGGGAGGTAGTATGTAGTCCCTGATAGAGGGAGGTAGTATGTAGGGTCTGATAGAGGGAGGTAGCATGTAGTCCCTGATAGAGGGAGGTAGTATGTTGGGTCTGATAGAGGGAGGTAGTATGTAGGGTCTGATAGAGGGAGGTAGTATGTAGGGCCTGATAGAGGGAGGTAGTATGTAGGGTCTGATAGAGGGAGGTAGTATGTAGGGTCTGATAGAGGGAGGTAGTATGTAGTCCTTTATAGAGGGAGGTAGTATGTAGTCCCTGATAGAGGGAGGTAGTATGTAGGGTCTGATAGAGGGAGGTAGTATGTAGGGTCTGATAGAGGGAGGTAGTATGTAGGGTCTGATAGAGGGAGGTAGTATGTAGGGTCTGATAGAGGGAGGTAGTATGTAGTCCCTGATAGAGGGAGGTAGTATGTAGGGTCTGATAGAGTGAGGTAGTATGTAGGGTCTGATAGAGGGAGGTAGTATGTAGGGCCTGATAGAGGGAGGTAGTATGTAGGGTCTGATAGAGGGAGGTAGAATGTAGGGTCTGATAGAGGGAGGTAGTATGTAGGGTCTGATAGAGGGAGGTAGTATGTAGGGCCTGATAGAGGGAGGTAGTATGTAGGGCCTGATAGAGGGAGGTAGTATGTAGGGTCTGATAGAGGGGGGTAGTATGTAGGGTCTGATAGAGGGAGGTAGTATGTAGGGCCTGATAGAGGGAGGTAGTATGTAGGGTCTGATAGAGGGAGGTAGTATGTAGGGTCTGATAGAGGGAGGTAGTATGTAGTCCCTGATAGAGGGAGGTAGTATGTAGGGCCTGATAGAGGGAGGTAGTATGTAGGGTCTGATAGAGGGAGGTAGTATGTAGGGTCTGATAGAGGGAGGTAGTATGTAGGGCCTGATAGAGGGAGGTAGTATGTAGGGTCTGATAGAGGGAGGTAGTATGTAGGGTCTGATAGAGGGAGGTAGTATGTAGGGTCTGATAGAGGGAGGTAGTATGTAGGGTCTGATAGAGGGAGGTAGTATGTAGGGCCTGATAGAGGGAGGTAGTATGTAGGGTCTGATAGAGGGAGGTAGTATGTAGGGCCTGATAGAGGGATGTAGTATGTAGGGCCTGATAGAGAGAGGTAGTATGTAGTCCCTGATAGAGGGAGGTAGTATGTAGGGTCTGATAGAGGGAGGTAGTATGTAGGGCCTGATAGAGGGAGGTAGTATGTAGGGTCTGATATAGGGAGGTAGTATGTAGGGTCTGATAGAGGGAGGTAGTATGTAGGGTCTGATAGAGGCAGGTAGTGTGTAGGGTCTGATAGAGGGAGGTAGTATGTAGTCCCTGATAGAGGGAGGTAGTATGTAGGGCCTGATAGAGGGAGGTAGTATGTAGGGTCTGATAGAGGGAGGTAGTATGTAGGGTCTGATAGAGGGAGGTAGTGTGTAGGGTCTGATAGAGGGAGGTAGTATGTAGGGTCTGATAGAGGGAGGTAGTATGTAGTCCCTGATAGAGGGAGGTGGTATGTAGGGTCTGATAGAGGGAGGTAGTATGTAGGGTCTGATAGAGGGAGGTAGTATGTAGGGTCTGATAGAGGGAGGTAGTATGTAGGGCCTGATAGAGGGAGGTAGTATGTAGGGTCTGATAGAGGGAGGTAGTATGTAGGGTCTCATAGAGGGAGGTAGTATGTAGGGTCTGATAGAGGGAGGTAGTATGTAGGGCCTGATAGAGGGAGGTAGTATGTAGGGCCTGATAGAGGGAGGTAGTATGTAGGGTCTGATAGAGGGGGGTAGTATGTAGGGTCTGATAGAGGGAGGTAGTATGTAGGGCCTGACAGAGGGAGGTAGTATGTAGGGTCTGATAGAGGGAGGTAGTATGTAGGGTCTGATAGAGGGAGGTAGTATGTAGGGTCTGATAGAGGGAGGTAGTATGTAGTCCCTGATAGAGGGAGGTAGTATGTAGGGTCTGATAGAGGGAGGTAGTATGTAGGGTCTGATAGAGGGAGGTAGTATGTAGGGTCTGATAGAGGGAGGTAGTATGTAGGGCCTGATAGAGGGAGGTAGTATGTAGGGTCTGATATAGGGAGGTAGTATGTAGGGTCTGATAGAGGGAGGTAGTATGTAGGGTCTGATATAGGGAGGTAGTATGTAGGGTCTGATAGAGGGAGGTAGTATGTAGGGCCTGATATAGGGAGGTAGTATGTAGGGTCTGATAGAGGGAGGTAGTATGTAGGGCCTGATAGAGGGAGGTAGTATGTAGGGTCTGATATAGGGAGGTAGTATGTAGGGTCTGATAGAGGGAGGTAGTATGTAGGGCCTGATATAGGTAATATGTATGGCCTGAGGCAGGTAGTATGTAGGGCCTGAGGGTGGTAGTATGTAGGGCCTGAGGGAGGCATCATTACAATATAAGCCATTTTTCAGACGCTTTTGAGTTTTACAGGCCAACCAGGAAGGAATGTCTAGAGACGTGTAGATAAAATGCTTGGTCTGTTGTCACTAAGATAAGAGGAAACCACACACACACAGAGACAGATGCTGTTATTAGGGAGACCAACATTGTCCCAGTGCTGAAAAAAAAAACGAGGTGACATGCCCGAATGACTGTCGCCCTCGTCGTGCTCTCCTCGGTTATCATGAAGTGCTTTCCAGAGGCTGGTCAAGGCCAACAATACCAGGAACACTGGACCCAATTAGCCTACTGCTCTAACAGATCCATGGCTATTCACACGGCTGTAACACATCTGGACTAGAGGAACACCTATGTGAGAATGCTGTTCATTTACTACAGCTCAGCATTCAACACTATAGTGCCCTCAAAGCTCAACACTAAGCTCAGAGCCCTGGGTCTGGACACCAAGCTCAGAGCCCTGGGTCTGGACACCAAGCTACAGAGCCCTGGGTCTGGACACCAAGCTACAGAGCCCTGGGTCTGGACACCAAGCTCAGAGCCCTGGGTCTGGACACCACGCTCAGAGCCCTGGGTCAGGACACCAAGCTCAGAGCCCTGGGTCTGGACACCAAGCTCAGAGCCCTGGGTCAGGACACCAAGCTCAGAGCCCTGGGACAGGACACCAAGCTCAGAGCCCTGGGACAGGACACCAAGCTCAGAGCCCTGGGTCTGGACACCAAGCTCAGAGCCCTGGGTCTGGGCACCAAGCTCAGAGCCCTGGGTCTGGACACCAAGCTCAGAGCCCTGGGTCTGGACACTACCCTCTGAAACTGGATCCTGGACTTCCTGATGGGCAGACCACAGGCTGTGAGGATTGGCAACAACACCTCCTCCACGCTCTTAACACAGGGGCCCCCCCAGGGGTGTGTCCTCAGTCCTCTGCTGTACTCCCTTAGGGGCCCCCCAGGGGTGTGTCCTCGGTCCTCTGCTTTACTCCCTTAGGGGCCCCCCAGGGGTGTGTCCTCAGTCCTCTGCTGTACTCCCTTAGGGCCCCCCCAGGGGTGTGTCCTCGGTCCTCTGCTTTACTCCCTTAGGGGCCCCCCAGGGGTGTGTCCTCAGTCCTCTGCTGTATTCCCTGTTCACCCACGACCGAATGACTTTGCAGGACATCAACTCCATCATCAAGTTTGCTGACGACACCACGGTTGCGGGCCTATAGGAAGGAGGTAAGCGAACTGGCGTTGTGGTGTCATGACAACAACATCTCCCTCAACTTCAGCAATGCAAAGGAGTTGATTGTTGACTTCGGAAAGCAGAGTAGGCAACACGCCCCGATCCACTCTCCTTCCCTCTGTCTTTGAGTCCCTCTCTCTCTGACAGACATCACTGTCTGTCTGTCTGTCTGTCTGTCTGACTGACTGTCTGTCTGTCCGTCTGTCCGTCTGACTGACTAGACACACTCCTCTGGTGTTGATGCATCAGTCAGTCCGGCCGACACACGCAGGCCACCTCCAGCCACGGCCCTCTTATCTCACTAGAAAAATAATGATGTCAGTGGCTGCCGTTCCCACAGATAGACCACTATTTGTCTTAGAGAGGGGTGTGTGTGTGTGTGCGTGCATGCCTCTGAGTGTGTGTGAGCCACTGGGTGCTTGCGCCTGTGTGTTTGTCAGGGATGGGCTGCAGTGCTGGCTGTATATCACCATCACCGCCAGGGAGGGAGGGAGGGAGGGAGGGAGGGAGGAGGGAGGGAGGTGGGGGGAGGGAGGGAGGGAGGGGGAGGTGTGGGGGGAGGGAGGGAGGTGGGGAGGGGAGGTGGGGGGGATGGGGGAGGGAGGGAGGTGGGGGGGGAGGGAGAGAGAGGGAGAGGGAAAGGAGAGAGGGGAGAGGGAAGGAGAGAGGGAGAGGAGAGAGGGAGAGGGAAAGAAGAAAGGGAGAGGAGAGAGGGAGAGGGAAAGGAGAGAGGGAGAGGGGAGGAGAGAGGGAGAGAAGGAATAAGAGATGGAGTTTGCTGACCGACCATCACACCATCCACCATCCACCTTCTCTGAAGAGCACTTAACCTTACTGAGGACGCATCATCACCCCATTACCCTCATCTCATCCCCCTCTTCAGATAACAAACCAGCTGTCACCACCTGAGCCCATCGGCACTCATCTCAAATCAAATCAATTCAAATGTTATTGGTCACATACACATAGTTAGCAGATGTTAATGTGAGTGTAAAGTAATGCTTGTGCTTCTAGTTCTGACAGTGCAGTATATCTAACATGTAATATCTAACATTTTCACAACACCTACCTTATACACACACATCTAAAGGGGTGAATAAGAATATGTACATATAAATATATAGATGAGTGATGACCGAGCGGCATAGGCAAGATTCAGTAGATGGTATAGAATATAATATATACATAGATGAGTAATGCAAGATGTGTAAACATTATTAAAGTGGCATTGTTTAAAGTGACGATCATTTATTATAGTGACCAGTATTTTGGTCTCAATGTAGGCAGCTCGGAGGCAGTGATCGCAGTTTAACAGTCTGATGGTCTTGAGATAGAAGCTGTTTAACAGTCTGATGGCCTTGCGATAGAAGCTGTTTTTCATCTCTCGGTCCCAGCTTTGATGCACCTGTACTGACCTCGCCTTCTGGATGATAGCAGGGTGAACAGGCAGTGGCTCGGGTGGTTGTTGTCATTGATGATCTTTTTGGCCTTCCTGTGACATCGGGTGGTGTAAGTGTCATGAAGGGCAGGTAGGTTGCCCCCGATGATGCGTTGTGCAGACCTCACTACCCTCTGGTGAGCCATACGGTTGTGGGCGGAGCAGTTGCCGTACCAGGCGGTGATACAGCCCGACAGGATGCTCTCGATTGTGCATCTGTAAAAGTTTGTCAGGATTTTGGGTGACAAGACAAATTTCTTCGGCCTCCTGTCTGTGTGGGTGGACCATTTCAGTTTGTCCGTGATTTGTACGCCGAGGAACTTAAAACTTTCCACCTTCTCCACTACTGTCCCTTCGATGTGGATAGGGGGGTGCTCCTTCTATTGTTTCCTGTAGTCCACAATCCTCTCCTTTGTTTTGTTGATGTTGAGTGAGAGGTTGCTTTCCTGACAACACACGCCAAGGGCCCTCACCTCCTCCCCGTAGGCTGTCTCCTCTACTGTAGTGTCGTCTGCAAACTTGATGATTGAGTTGGAGGCGTACATGGCCACGCAGTCATGGGTGAACAGGGAGTACAGGAGAGGGCTGAGAACGCACCCTTGTGGGGCCCCAGTGTTGAGGATCAGTGGGGTGGAGATGTTGTTACCTACCCTCACCACCTGGGGCCCGTCAGAAAGTCCAGGGCCCATTTACAGGACCCAGGTGTTTGGAGGGTACTATGGTGTTGAATGCTGAGTTGTAGTCAATGAACAGCATTCTTACATAGGTATTCCTCTTGTCCAGATGGGTTAAGGCAGTGTGTAGTACGATGTTAATTGCATCGTCTGTAGACCTGTTGGGGCGGTAAGCAAACTGGAGTGGGTCTAAGGTGTCAGGTAGGGTGGAGGTGATATGATTTGTCTAAGGTGTCAGGTGGAGGTGATATGGTCCTTAACTATGATCCTCAAAGCACTTCATGATGACAGAAGTGAGCGCTACGGGGCGTTATTGTCATTTAGTTCAGTTACCTTTGCCTTCTTGGATACAGGAACAATGGTGGACATCTTGAAGCAAGTGGGGGACAGCAGACTGGGATCGGGAGAGATTGAACATGTCGGTAAACACACCAGCCAGCAGGTCTGCGCATGCTCTGAGGACGCGGCTGGGGATGCCGTCTGGGCCGTCAGCCCTGCGAGGGTTAACACGTTTAAATGTTTTACTCATGTTGGAGGGGTGGTGCAGTGCTTGTTACACAACGGTGTATTATCCTCAAAGAAGGTGTTTAGTTTGTCTGGAAGGGTGACGTCTGTGTCCGTGACGTGGCTGGTTTTTCTTATTGTAGTCCGTGATTTCGTGTAGACCCTGCCACACACGTCTCGTGTCTGAGCCGTTGAATTGCGACTCCACTTTGTCCCTCTGCCGGCATTTAGCTGATTTAGTCTGATTGCCTCACGGAGGGAATAACTACACTGTTTATGTTCAGCCATATTCCCAGACCTCTATAAAAATGCGATGGTTCGCGCTTTCAGGTTTGAGCGAATGCTGCCATCCATCCATGGTTTCTGGGTTTTAATAGTCACAGTGGGAACAACATTGCACTTCTTTCTCACCGAGTTTCATAGATCATTCTAGAAATCATCTTATATAGATGTTGTTATCTGAGGCTGACCGGAACAACCATTTTGAAGCGTTGATTCCGACTGGAATGGTTCTAGTCACCTGTTTATCACCTATAATCATCCTACATCTTTAGATAACAATCCATCACCGCCAGCCGGGCCCATCGGCCCTCGTCTCATCTCATCCCCCTCTTCTCCTCCACAGCCACATTTCAGCCACACAAGTGATACTTCACACGTTCATTCATTCATCCGCTCGCTGCTCAGTTCAAAGCCTTGGCAGACCAAACTAGGCAAACAGCAGAGGAATGTGTCATGGTCCAGGGATTCACCATCAGGCTGAGCTTCTGACACACAAACATACAGGGCCTCCCAAATTGACCACATTCCTTATAAGCCCTGGTCAAAAGTAGTGCACTAAATAGGGAATAGGTTGCCATTTGGGACTGGGACACAAGTCACTGGTCATTTGTCCTGGCCTGGACGGCTCTAATGGTCTCCCTGATGGAGCTCTCACTTCCTTCAGCTGCTTATCCAAATGTGGAGCACTCCCCTGGGAGCAACTATTGGCCTGTGAAAGGGAGGGAAGGAGGGAGGGAGGGATATGGTTGGAGGG
>NC_048579.1:4623426-4690926 GCF_013265735.2 Oncorhynchus mykiss | reverse complement strand
AGGAGAGAAAGGCTGTCTCTGTGTACCCTCTCTTCTCTCTCTGTCTCTGTGTACCCTCTCTTCTCTCTCTGTCTCTGTGTACCCTCTCTTCTCTCTCTGTCTCTGTGTACCCTCTCTTCTCTCTCTGTCTCTGTGTACCCTCTCTTCTCTCTCTGTCTCTGTGTACCCTCTCTTCTCTCTCTGTCTCTGTGTACCCTCTCTTCTCTCTCTGTCACTGTGTACCCTCTCTCCTGTCTCTGTGTACCCTCTCTTCTCTCAATTCAATTCAATTCAAGAGCTTTATTGGCATGGGAAACGTGTTAACATTGCCAAAGCAAGTGAGGTAGATACTCTATCTGTGTACCCTCTCTTCTCTCTCTGTGTACCCTCTCTCTCTCTCTGCCTCTCTCTGCCTCTCTCTCTGACCCTCTCTCTCTGCCTCTCTCTCGCTGCCTCTCTCTCGCTGCCTCTCTCTCTCTACCCCCCTCTCTCTCTCTCATTCTCTCTCTCTCTCTACCCCCCCTATCTCTCTCTCTTTCTCTCTCTCTCTACCCCCCCGCCCCCCTCTCTCTCTCTGCCTCTCTCTCTCTCTCTCTCTCTTTCTCTCTACCCCCCTCTCTCTCTCTCTACCCCCCTCTCTCTCTCTCTCTCTACCCCCCCCCTCTCTCTCTCTCTACCCCCCTCTCTCTCTCTCTCTACCCCCCCTCTCTCTCTACCCCCTCTCTCTCTCTCTACCCCCCTCTCTCTCTCTCTCTCTCTCTCTCTACCCCCCTCTCTCTCTCTCTCTCTCTACCCCCCCTCTCTCTCTCTCTCTACCCCCCCTCTCTCTCTCTCTCTCTACCCCCCCCTCTCTCTCTCTCTACCCCCCCCCTCTCTTTCTATACCCCCCCCCCCCCCACCCCTCTCTCATTCTCTCACTCTTTCACTCTCTCTCTATCCTTCATTCTGTTCTGGCCACATCAAAGCCCTGGAGAAGCTCACAGGCACATTCCACGGCTGCTCATGAGAGTCTGCAACACGGCACGGTGTGTGTGTGTGTGTGTGTGTGTATGTCGGTATGTGTGTGTATTCGTGTGTTTGGGTGTGTATGTGTATCTGAATGTACTGTATGTGTGTCTTTGTGGATTTTTGAGTGAAGCAAACAACAGGTATAGATAGACCTTGTTAAGTTAAAAATATGTATTAAACAGCAGCAGTAAAATAACAGTAGCGCGGCTATATACAGAGGTATCCATCTTTCTGTAAACAGATCTTAATGATGAGAGAGGGAGAGAGAAGGAGAGCAGGAGAGAGAGGGAGGGAGGGAGGGAGGGAGGGTGGGATGGAGGGAGGGAGGGTGGGATGGAGGGAGGGAGGGAGGGAGGAGGGAGGGAGGGAGATAGAAGGAGAGCAAGGGAGGGAGGGAGGGAGGGAGGGAGGGAGGGAGGGAGGGAGGGAGGGAGGGAGGGAGGGAGGGAGGGGGGGAGGGAGGGAGGGAGGGAGAAGTAATGAGAGGGAGGGAGGGAGGGATGGAGGGAGGGAGGGAGGGTGGGATGGAGGGGGGAGGGAGGGAGGGAGGGAGGGAGGGAGGGAGGGAGGGAGGGAGGGAGGGATGGAGGGTGGGATGGAGGGAGGGAGATAGAAGGAGAGCAGGAGAGAGAGGGAGGGAGGGAGGGAGGGAGGGTGGGATGGAGGGGGGAGGGAGGGAGGGAGATAGAAGGAGAGCGAGGGAGGGAGGGAGGGAGGGAGGGAGGGAGGGAGGGAGGGAGGGAGGGAGGGAGGGAGGGAGGGAGGGAGAAGTAATGAGAGGGAGGGAGGGAGGGATGGAGGGAGGGAAGGAGGGTGGGATGGAGGGGGGAGGGAGGGAGGGAGGGAGGGAGGGAGGGAGGGAGGGAGGGAGGGAGAAGTAAGGAGAGAGAGGGAGGGAGGGAGGGAGGGAGGGAGGGAGGGAGGGAGGGAGGGAGGGTGGGATGGAGGGAGGGAGATAGAAGGAGAGCAGGAGAGAGAGGGAGGGAGGGAGGGAGGGAGGGAGGGTGGGATGGAGGGAGGGAGGGAGGGTGGGATGGAGGGGGGAGGGAGGGAGGGAGATAGAAGGAGAGCAAGGGAGGGAGGGAGGGAGGGAGGGAGGGAGGGAGGGAGGGAGGGAGGGAGGGAGGGAGGGAGGGAGGGAGGGAGGGAGGGAGGGAGGGAGGGAGGGAGAAGTAAGGGGAGAGAGGGAGGGAGGGAGGGAGGGAGAAGTAATGAGAGAGAGGGAGGGAGGGAGGGAGGGAGGGAGGGAGGGAGGGAGGGAGGGAGGGAGGGAGGGAGGGAGGGAGGGAGAGGGAGGGAGGGAGGGAGGGAGGGAGGGAGAAGGAGAGCAGGAGAGAGAGGGAGGGAGGGAGGGAGGGAGGGAGGGAGGGAGAAGGAGAGCAGGAGAGAGAGGGAGGGAGGGAGGGAGGGAGGGTGGGATGGAGGGAGGGAGGGAGGGTGGGATGGAGGGGGGAGGGAGGGAGGGAGATAGAAGGAGAGCAAGGGAGGGAGGGAGGGAGGGAGGGAGGGAGGGAGAAGTAAGGAGAGAGAGGGAGGGAGGGAGGGAGGGAGGGAGGGAGAAGTAATGAGAGAGAGGGAGGGAGGGAGGGAGGGAGGGAGGGAGGGAGGGAGGGAGGGAGGGAGGGAGGGAGGGAGGGAGAGGGAGGGAGGGAGCGAGAGAAGGAGAGACAGGGAGGTAAGGAGAGAGAGGGGGAGGTAGAGAAAGAGAGAGGGAGAGGGAGAGAGGCTCTCTCCATCCCCTCCCAGCCTCTCTCCCCCCAATGATGAAATATATCACAGAATCATAGAGGTGTGTCCCAAATGACAGCCTTTTCCCTAGTAGTGTTTTTGACCAGGACCCATAGAGAATAGAGTGACCTTTGGGACAGAGCCTATCACAGCGCAGAGTGGAATCGCTGCATCTCTCTAAACATCTGTTACAAAGAGTTTATGGCTAAGACCCAAGTGTTACCAACCTGAACCGTTATTCATGAAGTGTCTCAGAGAGTCCTGATCTCGGATCAGGTCCCCTCATGTCCATGTTAACGTATTCATTATGATTTAAAAGCTCAAACTGATCTCGGATCAGCACTTCTATTCTGAGAACATGGATCCAGGTCTTTACTGTAATATGGCCACACACCATGGCTTCTTTGGGTTGTCATTCCTGCTGACAGTTTATCAGGTAATACAACTGCTGTTTTCCTAAGCCTAAAAGTTCTCCTAAGCCTAAGAGTTATCCTAAGCATAAATTATCCTAAGATTAAGAATTATCTTAAACCTAAGAGTTCACCTAAGCCTAAGAGTTATCCTAAGCCTAAGAGTTATCCTAAACCTAAGAGTTATCCTAAGCCTAAGAGTTATCCTAAACCTAAGAGTTATCCTAAACCTAAGAGTTATCCTAAGCATAAGAGTTATCCTAAGAGTTATCCTAAGCCTAAGAGTTATCCTAAACCTAAGAGTTATCCTAAACCTAAGAGTTATCCTAAGCCTAAGAGTTATCCTAAACCTAAGAGTTATCCTAAGCCTAAGAGTTATCCTAAACCTAAGAGTTATCCTAAACCTAAGAGTTATCCTAAGCCTAAGAGTTATCCTAAACCTAAGAGTTATCCTAAGCCTAAGAGTTATCCTAAACCTAAGAGTTATCCTAAGCCTAAGAGTTATCCTAAACCTGGTGTTAATCTAGTTTTACAGCCTTCCACAAGGACTATTGGTGAGCAGTTGTGAATCAATGTAATGGTGTGTCTGAGTGTGTATCTTTGTGTGTGTGTGTGTGTGTATCTGTGTGTGTGTGTGTGTGTGTGTATGTGTATGTATCTAAGTGCATGTGCCCTCTCCATCTAGGAGAGCATTTGAGAGTAATTTCTGAGAGTTTAGATAACTTTTGCTTTAAGGATAGGCACCTTTTTTCCAATTTTCACCTGAAACGACAAACTCAAATCTAACTTCCTGAAACAAGGATATCCATATTCTTGGTACCATTTGAAAGGAAAAACGTTGAAGTTTTGTGGAAATGTGTAATGAATGTAGGAGAATATAACACAATAGATCTGGTAAAAGATAATACAAAGAAATAGACCAAGAAGAACGATTTCTCTAATAATCATATTAATCAGGCTACCTGATGGGATTTTGATAAATGCACAAAATCGCCAAATCAAAATAAACATTGTACCAAAGTGACCAAGTTAGTTTTTGATTCTGAATTGGAACATATAACGTATACTCACTTCACTGGGGCATAAACATAGAGAGGCTTGTGCTGCTGTCACACACACAGATCAAACACAGCGCTGCAGTTGACCTAGCCTACACGGTTGACCTAGCCTACACGGCTGACCTAGCCTACACGGTTGACCTAGCCTACACGGCTGACCTAGCCTACACGGCTGACCTAGCCTACACGGCTGACCTAGCCTACACAGCTGACCTAGCCTACACGGCTGACCTAGCCTACACGGTTGACCTAGCCTACACGGCTGACCTAGCCTACACGGCTGACCTAGCCTACACGGCTGACCTAGCCTACACGGCTGACCTAGATCGCTGACCTAGTCTACACAGCTGACCTAGCCTACTCGGCTGACCTAGCCTACTCGGCTGACCTAGCCTACATGGCTGACCTAGCCTACACCTAGCCTACATGGCTGACCTAGCCTACACCTAGCCTACATGGCTGACCTAGCCTACACCTAGCCTACATGGCTGACCTAGCCTACACCTAGCCTACACGGCTGACCTAGCCTACACCTAGCCTACACGGCTGACCTAGCCTACACGGCTGACCTAGCCTACACGGCTGACCTAGCCTACACGGCTGACCTAGCCTACACGGTTGACCTAGCCTACACGGCTGACCTAGCCTACACGGCTGACCTAGCCTACACGGCTGACCTAGCCTACACAGCTGACCTAGCCTACACGGCTGACCTAGCCTACACGGTTGACCTAGCCTACACGGCTGACCTAGCCTACACGGCTGACCTAGCCTACACGGCTGACCTAGCCTACACAGCTGACCTAGCCTACACGGCTGACCTAGCCTACACCTAGCCTACACGGCTGACCTAGCCTACACGGCTGACCTAGCCTACACGGCTGACCTAGCCTACACGGCTGACCTAGCCTACACGGCTGACCTAGCCTACACGGTTGACCTAGCCTACACGGCTGACCTAGCCTACACGGCTGACCTAGCCTACACGGCTGACCTAGCCTACACGGCTGACCTAGCCTACACGGCTGACCTAGCCTACACGGTTGACCTAGCCTACACGGCTGACCTAGCCTACACGGCTGACCTAGCCTACACGGCTGACCTAGCCTACACAGCTGACCTAGCCTACACGGCTGACCTAGCCTACACCTAGCCTACACGGCTGACCTAGCCTACACGGCTGACCTAGCCTACATGGCTGACCTAGCCTACACGGCTGACCTAGCCTACACGGCTGACCTAGCCTACACGGCTGACCTAGCCTACATGGTTGACCTAGCCTAAAAGGCTGACCTAGCCTACACGGCTGACCTAGCCTACACGGCTGACCTAGCCTACACGGCTGACCTAGCCTACACGGTTGACCTAGCCTACACGGCTGACCTAGCCTACACGGCTGACCTAGCCTACACGGCTGACCTAGCCTACACAGCTGACCTAGCCTACACGGCTAGCCTACACGGCTGACCTAGCCTACACGGCTGACCTAGCCTACATGGTTGACCTAGCCTACACGGTTGACCTAGCCTACACGGCTGACCTAGCCTACACGGTTGACCTAGCCTACACGGCTGACCTAGCCTACACGGCTGACCTAGCCTACACGGCTGACCTAGCCTACACGGCTAGCCTACACGGCTGACCTAGCCTACACGGCTGACCTAGCCTACACGGCTGACCTAGCCTACACGGCTGACCTAGCCTACACGGCTAGCCTACACGGCTGACCTAGCCTACACGGCTGACCTAGCCTACATGGTTGACCTAGCCTACACGGCTGACCTAGCCTACACGGCTGACCTAGCCTACACGGTTGAACTAGCCTACACGGTTGACCTAGCCTACACGGCTGACCTAGCCTACACGGCTGACCTAGCCTACTCGGCTTACCTAGCCTACTCGGCTGACCTAGACGGCTGACCTAGCCTACACGGCTGAACGGCTGACCTAGCCTACTCGGCTGACCTAGCCTACACAGCTGACCGGCTGACCTAGCCTACACGGCTGACCTAGCCTACTCAGCTGACCTAGCCTACTCGGCTGACCTACACGGCTGACCGGCTGACCTAGCCTACTCGGCTGACCTAGCCTACACGGCTGACCGGCTGACCTAGCCTACACGGCTGACCTAGCCTACTCGGCTGACATAGCCTACTCGGCTGACATAGCCTACACGTCTGACCTAGCCTACACTGCTGACCTAGATGGCTGACCTAGTCTACACGGCTGACCTAGCCTACTCGGCTGACCTAGCCTACACGCCTGACCTAGCCTACTCGGCTGACCTAGCCTACACAGCTGACCTAGCCTACACGGCTGACCGGCTGACCTAGCCTACACTGCTGACCTAACCTACACGGCTGACCTAGCCTACTCGGCTGACCTAGCCTACACGGCTGACCGGCTGACCTAGCCTACTCGGCTGACCTAGCCTACACAGCTGACCGGCTGACCTAGCCTACACGGCTGACCTAGCCTACTCAGCTGACCTAGCCTACTCGGCTGACCTACACGGCTGACCGGCTGACCTAGCCTACTCGGCTGACCTAGCCTACACGGCTGACCGGCTGACCTAGCCTACACGGCTGACCTAGCCTACTCGGCTGACATAGCCTACACGTCTGACCTAGCCTACACTGCTGACCTAGATTGCTGACCTAGTCTACACGGCTGACCTAGCCTACTCGGCTGACCTAGCCTACTCGGCTGACCTAGCCTACACGCCTGACCTAGCCTACTCGGCTGACCTAGCCTACACAGCTGACCTAGCCTACACGGCTGACCGGCTGACCTAGCCTACACTGCTGACCTAGCCTACACGGCTGACCTAGCCTACTCGGCTGACCTAGCCTACACGGCTGACCGGCTGACCTAGCCTACACTGCTGACCTAGATCGCTGACCTAGTCTACACAGCTGACCTAGCCTACTCGGCTGACCTAGCCTACTCGGCTGACCTAGCCTACACGGCTGACCTAGCCTACTCGGCTGACCTAGCCTACTCGGCTGACCTAGCCTACTCGGCTGACCTAGCCTACACCTAGCCTACACGGCTGACCTAGCCTACACGGCTGACCTAGCCTACTCGGCTGACCTAGCCTACTCGGCTGACCTAGCATACACCTAGCCTACACGGCTGACCTAGCCTACACGGCTGACCTAGCCTACACGGCTGACCTAGCCTACTCGGCTGACCTAGCCTACACCTAGCCTACTCGGCTGACCTAGCCTACACCTAGCCTACACGGCTGACCTAGCCTACTCGGCTGACCTAGCCTACTCGGCTGACCTAGCCTACACCTAGCCTACACGGCTGACCGGCTGACCTAGTCTACACTACTGACCTAGATGGCTGACCTAGTCTACACGGCTGACCTAGCGTACTCGGCTGACCTAGCCTACACGGCTGACCTAAACTACACTGCTGACCTAGTCTACACGGCTGACCTAGCCTACTCGGCTGACCTAGCCTACACGCCTGACCTAGCCTACACGGCTGACCTAGCCTACACAGCTGACCTAGCCTACATGGCTGACCTAGCCTACACGGCTGACCTAGCCTACACGGCTGACCTAGCCTACTCGGCTGACCTAGCCTACACGGCTGACCTAGCCTACACGGCTGACCGGCTGACCTAGCCTACACTGCTGACCTAGATGGCTGACCTAGTCTACTCGGCTGACCTAGCCTACTCGGCTGACCTAGCCTACAACTAGCCTACTCGGCTGACCTAGCCTACACGGCTGACCTAGCCTACTCGGCTGACCTAGCCTACTTGGCTGACCTAGCCTACACCTAGCCTACACGGCTGACCTAGCCTACTCGGCTGACCTAGCCTACTCGGCTGACCTAGCCTACACCTAGCCTACACGGCTGACCTAGCCTACACGGCTGACCTAGCCTACTCGGCTGACCTAGCCTACACGGCTGACCTAGCCTACTCGGCTGACCTAGCCTACACCTAGCCTACACCTAGCCTACACGGCAGACCTGATCACAGAATGTGACAACAGAACAGAAGCAAATTGTACAACACAGTGTGACATGTAATAATCGTAAAAATAAATAAATAAATAAATTTGAAGTGCAGTCTGTTGTCTGGTCCCGCGCTGTGGTTGGGGTTGACTTTCTACACGGAGGGAGAAAGCATGAATTAGCACGTCTCATGCAATGTGAGTGAATTAGCACGTCTCATATAGTGTGAGTGAATTAGCACGTCTCATGCAATGTGAGTGAATTAGCACGTCTCATATATTGTGAGTGAATTAGCACGTCTCATATAGTGTGAGTGAATTAGCACGTCTCATATAGTGTGAGTGAATTAGCACGTCTCATATAGTGTGAGTGAATTAGCACGTCTCATATAATGTGAGTGAATTAGCACGTCTCATATAGTGTGAGTGAATTAGCACGTCTCATATAATGTGAGTGAATTAGCACGTCTCATATAATGTGAGTGAATTAGCACGTCTCATATAGTGTGAGTGAATTAGCACGTCTCATATAATGTGAGTGAATTAGCACGTCTCATATAGTGTGAGTGAATTAGCACGTCTCATATAATGTGAGTGAATTAGCACGTCTCATATAATGTGAGTGAATTAGCACGTCTCATGTAGTGTGAGTGAATTAGCACGTCTCATATAATGTGAGTGAATTAGCACGTATCATGCAATGTGAGTGAATTAGCACGTCTCATATAATGTGAGTGAATTAGCACGTCTCATATAGTGTGAGTGAATTAGCACGTCTCATATAATGTGAGTGAATTAGCACGTCTCATATAGTGTGAGTGAATTAGCACGTCTCATATAATGTGAGTGAATTAGCACGTCTCATATAATGTGAGTGAATTAGCACGTCTCATATAGTGTGAGTGAATTAGCACGTCTCATATAATGTGAGTGAATTAGCACGTCTCATATAGTGTGAGTGAATTAGCACGTCTCATATAGTGTGAGTGAATTAGCACGTCTCATATAATGTGAGTGAATTAGCACGTCTCATATAATGTGAGTGAATTAGCACGTCTCATATAGTGTGAGTGAATTAGCACGTCTCATATAATGTGAGTGAATTAGCACGTCTCATATAGTGTGAGTGAATTAGCACGTCTCATATAATGTGGAAATGTCAGTCCGAGAGACTGAAAAAGAGCTTCTATCTCAAGGCCATCAGACTGTTAAACAGCCACCACTAACATTGAGTGATATAAACATTATTAAGTGACTAAGATACATTAGAATAGTATAGAATACAGTATATACATATGAGATGAGTAATGCCAGATATATAAACATTATTAAGTGACTAAGATACCGTAAACATCTTAATCGGCGTTCCAGCTGTGTTTTTGATATGTGGCAGCACCAGCCGAGAGCCTCCCTCTTTAGTGATGTGAAAACGGAACAACTGAATGTATGCACAGTATAAGTAGATTTCACACATAAACTTTATATGTCTTAACTCTGAATCAAAATGGCTTCCTCAAAAAAAATAACGTGTTCACTGCGGAAGAACGTTTATTTTGATTGGTGAAGTTCTGCATTTATCAGAGTGACATCAGGTAGCCTGATTTCAGATGTCTCCATGGAAACAGGATTATTATTATTAGGGAAATCATTCTTCTTAAAAAAAAGTATGTAATTTTTTTAAACAAAAAATATTATATTAATCTGACTACACTCATTGTCCAGAGCTA
This sequence comes from Oncorhynchus mykiss, assembly GCF_013265735.2. Lineage (NCBI taxonomy): Eukaryota > Metazoa > Chordata > Actinopteri > Salmoniformes > Salmonidae > Oncorhynchus > Oncorhynchus mykiss. Next base: position 4,681,042 of record NC_048579.1, on the reverse strand, counting down.
AAATGAGCGCCGATCAATCTACTCGTTGAGCTTATTTATTTGAGGAAAAGTGGTTTACAAAAATATACCTTCAATAGTGAACATACTAGCAATATGCTAGCTAGTGGCTACTGTTGACAGACTGCAAAAATATTCCTAGCATTCCTCTCTGCTAGCCTACTGTAGTCATGTCAATATGCTAGCTAGTGGCTCCTAGCATTCCTCTTGGCTAGCCTACTGTAGTCATGTCAATATGCTAGCTAGTGGCTACTGTTGATAGTCTGCAAAATGACTCCTAGCATTCCTCTTGGCTAGCCTACTGTAGTCATGTCAATATGCTAGCTAGTGGCTACTGTTGATAGTCTGCAAAAAGACTCCTAGCATTCCTCTTGGCTAGCCTACTGTAGTCATGTCAATATGCTAGCTAGTGGCTACTGTTGATAGTCTGCAAAAATACTCCTAGCATTCCTCTTGGCTAGCCTACTGTAGTCATGTCAATATGCTAGCTAGTGGCTACTGTTGATAGTCTGCAAAAATACTCCTAGCATTCCTCTTGGCTAGCCTACTGTAGTCATGTCAATATGCTAGCTAGTGGCTACTGTTGATAGTCTGCAAAAAGACTCCTAGCATTCTATGGAATATTTGTCTTAAAGGGGCAGCCTCCTATTTTCAAATCTTCTCAAAATGAAATGCTTTAAATAAATGTAATTAGTACAATGCAATGCTAAATAATACAATAATGACTTACCTTGCTAAATTATATTACACCGCTCATAATAACGAATACAACCTATCAATAGCTGCATGTGGAGAGAAAGCATAAACAAATATAGGCCCTGGCATGGCCTCAACTGCAATTAAGAACTACACCATGACCCTGGCTAGCAGCAATTCTCTTCGGGCCAATAGATTTCTGGCCATCTGAGAAGAGATGTTAACGACCCTGTGGTGTTTCATATGCAGCAGCAGAGTGTTGTCGGGTAGTCTATTTACTGTGCGTTGACTGAACGTACCGCAGAGTGTTGGGGGTAGTCTATTTACTGTGCGTTGACTGAACGTACAGCAGAGTGTTGGGGGTAGTCTATTTACTGTGCGTTGACTGAACATACCGCAGAGTGTTGTCGGGTAGTCTATTTACTGTGCATTGACTGAACGTACCGCAGAGTGTTGTCGGGTAGTCTATTTACTGTGCGTTGACTGAACGTACTGTGAGTTGACTGAACGTACCGCAGAGTGTTGGCGGGTAGTATATTTACTGAGTGTTGGAGGGTAGTCTATTTACTGTGTGTTGACTGAACGTACCGCAGAGTGTTGGCGGGTAGTCTATTTACTGTGCGTTGACTGAACGTACCGCAGAGTGTTGTCGGGTAGTCTATTTACTGTGCGTTGACTGAACGTAGCCGCAGAGTGTTGTCGGGTAGTCTATTTACTGTGCATTGACTGAACGTACCGCAGAGTGTTGGCGGGTAGTCTATTTACTGTGCGTTGACTGAACGTACCGCAGAGTGTTGGTGGGTAGTCTATTTACTGTGCGTTGACTGATCGTAGCTAAATGTCCAGGGTATCACATCGGGACAAGTACAACTAAACATCTCGTTCGTATTTTCGATATGAAGTCCATCAGGACTTAACCAGACTGTGACGTAAATGAAAGTCAGTGACTCGTCAGTAGTACTACTTAATTACATTGGTAAGCGAAGCGTTCATTTGGCGCCCTCATTTGCATACTGGTAGGCTTTTGGCGATTATCTGCAGATAAATTATGAAAACATGTGATGAAGATTTGTGAATCCTCCTCACTCACTGCAGGAACAATAGGTAGTGCAGACCTCTGGTCCAATTGTAATGATATTTATATGTTAGTTTCAGAGATATTGATCTAGTTCCTCTGATCTAATCAAAGTGTTGACAGTGGATAAGTTAACTGCTGGTTTCTGTGTAGCAAAGTCCATGATTTAACACCTGTTTCATTCTTCAATTAGACCTTTATTGCAGATAGCTGAGAAAATGGAAGCTTGAAGCTTGTGGTCGTCAGCAGATTCTTTAAAGGCCCAGTGCTGTAAAAATTATATTTTTTCCTGTGCTTTGTATAATATTGTACAACAGCTGATGAAACTAACACTGTAAAATGTGAATACATGTGATCAGTGTTATTTCCTGTATGTTGCAGGTTGAACAAGAAAAAATATTTTATTAGAATGTACCAGAGGCCACCAAAATGGAGACATTTTTGCAAAACAAGCTCTATCTCTCATCTCTCCTCTCCCTCACTCCCTCCTTTCCCATCCCTCACTCCCTCCCTCCTCTCCCATCCCCCTCATCTCTCCTCTCCTCTCCCTCACTCCCTCCTTTCCCATCCCTCACTCCCTCCCTCCTCTCCCATCCCCCTCATCTCTCCTCTCCTCTCCCTCACTCCCTCCTTTCCCATCCCCCTCACTCCCTCCCTCCTCTCCCATCCCCTCATCTCTCCTCTCCTCTCCCTCCCTCACTCCCTCCTTTCCCATCCCCCTCACTCCCTCCCTCCTCTCCCATCCCCCTCATCTCTCCTCTCCTCTCCCTCACTCCCTCCTTTCTCCTCCCCCTCACTCCCTCCCTCCTCTCCCATCCCCCTCATCTCTCCTCTCCTCTCCCTCATTCCATCCTTTCCCATCACCCTCACTCCCTTCCTCCTCTCCCATCCCCCTCCCTTCTCCTCTCCCTCCCTTACTCCCTCCTATCCCATCACCTCCTCTTTCCTCTCCTCTCCCATCCTCCTCCTCTCTCCCTCCCTCACTCCCTCCTATCCCATCACCTCCTCTTTCCTCTCCTCTCCCATCCCCCTCCTCTCTCCTCTCCCTCCCTCCCTCACTCCCTCCTTTCCCATCCCCCTCACTCACTCCCTTCCTCCTCTCCCACCCCCTCCTCTCTCCTCTCCCTCCCTCACTCCCTCATATCCCATCACCTCCTCTTTCCTCTCCTCTCCCATCCCCCTCCTTTCTCCCTCCCTCCCTCCCTCCCTCCCTCCCTCCCTCCCTCCCTCCCTCCCTCCTCTCCCATCCCCCTCATCTCTCCTCTCCTCTCCCTCATTCCATCCTTTCCCACCCCCCTCACTCCCTTCCTCCTCTCCCATCCCCCTCCTTTCTCCTCTCCCTCCCTCACTCCCTCCTATCCCATCACCTCCTCTTTCCTCTCCTCTCCCATCACCTCCTCTCTCCCTCCCTCACTCCCTCCTATCCCATCACCTCCTCTTATCCCATCACCTCCTCTTTCCTCTCCTCTCCCATCCTCCTCCTCTCTCCCTCCCTCACTCCCTCCTATCCCATCACCTCCTCTTTCCTCTCCTCTCCCATCCCCCTCCTCTCTCCTCTCCTCTCCCTCACTCCCTCCTTTCCCATCCCCCTCACTCCCTCCCTCCTCTCCCATCCCCCTCATCTCTCCTCTCCTCTCCCTCACTCCCTCCTTTCCCATCCCCCTCACTCCCTCCCTCCTCTCCCATCCCCCTCATCTCTCCTCTCCTCTCCCTCATTCCATTCTTTGCCACCACCCTCACTCCCTTCCTCCTCTCCCATCCCCCTCCTTTCTCCTCTCCCTCCCTTACTCCCTCCTATCCCATCACCTCCTCTTTCCTCTCCTCTCCCATCCTCCTCCTCTCTCCCTCCCTCCCTCCCTCCTATCCCATCACCTCCTCTTTCCTCTCCTCTCCCATCCTCCTCCTCTCTCCCTCCCTCACTCCCTCCTATCCCATCACCTCCTCTTTCCTCTCATCTCCCATCCCCCTCCTTTCTCCCTCCCTCCCTCCCTCCCTCCCTCCCTCCCTCCCTCCCTCCCTCCCTCCCTCCCTCCCTCCCTCCTCTCCCTCACTCCCTCCTTTCAAATCCCCCTCACTCCCTCCCTCCTCTCCCATACCCCTCATCTCTCCTCTCCTCTCCCTCATTCCATCCTTTCCCACCCCCTCACTCCCTTCCTCCTCTCCCATCCCCCTCCTTTCTCCTCTCCCTCCCTCACTCCCTCCTATCCCATCACCTCCTCTTTCCTCTCCTCTCCCATCACCTCCTCTCTCCCTCCCTCACTCCCTCCTATCCCATCACCTCCTCTTTCCTCTCCTCTCCCATCCCCCTCCTCTCTCCTCTCCCTCCCTCCCTCACTCCCTCCTTTCCATCCCCTCACTCACTCCCTTCCTCCTCTCCCACCCCCCTCCTCTCCCCTCTCCCTCCCTCACTCCCTCCTATCCCATCACCTCCTCTTTCCTCTCCTTCTCACATCTCCCTCCTCTCATCTCCTCTCCTCTCATCTCCTCTTTCACCTCCTTCCTCTCCCTCTCGCCCTCACTCCCTCATTGTCTCATCTCCTCATCTCATCTCTCAACTTCCTCGTCTACCTCTTCCCTTCCTCCCACCCTCACTAAATCCCTCTCCTCCTCTTCCTCTCTCCTGTGCCCATGTGTTTTGTGTTAGTCCAGCCGTAATGATGCATGACACAGCCCTACACCCAAGCTCTTATTTATGTCTCCTGAGGTCTGAGACACAACATTACTGACCTGTCACCCACACACACACACGCACACCCACACACACACACACACGCACACACACGAACACACGGACACACGCACACACACACACACACACACACACACACACACACACACACACACACACACACACACACACACACACACACACACACACACACACACACACACACACACACACACACACACACACACACACACACACACACACACACACACACACACCCAGCCCTGGAATTCTGATGACCACATTGGGGCAATGCACACACCACTTTAAAAAAAAAACTACATTATGCAGTTTGCAGTTTGGAAGGATTTCTGCCAGATGATATGTGATGTCGGAATGTAACAGAACCAGGTGATATGTGATGTGAGAATGTAACAGAACCAGGTGTTATGTGATGTTGGAATGTAACAGAACCAGGTGATATGTGATGTGAGAATGTAACAGAACCAGGTGTTATGTGATGTGAGAATGTAACAGAACCAGGTGTTATGTGATGTGGGAATGTAACAGAACCAGGTGTTATGTGATGTGGGAATGTAACAGAACCAGGTGTTATGTGATGTGGGAATGTAACAGAACCAGGTGTTATGTGATGTGGGAATGTAACAGAACCAGGTGTTATGTGATGTGAGAATGTAACAGAACCAGGTGTTATGTGATGTGGGAATGTAACAGAACCAGGTGTTATGTGGGAATGTAACAGAACCAGGTGTTATGTGATGTGGGAATGTAACAGAACCAGGTGTTATGTGATGTGGTAATGTAACAGAACCAGGTGTTATGTGATGTGGTAATGTAACAGAACCAGGTGTTATGTGATGTGAGGATGTAACAGAACCAGGTGTTATGTGATGTGGGAATGAAACAGAACCAGGTGTTATGTGATGTGTTAATATAACAGAACCAGGTGTTATGTGATGTGGGAATGTAACAGAACCAGGTGTGATGTGGTAATGTAATAGAACCAGGTCTTATGTGGTAATGTAACAGAACCAGGTGTTATGTGATGTGGTAATGTAACAGAACCAGGTGTTATGTGATGTGGTAATGTAACAGAACCAGGTGTTATGTGAGAATGTAACAGAACCAGGTGTTATGTGAGAATGTAACAGAACCAGGTGATATGTGATGTGAGAATGTAACAGAACCAGGTGTGATGTGATGTGGTAATGTAACAGAACCAGATGTTATGTGATGTGGAGATGTAACAGAACCAGGTGTTATGTGATGTGGGAATGTAACAGAACCAGGTGTGATGTGATGTGGTAATGTAACAGAACCAGGTGTGATGTGATGCTGGAATATAACATAACCAGGTGATATGTGGTAATGTAACAGAACCAGGTGTGATGTGATGTGGAGATGTAACAGAACCAGGTGTTATGTGATGTGGGAATGTAACAGAACCAGGTGTTATGTGATGTGGGAATGTAACAGAACCAGGTGTTATGTGATGTGGGAATGTAACAGAACCAGGTGTGATGTGATGCTGGAATATAACAGAACCAGGTGATATGTGGGAATGTAACAGAACCAGGTGTTATGTGATGTGGGAATGTAACAGAACCAGGTGTTATGTGATGTGGGAATGTAACAGAACAAGATGATGTGAGAATGTAACAGAACCAGGTGTTATGTGATGTGGGAATGTAACAGAACCAGGTGTTATGTGATGTGGGAATATAACAGAACCAGGTGTTATGTGATGTGGTAATGTAACAGAACAAGATGATGTGAGAATGTAACAGAACCAGGTGTTATGTGATGTGGGAATGTAACAGAACAAGATGATGTGAGAATGTAACAGAACCAGGTGTTATGTGATGTGGGAATGTAACAGAACCAGGTGTTATGTGATGTGGGGATGTAACAGAACCAGGTGTTATGTGATGTGGTAATGTAACAGAACCAGGTGTTATGTGATGTGGAGATGTAACAGAACCAGGTGTTATGTGGGAATGTAACAGAACCAGGTGTGATGTGATGTGGGAATGTAACAGAACCAGGTGTGATGTGATGTGGAGATGTAACAGAACCAGGTGTTATGTGGGAATGTAACAGAACCAGGTGTTATGTGATGTGGAGATGTAACAGAACCAGGTGTTATGTGGGAATGTAACAGAACCAGGTGTGATGTGATGTGGGAATGTAACAGAACCAGGTGTGATGTGATGTGGGAATGTAACAGAACCAGGTGTGATGTGATGCTGGAATATAACAGAACCAGGTGTGATTTGATGTGGTAATGTAACAGAACCAGGTGTGATGTGATGCTGGAATATAACAGAACCAGGTGTGATGTGATGCTGGAATATAACAGAACCAGGTGTGATGTGATGCTGGAATATAACAGAACCAGGTGTTATGTGATGTGGGAATGTAACAGAACCAGGTGTTATGTGGGAATGTAACAGAACCAGGTGTTATGTGAGAATGTAACCGAACCAGGTGTTATGTGATGTGGTAATGTAACAGAACCAGGTGTTATGTGGGAATGTAACAGAACCAGGTGTTATGTGAGAATGTAACCGAACCAGGTGTTATGTGATGTGGTAATGTAACAGAACCAGGTGTTATGTGGGAATGTAACAGAACCAGGTGTTATGTGAGAATGTAACAGAACCAGGTGTTATGTGATGCTGGAATATAACAGAACCAGGTGTTATGTGATGTGGGACTGTAACAGAACCAGGTGTGATGTGATGCTGGAATATAACAGAACCAGGTGTGATTTGATGTGGTAATGTAACAGAACCAGGTGTGATGTGATGCTGGAATATAACAGAACCAGGTGTTATGTGATGTGGGAATGTAACAGAACCAGGTGTGATGTGATGCTGGAATATAACAGAACCAGGTGTTATGTGATGTGGGAATGTAACAGAACCAGGTGTTATGTGAGAATGTAACAGAGCCAGGTGTTATGTGATGTGGTAATGTAACAGAACCAGGTGTTATGTGATGTGGGAATGTAACAGAACCAGGTGTGATGTGATGCTGGAATATAACAGAACCAGGTGATATGTGGTAATGTAACAGAACCAGGTGTGATGTGATGTGGCAATGTAACAGAACCAGGTGTTATGTGATGTGGTAATGTAACAGAACCAGGTGTTATGTGATGTGGAGATGTAACAGAACCAGGTGTTATGTGGGAATGTAACAGAACCAGGTGTTATGTGGTAATGTAACAGAACCAGGTGTGATGTGATGTGGTAATGTAACAGAACCAGGTGTTATGTGATGTGGTAATGTAACAGAACCAGGTGTTATGTGAGAATGTAACAGAACCAGGTGTTATGTGATGCTGGAATATAACAGAACCAGGTGTGATGTGATGCTGGAATATAACAGAACCAGGTGTTATGTGATGTGGGAATGTAACAGAACCAGGTGTTATGTGAGAATGTAACAGAACCAGGTGTTATGTGATGTGGGAATGTAACAGAACCAGGTGTTATGTGAGAATGTAACAGAACCAGGTGTTATGTGAGAATGTAACAGAACCAGGTGTGATGTGATGTGGTAATGTAACAGAACCAGGTGTTATGTGGGAATGTAACAGAACCAGGTGTTATGTGAGAATGTAACAGAACCAGGTGTAATGTGATGTGGTAATGTAACAGAACCAGGTGTGATGTGATGTGGTAATGTAACAGAACCAGGTGTTATGTGATGTGGGAATATAACAGAACCAGGTGTTATGTGATGTGGTAATGTAACAGAACCAGGTGATATGTGATGTGGGAATGTAACAGAACCAGGTGTGATGTGATGTGGGAATGTAACAGAACCAGGTGTGATGTGATGCTGGAATATAACAGAACCAGGTGTGATGTGATGTGGTAATGTAACAGAACCAGGTGATATGTGATGTGGGAATGTAACAGAACCAGGTGTGATGTGATGTGGGAATGTAACAGAACCAGGTGTGATGTGATGCTGGAATGTAACAGAACCAGGTGTTATGTGATGTGATGTGGGAATGTAACAGAACCAGGTGTTATGTGGTGTGATAATGTAACAGAACCAGGTGTGATGTGATGCTGGAATATAACAGAACCAGGTGTTATGTGATGTGGGAATGTAACAGAACCAGGTGTGATGTGATAATGGAATATAACAGAACCAGGTGTTATGTGATGTGGGAATGTAACAGAACCAGGTGTTATGTGAGAATGTAACAGAACCAGGTGTTATGTGATGTGGGAATGTAACAGAACCAGGTGTTATGTGATGTGAGAATGTAACAGAACCAGGTGTTATGTGATCCAATAGGGTGAGCAGCTGAAGCTCTTTATCCAATAGGGTGAACCAACTGCAGCTCTTATCCAATAGGGTGAACCAGCTGCAGCTCTTTATCCAATAGGGTGAACCAACTGCAGCTCTTATCCAATAGGGTGAACCAACTGCAGCTCTTTATCCAATAGGGTGAACAGCTGCAGCTCTTTATCCAATAGGGTGAACAGCTGCAGCACTTTATCCGATAGGGTGAAAAGCTGCTGCTCTTTATCCAATAGGGTGAACCAACTGCAGCTCTTTATCCAATAGGGTGAACAGCTGCAGATCTTTATCCAATAGGGTGAACAGCTGCAGCTCTTTATCCAATAGGGTGAACAGCTGCAGCTCTTTATCCAATAGAGGACCAGCTGCAGCTCTTTATCCAATAGGGTGAACAGCTGCAGCTCTTTATCCAATATGGTGAACAGCTGCAGCTCTTTATCCAATAGAGGACCAGCTGCAGCTCTTTATCCAATAGGGTGAACAGCTGCAGCTCTTTATCCAATAGGGTGAACAGCTGCAGCTCTTTATCCAATAGGGTGAACAGCTGCAGATCTTTATCCAATAGAGGACCAGCTGCAGCTCTTTATCCAATAGAGGACCAGCTGCAGCTCTTTATCCAATAGGGTGAACAGCTGCAGCTCTTTATCCAATATGGTGAACAACTGCAGCTCTTTATCCAATAGAGGACCAGCTGCAGCTCTTTATCCAATAGGGTGAACCAGCTGCAGCTCTTTATCCAATAGGGTGAACAGCTGCAGCTCTTTATCCAATAGAGGACCAGCTGCAGCTCTTTATCCAATAGGGTGAACAGCTGCAGCTCTTTATCCAATAGGGTGAACAGCTGCAGCTCTTTATCCAATAGGGTGAACAGCTGCAGATCTTTATCCAATAGGGTGAACCAACTGTAGCTCTTTATCCAATAGAGGACCAGCTGCAGCTCTTTATCCAATAGGGTGAACAGCTGCAGCTCTTTATCCAATAGGGTGAACAGCTGCAGCTCTTTATCCAATAGGGTGAACCGACTGCAGCTCTTATCCAATAGGGTGAACCAACTGCAGCTCTTTATCCAATAGGGTGAACCGACTGCAGCTCTTATCCAATAGGGTGAACCAACTGCAGCTCTTTATCCAATAGGGTGAACAGCTGCAGCTCTTTATCCAATAGGGTGAACAGCTGCAGCTCTTTATCCAATAGGGTGAACCAGCTGCAGCTCTTATCCAATAGGGTGAACAGCTGCAGCTCTTTATCCAATAGGGTGAACAGTTGCAGATCTTTATCCAATAGGGTGAACTGCTGCAGCTCTTTATCCAATAGGGTGAACCAGCTGCAGCTCTTTATCCAATAGGGTGAACAGCTGCAGCTCTTTATCCAATAGGGTGAACAGCTGCAGCTCTTTATCCAATAGGGTGAACAGCTGCAGCTCTTTATCCAATAGCATAGACAGTGAGACAGACATGCCCAGCAGCTCCAACATTCTTTACATAAGACAACACATCACACATTATTTGAACATGAGAAATTCCTTAGTTAGATGTAAAGTCGTGCAACTCACGCATCCTCAGCAGAAACATATAAAATGAATTAAGTTATGTTTGATTCATTCTGGGGGATTTGGAGGAAGTGAAATAGTTTTCCGTGTCTACAGCGTCTCACGAAGGACAATCATCATTAACCAAACGCGGAATCGGTCAGGAAACACCTCCAAGACTGAAATGTAGTTTTTGTAATGAGCAACAGAAAAACCCCAAGTGCTAATCGGTTCAGTGGCTTTAAGTTGTGGACTTAGAACATCCAAAATTGTTGTTTTCTATTTAAAAAAAATTGTGATTTGGAAAGTTAAAAACCTGGGAAGAAATTGGGGGAAATCAAAGTCCCTCGGCACATTTTTATTTTTTTGCTGTGGTATCGTTTTGTTAAATATCATTTTTTAAATTTGTTATTCTTCCCTCTAGAGGATATTTTTATTATTTATTTTAAATACCTCTAACCCTTTTCTTTTGCTGTTACAGTAAATGGGGCAGTGGGGCAGTGGTTAGAGCGTTGGACTAGTAACCGGAAGGTTGCAAGTTCAAACCCCCGAGCTGACAACATACAAATCTGTCGTTCTGCCCCTGAACAGGCAGTTAACCCACTGTTCTAGGCCGTCATTGAAAATAAGAATTTGTTCTTAACTTCTTGACTTGCCTAGTTAAATAAAGGTAAAATAATAAATAAAAAAATCTATCCCATATCACTGTAAGAAGGGCTAATAGGGCGAACCAGGGCTAATTTAACAGATTTAACAGTCATTATTAGCCTGGATTCTGTATTCAGGTGCATTATGGGACACTGTCAATATCGTTGCCAAAGCAATCGAAAGTAGATAATATACAAAAGTGAAATAAAAAATAAACATTAACAGTAAACATTACACTCACAGAACTTCCAAAAGATTAAAGACATTTCAAATGTCGTGCCGTGTATATATACAATGTTTATCAGTCTGTCTGTCTTTCTACACCCCCCCTCCCCCCCCTTTCCACCCTATATTTCCTCTTTAGGCTCTCGACGGCGTGATTGGAGCTACCTCTTATCCTCTCTCTCCCTCCCTCTTTCCCTCTTGCTTTCCACCCTTCACTTCTCTATATTTCCTCTGTTTAGGCTCTCGACGGCGTGATTGGAGCTACCTCTTATCCTCTCTCTCCCTCCCTCTTCCCCTCTTGCTTTCCACCCTTCACTTCTCTATATTTCCTCTGTTTAGGCTCTCGACGGCGTGATTGGAGCTACCTCTTATCCTCTCTCTCCCTCCCTCTTTCCCTCTTGCTTTCCACCCTTCACTTCTCTATATTTCCTCTGTTTAGGCTCTCGACGGCGTGATTTGAGCTACCTCTTATCCTCTCCCTCCCTCTTTTCTCTCATATCTTCTCTGGTTTCTCCATCTACCCTCTCATTTCTCCCTCCATTGTTCATCTCCATTTTTTCCTTTCTCTCCGTTCTGCTATCTCTCCATCTTTCAGGCCATCACAGTGAGGCGGGTTGGGCTTCCCTCTCTCTTTCCATGTTGTCTCTCCATTCCCTGTCTATTTGAACTGGGCATTCCCTCTCTCCATGTTGTCTCTCCATTCCCTGTCTATTTGAACTGGGCATTCCCTCTCTCTTTCCATGTTGTCTCTCTATTATCTATATCGTAGGCAGGCCCCTTTCTTTCCACTTCTCTCTATCTCTATCAGGATATCCCATGGTAATGAACCAGACTTTAATTATGTGGACAGCGGAAGGCTTGATCTACATTCCAAATAGAACCCTATTCCCTATATATAGTGCAATATTTTAGACCAGAGCCCTATGGCACCCTATTCCCTATATAGCACACTATTTCAGACCAGAGCCCTATGGCACCCTATTCACTATGTAGTACACTACTTTAGACCAGAGACCTATGGCACCCTATTCCCTACATAATACACTACTTTAGACCAGAGCCCTATGGCACCCTATTCCCTATACAGTGCACTACTTTAGACCAGAGTCCATAGGAAATAGGGTGCCATTTGGGACGTGCACCCAGCTGATAAGGTGTTGATCAGGATGCAAATACACACTCTAGTTATCACCTGCATGCTGTCATGGTGCTGTGGAACAGACCTTTCTATCGCCATCTCCTCCCTCCCTCCCTCCCTCCCTCCCTCCCTCCCTCCCTCCCTCCCTCCCTCCCTCCCTCCCTCCCTCCCTCCCTCTCTCTCTCTATCTATGCATCTCAGGAGATCCATCGGAGCGAGGCGGGCGTCTCCTCTTTCCTCTCCTCTTTCCTCCTCCTCTTTCCTCTCCTCTTACCTCTCCTCTTTCCTCCTCCTCTTTCCTCCTCTTTCCTCTCCTCTTTCCTCTCCTCTTTCCTCCTCCTCTTTCCTCCTCTTTCCTCTCCTCTTTCCTCTCCTCTTTCCTCTCCTCTTTCCTCTCCTCTTTCCTCCTCCTCTTTCCTCTCCTCTTACCTTTCCTCTTTCCTCTCCTCTTTCCTCCTCTTTCCTCTCCTCTTTCCTCCTCCTCTTTCTTCTCCTCTTTCCTCTCCTCTCTCCTCTCCACTTTCCTCTCCTCTTTCCTCTCCTCTTTCCTCTCCTCTTTCGTTTCTCTCTCCAATCTCAGGAGATCCAACGGGCCTGAGATGGTACCTGTACTATCCTCAATATATTTCACATCTCTCTCTTTCAATTAAATGCAATTACATTTTAGGGGCTTTATTGGCATGGGGAACATCTGTTAACATTGCAAAAGCAAGTGAAGTAGATAATTAACAAAAGTGAAGAAAACTATAAAAATGAACAGTAAACATTACACTCAAAAAAGTTCCAAAAGAATGAAGACATTACAAATGTCATATTATGTAAATATACAGTGTTGTAACAATTTGCAAATAGTTAAAGTGCAAAGGAGAAAATAAATAAACATAAATATGGGATATATTTACAATGGTGTTTGTTCTTCACTGGTTGCCCTTTTCTCGTGGCAACAGGTCACAAATCATGCTGCTGTGATGGCACACTGTGGAATTTCACCCAGTAGATATGGGAGTTTATCAAAATTGGATTTGTTTCGAATTCTTTGTGGATCTGTGTAATCTGAGGGAAATATGTCTCTCTAATATGGTCATACATTGGGCAGGAGGTTAGCAAGTGCAGCTCAGTTTCCACCTCATGTTGTGGGCAGTGAGCACATAGCCTGTCTTCTCTTGAGAGCCATGTCTGCCTACGGCTGCCTTTCTCAATAGCAAGGCTATGCTCACTGAGTCTGTACATAGTCAAAGCTTTCCTTAATTTTGAGTCAGTCACAGTGGTCAGGTATTCTGCCACTGTGTACTCTCTGTTTAGGGCCAAATAGCATTCTAGTTTGCTCTGTTGTTTGGTAAATTCATTCCAATGTGTCAAGTAATTATCTTTTTGTTTTCTCATGATTTGGTTGGGTCTAATTGTGTTGCTGTCCTGGTGTCTCTGTGGGGTTTGTTTGTGTTTGTGAACAAAACGCCTCAGGTGTTGGTCAGGATAGCAAATACATTTTCGTTATCACATTGTCAGTGTTGCAGTCGGTGGAACGACAAGAACTTACCAGAAACGCACGAGCAAAAAAAAAAAAACTCCAGTCGACATCAGGCTGGCCCAAGTGGGTGCTAATCACTTCCTGTCTGCTATTTGCATGTGTAATAAAGTGTGAGAGCAGATAGCATAGGGCTACATCAATCACTGTGACGGCTCTAGGCAGCCCTGACCTTATCTATCCATACGCCTGTTACATTTAGGAATCAATTATTTCATCCCGTGGAGAGGGAGAGAAAGGAGATTCCAGTATAACACCGGTCGTTAAAATAGACGGCCGGGGCTGGTCAGAGCAATGAAGCAATATCATGATGATATCTGACTGGATCATCTGAATGCCATTTTAAATTATCGCTGTCTGGGCTTAATGACAAGCTGAAATAGAGTTTCCATGTCATGAGGTCTACAGATTGGGCTGTGGGTGGACAGGGGGAAGAGAGGAGGAGAGGAGAAGGGGGAGAGGAGAGGAGGAGGAGAGGAGGAGAGGGAAAGACAGGGGTAGAGAAATGGAAAGAAAAGAAGGGGAGAGGAATGGAAAGGGAGGAGAGGAGAAGGTGGAGAAGAGAGGAGAAGGGAGGAGAGGAGAAGGGGGAGGGGAGAAAGGGGGAGAGGAGAGGAGAAGGGTGAGGGGAGAAAGGGGGAGAGGAGAGGAGAAGGGGGAGGGGAGAAGGGGGAGGGGAGAAAAGGGAGAGGAGAGGAGAAAGGGGAGAGGAGAGGAGAAGGGGGAGGGGAGAAGAGGGAGGGGAGAGGAGAAGAGGGAGGGGAGGGGAGAAGGGGGAGGGGAGAGGAGAAGGGGGAGGGGAGGGGAGAGGAGAGGAGAAGGGGGAGGGGAGGGGAGAAAGGGGAGAGGAGAAGGAGGAGGGAAGAGGAGAAAGGGGAGGGGAGAAGGGGGAGAGGAGAAGGGGGAGGGGAGGGGAGAAGGGGGAGAGGAGAGGAGAAGTGGGAGGGGAGGGGAGAAAGGGGAGAGGAGAAGGGGGAGGGGAGGGGAGAATGGGGAGAGGAGAAGGGGGAGGGGAGAAGGGGGAGAGGAGAAGGGGGAGGGGAGAAGGGGGAGAGGAGAAGGGGGAGGGGAGGGGAGAAGGGGGAGAGGAGAAGGGGGAGAGGAGGGGAGAAGGGGGAGAGGAGAAGGGGGAGGGGAGGGGAGAAGGGGGAGGGGAGAAGGGGGAGAGGAGAAGGGGAGGGGAGAAGGGGGAGGGGAGGGCAGTACCTCTCTCAGAAACTAATCCCCTACTTTTCCCCACCGTCTATTTTACTGGCACAGCAAAGAGGGTGTGTGTTGCAAAGAGATTATTACTGTGGGTATACTTGTGTGTGTATGTTTGTGTGTGATGTCTATGTGACGTGTGTGTAGTCGAGTGTGTGTGTGGGTTACATACTGTAGGTGTACATGTCACATATATCTGGTAACAGGAGAGAAGCTGCAGTCAGACAGCGTTTTATATCTCCTTCCTTCCTTCTGTCTTCTGTCTCTTCCTCCACATTCCTCTTTCCCTCCCCCTCCATCCTTCACTCCCGTTCTTCTTATCCTCTTCTCTACGCTATCTCTCCAATCTCAGGAGATCCATCGGGACTGAGATGATACCCGTACTATCCGCAATGTATTTCACTCTCCTCTCCTGTCTCTTTACAATTGTTCTCCTTTCATATCTGTAACGAAGGAAATCCCATGGGATGTGAGTCAGGTGGATTGGGGGAGGGATGTGTAATCTACAGGACATGGAAGAGATGTGTAATCTACAGGCCAGGGGAGGGATGTGTAATCTACAGGCCAGGGGAGGGATGTGTAATCTACAGGACATGGAAGAGATGTGTAATCTACAGGCCAGGGGAGGGATGTGTAATCTACAGGCCAGGGGAGGGATGTGTAATCTACAGGACATGGAAGAGATGTGTAATCTACAGACCAGGGGAGAGATGTGTAATCTACAGGACAGGGGAGGGATGTGTAATCTACAGGGGAGAGATGTGTAATCTACAGGACATGGAAGAGATGTGTAATCTACAGGCCAGGGGAGGGATGTGTAATCTACAGGCCAGGGGAGGGATGTGTAATCTACAGGACATGGAAGAGATGTGTAATCTACAGGCCAGGGGAGGGATGTGTAATCTACAGGCCAGGGGAGGGATGCGTAATCTACAGGGGAGGGATGTGTAATCTACAGGACATGGAAGAGATGTGTAATCTACAGGCCAGGGGAGGGATGTGTAATCTACAGGCCAGGGGAGGGATGTGTAATCTACAGGCCAGGGGAGAGATGTGTAATCTACAGGGGAGAGATGTGTAATCTACAGGGGAGAGATGTGTAATCTACAGGCCAGGGGAGAGATGTGTAATCTACAGGCCAGGGGAGGGATGTGTAATCTACAGGCCAGGGGAGAGATGTGTAATCTACAGGGGGGAGATGTGTAATCTACTGGGGAGAGATGTGTAATCTACAGGCCAGGGGAGAGATGTGTAATCTACAGGCCAGGGGAGGGATGTGTAATCTATAGGGGAGAGATGTGTAATCTACAGGGGAGAGATGTGTAATCTACAGGCCAGGGGAGAGATGTGTAATCTACAGGGGAGCGATGTGTAATCTACAGGCCAGGGGAGAGATGTGTAATCTACAGGGGAGAGATGTGTAATCTACAGGCCAGGGGAGGAATGTGTAATCTACAGGCCAGGGGAGAGGTGTGATATCTACAGGCCAGGGGAGAGATGTGTAATCTTCAGGCCAGGGGAGGGATATGATATCTAAAGGCCAGGGGAGGGATGTGATATCTACAGGGGAGGGGAGGGATGTGATATCTACAGGGGAGTGGAGGGATGTGATATCTACAGAACAGGGGAGGGATGTGATATCTACAGGGGAGGGGAGGGATGTGATATCTACAGGCCAGGGGAGGGATGTGATATCTACAGGGGAGGGGAGGGATGTGATAACTACAGGGGAGGGGAGGAATGTGATATCTACAGGGGATGGGAGGGATGTGATATCTACAGGGGAGGGGAGGGATGTGATATCTACAGGCCAGGGGAGGGATGTGATATCTACAGGCCAGGGGAGGGATGTGATATCTACAGGCCAGGGGAGGGATGTGATATCTACAGGCCAGGGGATGGATGTGATATCTACAGGGGAGTGGAGGGATGTGATATCTACAGGCCTGGGGAGGGATGTGATATCTACAGGCCAGGGGAGGGATGTGATATCTACAGGCCAGGGGATGGATGTGATATCTACAGGGGAGTGGAGGGATGTGATATCTACAGGCCTGGGGAGGGATGTGATATCTACAGGCCAGGGGAGGGATGTGATATCTACAGGCCAGGGGAAAAACCCCCTGCTGACGGTACATGAGTAAAAAGCCCACTTCCTTCAGTGTTTTCAAACACTCGAGTCTCCATAACAACCTGTGGTGTAATCCCCGAGATTGATGGTGTGTGAGATATGTTAACTGAAAACGATACATTCCTGCTTTTTATCAGGACTAAAGGCTGTCTGGGAGAGAGAAGGGAAGGCCCCCATGTTCACTTTCTCTCTCCTTAGGATATACTGTGTTGAGTCCCAAATGGTTCCCTATTCCATATGTAGTAAACTACTTAAGACCAGGGTTCCCATAGTGCCCTGTTTAAAAGTAGTGCACTATCTAGGACATAGGGTGACATTTTGGGATATAGACTAGCTCTGCTAAGTGGGACAATATGGAGGTTTAGGAGCTAGGGGTAAGTGGAAAAAGATGGGCTGAATTGGAAAAGGTGCAACATACACACACTGGAAAGGTCTTACTGTCACGTTAGACTGAAGGACTCTCTGAGCAGACTCTGGTGGAGAGGTTTAGAGGCTGGGGTAAGTGGAGAGGTTAAGGGGCTGGGGTAAGTGGAAAAAGATGGGCTGAATTGGACAAGGTGCAACATACACACACTGGAAAGGTCTTACTGTCACGTTAGACTGAAGGACTCTGAGCAGACTCTGGTGGAGAGGTTTAGAGGCTGGGGTAAGTGGAGGGGTTTAGAGGCTGGGGTAAGTGGGGGGGTTTAGGGGCTGGGGTAAGTGGGGGGGTTTAGAGGCTGGGGTAAGTGGAGAGGTTTTGTCGCTGGGGTAAGTGGGGGGGTTTAGGGGCTGGGGTAAGTGGGGGGGTTTAGAGGCTGGGGTAAGTGGGGGGGTTTAGAGGCTGGGGTAAGTGGGGGGGTTTAGAGGCTGGGGTAAGTGGAGAGGTTAAGGGGCTGGGGTAAGTGGAGAGGTTAAGGGGCTGGGGTAAGTGGAGAGGTTTAGGGGCTGGGGTAAGTGAAGGGTTTAGGGGCTGGGGTAAGTGGAGAGGTTAAGGGGCTGGGGTAAGTGGAGAGGTTAAGGGGCTGGGGTAAGTGGAGAGGTTAAGGGGCTGGGCTAAGTGGAGAGGTTAAGGGGCTGGGGTAAGTGGAAAGGTTAAGGGGCTGGGGTAAGTGGAGAGGTTAAGGGGCTGGGGTAAGTGGAGAGGTTTAGGGGCTGAGGTAAGTGGAGAGGTTTAGGGGCTGGGGTAAGTGGACAAAGATGCTATTACTTCTCTGTGTGTGTGCTCTGCTTTGGGGAGAAGTGTAATGAAAACAAAACTTCTTACAAAATTAGTGTAACGTTATTATGATGTTAGTTTAAAGACGGCACTTCACAGAGCTTCCCTAAACAATCCTCCAATAGAAACAAAGACCTACTATCTGGCATGAGTTTAGTCTTTATGGACTGAAGTAGACCAGAGTCCCACACTGGAACTCTGGTACGAACGGTGAATAGGCTTTAGGTGAGTTAACCTCAGGGTAATACCAGATGGCATGAGTTTAGTCTTTATGGACTGATGTAGACCAGAGTCCCACACTGGAACTCTGGTACGAACGGTGAATAGGCTTTAGGTGAGTTAACCTCAGGGTAATACCATATGTCATTAGGTGAGTTAACCTCAGGGTAATACCAGATGTCATTAGGTGAGTTAACCTCAGGGTAATAGCAGATGTCATTAGGTGAGTTAACCTCAGGGTAATACCAGATGTCATTAGGTGAATTAAGCTCAGGGTAATACCAGATGGCATTAGGTGAGTTAACCTCAGGGTAATACCAGATGTCATGAGGGTAATACCAGATGTCATTAGCTGAGATAACCTCAGAGTAATACCAGATGTCATGAGTGTAATACCAGATGTCATTAGCTGAGATAACCTCAGAGTAATACCAGATGTCATGAGGGTAATACCAGATGTCATTAGCTGAGATAACCTCAGAGTAATACCAGATGTCATGAGGGTAATACCAGATGTCATTAGCTGAGATAACCTCAGAGTAATACCAGATGTCATGAGTGTAATACCAGATGTCATGAGGGTAATACCAGATGTCATTAGCTGAGATAACCTCAGAGTAATACCAGATGTCATGAGGGTAATACCAGATGTAATTAGGTGAGATAACCTCAGAGTAATACCAGATGTCATGAGGGTAATACCAGATGTCATTAGCTGAGATAACCTCAGAGTAATACCAGATGTCATTAGCTGAGATAACCTCAGAGTAATACCAGATGTCATGAGGGTAATACCAGATGTCATTAGCTGAGATAACCTCAGAGTAATACCAGATGTCATGAGGGTAATACCAGATGTCATTAGCTGAGATAACCTCAGAGTAATACCAGATGTCATGAGGGTAATACCAGATGTCATTAGCTGAGATAACCTCAGAGTAATACCAGATGTCATGAGGGTAATACCAGATGTCATTAGCTGAGATAACCTCAGAGTAATACCAGATGTCATGAGGGTAATACCAGATGTCATTAGCTGAGATAACCTCAGAGTAATACCAGATGTCATGAGTGTAATACCAGATGTCATGAGGGTAATACCAGATGTCATTAGCTGAGATAACCTCAGGGTAATACCAGATGTCATGAGGGTAATACCAGATGTCATGAGGGTAATACCAGATGTCATGAGTGTAATACCAGATGTCATTAGCTGAGATAACCTCAGAGTAATACCAGATGTCATGAGGGTAATACCAGATGTCATGAGGGTAATACCAGATGTCATGAGTGTAATACCAGATGTCATTAGCTGAGATAACCTCAGAGTAATACCAGATGTCATGAGGGTAATACCAGATGTCATTAGCTGAGATAACCTCAGAGTAATACCAGATGTCATGAGGGTAATACCAGATGTCATTAGCTGAGATAACCTCAGAGTAATACCAGATGTCATGAGGGTAATACCAGATGTCATTAGCTGAGATAACCTCAGAGTAATACCAGATGTCATGAGGGTAATACCAGATGTCATGAGGGTAATACCAGATGTCATTAGCTGAGATAACCTCAGAGTAATACCAGATGTCATGAGGGTAATACCAGATGTCATTAGCTGAGATAACCTCAGAGTAATACCAGATGTCATGAGGGTAATACCAGATGTCATTAGCTGAGATAACCTCAGAGTAATACATTTCATATATAGTAAACAGACATGTAGCGGAACAACAACGCATTCGGACGACTGATCGACGTTAGTAACGAGTTTCAACAAAATGTAAAAATGAGAATAATAGCAGAAAAGTGGTAGAAATGTCGTAGTAGATGGTCAGCCAGTCGGCCAGTCGGCCAGTCGGACAGTCGGACAGTCGGCCAGTCGGACAGTCGGCCAGTCGGCCAGTCGGACAGTCGGCCAGTCGGACAGTCGGCCAGTTGGCCAGTCGCCCAGTCGGCCAGTCGGACAGTCGGCCAGTCGGCCAGTCGGCCAGGCGGCCAGTCGGACAGTCAGACAGTTGGACAGAAATATTTACTTATTTTTTTACAACTAGTTATTGCTGGCTGTGTGTGTGTGTGTTTGTGTATGTGTGTGTGTGTGTGTGTGTGTGTGTGAGTGTGTGTGTGTGTGTCTGTGTGTCTGTGTGTGTGTGTGTGTGTGTGTGTGTGTGTGTGTGTGTGTGTGTGTGTGTGTGTGTGTGTGTGTGTGTGTGTGTGTGTGTGTGTTTGTGATTATGTGTGTGTGTGTGTTTGTGTGTGAGTGTGAGTGTGTGTGTGTGTGTGTGTGTGTGTGTGTGTGTGTGTGTGTGTGTGTGTGTGTGTGTGTGTGTGTGTGTGTGTTTGTGTCTGTGTCTGTGTCTGTGTGTGTGTGTGTGTGTGTTTGTGATTATGTGTGTGTGTGTGTGTGTGTTTGTGATTATGTGTGTGTGTGTGTTTGTGTGTGTGTGTGAGTGTGTGTGTCTGTGTCTGTGTCTGTGTCTGTGTGTGTGTGTGTGTGTGTTTGTGATTATGTGTGTGTGTGTGTGTGTGTGTGTGTGTGTGTGTGTGTGTGTGTGTGTGTGTGTGTGTGTGTGTGTGTGTGTGTGTGTGTGTGTGTGTGTGTGTGAGATCTTCTCTGCAGTGTGTTTCCTTTATGAGCTGCCTGACCATTTTAACAACACGGCAAACAGTCAGTAAACACCAGGCAGGTGCTGCGCTTCAACACATGATAAGGGCAAATTAGATAACATACAGTATAACTACTGCAGGGAGGACAGTATAACTACTGCAGGGAGGACAGTAAAACTACTGCAGGGAGGACAGTAAAACTACTGCAGGGAGAACAGTAAAACTACTGCAGGGAGGACAGTAAAACTACTGCAGGGAGAACAGTAAAACTACTGCAGGGAGAACAGTAAAACTACTGCAGGGAGGACAGTAAAACTACTGCAGGGAGGACAGTAGAACTACTGCAGGGAGGACAGTAAAACTACTGCAGGGAGATCAGTAAAACTACTGCAGGGAGGACAGTAAAACTACTGCAGGAAGGACAGTAAAACTACTGCAGGGAGATCAGTAAAACTACTGCAGGGAGGACAGTAGAACTACTGCAGGGACAACAGTAAAACTACTGCAGGGAGAACAGTAAAACTACTGCAGGGAGGACAGTAAAACTACTGCAGGGAGATCAGTAAAACTACTGCAGGGAGGACAGTAGAACTACTGCAGGGAGGACAGTAAAACTACTGCAGGGAGAACAGTAAAACTACTGCAGGGAGGACAGTAAAACTACCGCAGGGAGGACAGTAAAACTACTGCAGGGAGGACAGTAAAACTACTGCGGGGAGGACAGTAAAACTACTGCAGGGAGGACAGTAAAACTACTGCAGGGAGGACAGTAAAACTACTGCAGGGAGAACAGTAAAACTACTGCAGGGAGGACAGTAGAACTACTGCAGGGAGGACAGTAAAACTACTGCGGGGAGGACAGTAAAACTACTGCAGAGAGGACAGTAAAACTACTGCAGGGAGGACAGTAAAACTACCGCAGGGAGGACAGTATAACTACCGCAGGGAGGACAGTCAAACTACTGCAGGGAGACAGTAAAACTACTGCAAGTAGAACTGTAAAACAGAGAGAAGGCATGAGGGAAGTAAGGAGGGAGCGTGCCAGGTACAAAGAAAAGGCTCACACACACAGCTCTGGACAGAGAGAAGGCATGAGGGAAGTAAGGAGGGAGCGTGTCAGGTACAAAGAAAAGGCTCACACACACAGCTCTGGACAGAGAGAAGGCATGAGGGAAGTAAGGAGGGAGCGTGCCAGGTACAAAGAAAAGGCTCACACACACAGCTCTGGACAGAGAGAAGGCATGAGGGAAGTAAGGAGGGAGCGTGCCAGGTACAAAGAAAAGGCTCACACATACAGCTCTGGACAGTGGCCGGACAATTGACTGTGTGTAAGGTTTTCAATTCTTCCATTTTACTCTCCGTGGTTTTAAAATGTTGAGATCACACCACAGAATTAAAAGAAAGATCCCCCTTTCAAATCACTACCCTCCACGTCCTCCCTCCTTCCACCCCTCCGATGCTCCCTCTATCAGGGGTCAGGGTACTAATGGAGGACCTTGTGGCCTTGTGCGCCTCTCAAAACATTCCCCCTCTCCCTGTCCTCTTATAAATCAAGCCAGCTCGTCTCGGAGTGCCCGGTCTCCTCTGTGATGTTCCAGGCATGTCTCATTTCAAAGTCTCTCTCTCTCACAGGCTCACACGGATTAACTTTTACTCTCCGGAGAGTCGCGACGTGGGGCAGAGAGAAAAGGAGGGAGGGGAAGAAAAGAGAGACAGAGAGAGAGATAAGAGAGACAAAGAAAGGATGAAAGAAAACGCAAGTAAAATAAGTAAATAGAGAAAGAATAAGGAAGGAAGAAAGAAAGAAAGAGTAAGAGAAAATAGCAGGGAATGCAGGGCCTCTAACCAATGTTTATTTAATAACCACGGTGAATTACGACTCTGACTTCATGAAAGCACGTATTATGAATCACTGCATTCTGAGACAAGACATTGCATTTTCTGGTTATTCCTAGTAATTTAAACTATGGTAAAAGGGAGGGAAGGAGGGAAGGAGGGAGGGAGGGAGTGAAGGAAGGAGGGAGTGAAGGAGGGAGGGAGGGAGGGAGGGAGTGAAGGAGGGAAGGAGGGAGGGAGGGAAGGAAGGAAAGGAGGGAGGGAGGGAGGAAGGAAGGAAGGAAGGAAGGAAGGAAGGAAGGAAGGAAGGAAGGAAGGAAGAAGAAAGAAAGAAAGAAAGAAAGAAAGAAAGAAAGAAAGAAAGAAGAAAGAAAGAAAGAAAGAAAGAAAGAAAGAAAGAAAGAAAGAAAGAAAGGAAGGAAGGAAGGAAGGAAGGAAGGAAGGAAGGAAGGAAGGAGGGAAGGAAGGAAGGAGGGACGGAGGGAGGGAGGGAAGGAAGGAAGGAAAGGAGGGAGGGAGGGAGGGAGGGAGGGAGGGAGGGAGGGAGGGAGGGAGGGAGGGGAGGAAAGGAGGGAGGGAGGGAGGGAAGGAAAGGAGGGAGGGAGGGAGGGAGGGAGGGAGGGAGGGAAGGAAGGAAGGAGGGAGGGAGGGAGGGAGGGAGGGAGGGAGGGAGGCGAGACAAAAGACACACCGCAGTTATGCATCTTTGAAATCTCGATCACAACATAATTTCCCCTCTCCTTCATTCCTTCATGGTAGATTGAAGAACAATAGGTGACTGTTGAGACAAAGTGATTCAGTGGTCTCATGTTGTCCTACACGTACGAAAATAACATCACCGTATCTTACGTCCCAGAACCATTCGGAGTGTTTTCATAACTACAGGTTGTGTTGTTAAGAGACATACTCAACATCCCAAGCCATCAAAATCACAGCAATGCAAAAAAAAAACACACTTAATCAAAACCACTAATGTATATTTTATAGCGTATCCTACACGCTGAGGGGATGGGAACTAACCAAACATGAGCAGCACACCAAGTATGTATTATTTACTGTATTGTGTCTAATTGCTATTTAGTATTTACTTCTCCACCATGGCCTATTTATTGCCAAACCTCTCTTATCTTTCCTCATTTACTGTATAATGATTTTATTCTACTGTATTATTGACTGTGTGTTTGTTTTACTCCATGTGTAACTCTGTGTTGTTGTTTGTGTCGCACTGCTTTACGCTATCTTGGCCAGGTCGCAGTT
Source organism: Oncorhynchus mykiss (assembly GCF_013265735.2). NCBI lineage: Eukaryota > Metazoa > Chordata > Actinopteri > Salmoniformes > Salmonidae > Oncorhynchus > Oncorhynchus mykiss. The sequence continues at coordinate 4,656,747 of NC_048579.1, read as the reverse complement.
ATAAATGAGAACTTGTTCTCAACTAGCCTACCTGGTTAAATAAAGGTGTTCTCAACTAGTCTACCTGGTTAAATAAAGGTGTTCTCAACTGGCCTACCTGGTTAAATAAAGGTGTTCTCAACTAGCCTACCTGGTTAAATAAAGGTGTTCTCAACTGGCCTACCTGGTTAAATAAAGGTGTTCTCAACTAGCCTACCTGGTTAAATAAAGGTGTTCTCAACTGGCCTACCTGGTTAAATAAAGGTGTTCTCAACTAGCCTACCTGGTTAAATAAAGGTGTTCTCAACTAGCCTACCTGGTTAAATAAAGGTGTTCTCAACTAGCCTACCTGGTTAAATAAAGGTGTTCTCAACTAGCCTACCTGGTTAAATAAAGGTGTTCTCAACTAGCCTACCTGGTTAAATAAAGGTGTTCTCAACTAGCCTACCTGGTTAAATAAAGGTGTTCTCAACTAGCCTACCTGGTTAAATAAAGGTTAAATAATAGAAAAAATGTAAATAAATATTAAACACTGACTTTCACCAAATTCAATTTCGTCGATTAAATCCCTCAGAACAAATCAATGCCAATATGTATCTCAAAATCACATGGACATGTCCGTAGGTGTATGTGTGTGTGTGTGTGTGTGTGTGTGTGTGTGTGTGTGTGTGTGTGTGTGTGTGTGTGTGTGTGTGTGTGGTGTGTGTGTGTGTGTGTGTGTGTGTGGTGTGTGTGTGTGTGTGTGTGTGTGTGGTGTGTGTGTGTGTGTGTGTGTGTGTGTGTGTGTGTGTGTGTGTGTGTGTGTGTGTGTGTGTGTGTGTGTGTGTGTGTGTGTATTCGGGCAGCATTCAACACTACATTGCTATTAAATGTTTTGTCTGCGTGTGTTTTTTGTTTGTTGTTGTGGTTTTAGATTTCTACTTTGGAAACCTGAGACAGCTGTTAAAAACAGGTTCAAGTGGATTGGCTTGTCCTTTTCCAGTCTGCACATGCAAAAGAGGAAGTTAACAGGCCTCATAAAAAAAATGCATCTCCAATTATCTCGTATTTCCTCTCACATTTAAATAGAGAGACAGCTCAATCACCTTTATCGTCTTGAAATGCAAAAGACCGAATTAACCTGCAAACGAGAGCAGTGGGAAGAGAAGAGGGGTTGGAAACTGGAAAGTGACAATTTACTGACATTGACAAGATCACACTGTATAATGAGTTTTGACGAACACACACACACGCACACACGCACACACACACACACACACACACACACACACACACACAGCGCAAGAGAGAGATAGACAAAGTGTCTGTGTTTGCTTTAGCCGCAGGAGTGTGTGACACCTCGTAGTAATTGGTGTTAACCCCCGATGTGGTCGGTGTGGTGTTTGAGTTAACGTCCAGATGAGAGAAGGCAGGAGGGGTGTGTGAGGGGGTGTCCAGACAGACAGAAAAACATTCCCCCGTCTCCACTACTCTCCAGACCCAGCTCCACTACTCTCCAGTCCCAGCTCCACTCCTCTCCAGACCCAGCTCCAATCCTCTCCAGACCCAGCTCCACTCCTCTCCAGACCCAGCTCCACTCCTCTCCAGACCCATCTCCACTACTCTCCAGACCCAGCTCCACTACTCTCCAGACCCAGCTCCACTACTCTCCAGAGCCAGCTCCAATCCTCTCCAGACCCAGTTCCACTACTCTCCAGAGCCAGCTCCACTCCTCTCCAGACCCATCTCCACTGCTCTCCAGAGCCAGCTCCACTCCTCTCCAGACCCATCTCCACTACTCTCCAGAGCCAGCTCCACTCCTCTCCAGACCCATCTCCACTGCTCTCCAGACCCAGCTCCACTACTCTCCAGACCCAGCTCCACTACTCTCCAGAGCCAGCTCCACTCCTCTCCAGACCCATCTCCACTACTCTCCAGAGCCAGCTCCACTCCTCTCCAGACCCATCTCCACTGCTCTCCATACCCAGCTCCACTCCTCTCCAGACCCAGCTCCACTACTCTCCAGAGCCAGCTCCACTCCTCTCCAGACCCAGTTCCACTACTCTCCAGACCCAGCTCCACTACTCTCCAGACCCAGCTCAACTACTCTCCATAACACAACAGACCCAGCTCCATTCCTCTCCACAACAAAGCCAGACCCAGCTCCACTCCTCTCCAGACCCAGCTCACCTATTCTCCAAAACACAAACAGACCCAGCTCCACTCCTCTCCAGACCCAGATCCACTCCTCTCCATAACACAGCCATACCCAGCTCCACTACTCTCCATAACACAGCCAGACCCAAATCCAATACTTTCCATAACACAGCCAGACCCAGCTCCACAACTCTCCATAACACAACAGACCCAGCTCCACTACTCTCCATAACAAAGGCAGACCCAGCTCCACAACTTTCCATAACACAGCCAGACCCAGCTCCACTCCTCTCCATAACACAGCCAGACCCAGCTCCACTGCACTCCATAATGCAGCCAGACCCAGCTCCACTACTCTCCAGACCCAGCTCCACTACTCTCCAGACCCAGCTCCACTATTCTCCAGACCCAGCTCCACTACTCTCCAGACCCAGCTCCACTACTCTCCAGACCCAGCTCCACTACTCTCCAGACCCAGCTCCACTACTCTCCAGACCCATCTCCACTGTTCTCCAGACCCAGCTCCACTACTCTCCAGACCCAGCTCCACTGCTCTCCAGACCCATCTCCACTACTATCCAGACCCAGCTCCACTTCTCTCCAGACCCAGGTCCACTACTCTCCAGACACAGCTCCACAACTTTCCATAACACCGCCAGATCCAGCTCCACAACTATCCATAACACAGCCAGTCCCAGCTCCACTACACTCCATAACAATGACAGACCAAGCTCCACTACTCTCCATAACAATGCCAGACCCAGCTACACTTCTCTCCATAATGCAGCAAGACCCAGCTCCACTCCTCTCCATAACATAGCCAGACCCAGCTCCACAACTTTCCATAACACAGCCAGAACCAGCTCCACTCCTCTCCATAACACAGCCAAACCCAGCTCCACAACTTTCCATAACACAGCCAGACCCAGCTCCACTGCTCTCCATAACACAGCCAGACCCAGCTCCACTCCTCTCCATAACACAGCCAGACCCAGCTCCACTGCTCTCCATAATACAGCCAGACCCAGCTCCACTCCTAACCATAACACAGCCAGACCCAGCTCCACTACTCTCCAGGTCCAGCTCCGATCCTCTCCATAACACAGCCAGACCCAGCTCCAATCCACTCCATAACACAGCCAGACCCAGCTCCACTCCTCTCCATAACACAACAGACCCAGCTCCACTACTCCCCATAACATAGCCAGACCCAGCTCCACTCCTCTCCAGACCCAGATCCACTCCTCTCCATAACACAGCCAGACCCAGCTCCACTCCTCTCCATAACATAGCCAGACCCAGCTCCACTACTCTCCATAACACAGCCAGACCCAAATACAATACTTTCCATAACACAGCCAGACCCAGCTCCACTCCTCTCCATAACACAGCCAGACCCAGCTCCACTACTCTCCATAACACAGCCAGACCCAAATACAATACTTTCCATAACACAACAGTCCCAGCTCCACAACTTTCCACAACACAACCAGATACAGCTCCACTCCTCTCCATAACATAGCCAGACCAAGCTCCACAACTCTCCATAACACAAGAGACCCAGCTCCACTACTCTCCATAACACAGGCAGACCCAGCTCCACAACTTTCCATAACACAGCCAGACCCAGCTCCACTGCACTCCATAATGCAGCCAGACCCAGCTCCACTACTCTCCAGACCCAGCTCCACTGCTCTCCAGACCCAGCTCCACTACTCTCCACACCCAGCTCCACTACTCTCCAGACCCATCTCTACTACTCTCCAGACCCATCTCCACTGCTCTCCAGACCCAGCTCCACTTCTCTCCAGACCCAGCTCCACTACTCTCCAGACACAGCTCCACAACTTTCCATAACACAGCCAGATCCAGCTCCACAACTTTCCATAACACAGCCAGATCCAGCTCCACAACTTTCCATAACACAGCCAGACCCAGCTCCACTCCTCTCCATAACACAGCCAGACCCAGCTCCACTGCACTCCATAATGCAGCCAGACCCAGCTCCACTACTCTCCAGACCCAGCTCCACTACTCTCCAGACCCAGCTCCACTACTCTCCAGACCCATCTCCACTACTCTCCACACCCAGCTCCACTTCTCTCCAGACCCAGCTCCACTACTCTCCATAACACAGCCAGACCCAGCTCCACTCCTCTCCATAACACAGCCAGACCCAGCTCCACTACTCACCAGACACAGCTCCACAACTTTCCATAACACAGCCAGATCCAGCTCCACAACTATCCATAACACAGCCAGTCCCAGCTCCACTACACTCCATTACAATACCAGACCCAGCTCCACTTCTCTCCAGACCCTGCTCCACTCCTCTCCATAATGCAGCCAGACCCAGCTCCACTCCTCTCCATAACATAGCCAGACCAAGCTCAACTTCTCTCCATAAAACAGCCATACCCAGCTCCAAAACTTTCCATAACACAGCCAAACCCAGCTCCACTCCTCTCCATAACATAGGCAGACCCAGCTCCACTCCTCTCCAATACACAGCCAAACCCAGCTCCACAACTTTCCATAACACAGACAGACCCAGCTCCACTGCTCTCCATAACACAGCCAGACCCAGCTCCACTACTCTCCAGACCCATCTCCACTCCTTTGCAGACCCAGCTCCACTACTCTCCAGACCCAGCTCCACTACTCTCCAGACCCAGCTCCACTGCTCTCCAGACCCAGCTCCACCACTGCTAGTAGTAAAGGGCATGAGAATGAGTGTAGGCAAGGGAGTGAGTGAAAACATGTATGATTAAATGATGTGGTTGCAATCTGTAAAGACTTACGTTTTTGGTAATGAAACACCAGGTCTACCCTTCATCTGTGGGCTCTGGTTTTGAAGGAAAACATGCACATGTACCATATGCCAATGTCTTTCTGAGAGGCCCAGTTTAACACGCATTGAAAGAGTCTAATGTCTTGTGTTATTATGGGTCTGGCATGGAAACCTGAGTGAAAGCATGTTCCTTTGGAGGAAGTTGTCCTCTGATTTTTATTGTGGCAAATGAAGTCATCTCAGTATCAGGGGAGGAGGCTTTCATCAACTCCGGGGGAAGGGGGTTTCATCAACAAGAGGGGAAGGGGTTTCATCAACTAGAGGGAGGGGTTTCATCAACTAGAGGGAGGGGTTTTGTCAACTAGAGGGAGGGGTTTTAATCAACTAGAGGGGAGGGGGTTGAATCAACTAGAGGGAGGGGTTTGTCAACTAGAGGGAGGGGTTTTAATCAATTAGAGGGGAGGGGGTTTCATCAACTCCGGGGGAAGGGGGTTTCATCAACAAGAGGGGAAGGGGTTTCATCAACTAGAGGGGAAGGGGTTTCATCAACTAGAGGGAGGGGTTGAATCAACTAGAGGGAGGGGGTTTAATCAACTAGAGGGGAGGGGTTTCATCAACTAGAGGGGAGGGGGTTGAATCAACTAGAGGGAGGGGTTTCATCAACTAGAGGGAGGGGGTTTAATCAACTAGAGGGGAGGTGGTTTAATCAACTAGAGGGAGGGGTTTCATCAACTAGAGGGGAGGGGGTTGAATCAACTAGAGGGAGGGGTTTCATCAACTAGAAGGGAATGGTTTCATCAACTAGAGGGGAGGGGGTTGAATCAACTAGAGGGAGGTGGTTTAATCAACTAGAGGGAGGGGGTTGAATCAACTAGAGGGAGGGGTTTTAATCAACTAGAGGGGAGGGGGTTGAATCAACTAGAGGGTAGGGGTTTTAATCAACTAGAGGGGAGGGGGTTGAATCAACTAGAGGGAGGTGGTTTAATCAACTAGAGGGGAGGGGGTTGAATCAACTAGAGGGAGGGATTTTAATCAACTAGAGGGGAGGGGGTTGAATCAACTAGAGGGGAGGTGGTTTAATCAACTAGAGGGAGGGGTTTCATCAACTAGAGGGGAGGGGGTTGAATCAACTAGAGGGAGGGGTTTCATCAACTAGAAGGGAATGGTTTCATCAACTAGAGGGGAGGGGGTTGAATCAACTAGAGGGAGGTGGTTTAATCAACTAGAGGGAGGGGGTTGAATCAACTAGAGGGAGGGGTTTTAATCAACTAGAGGGGAGGGGGTTGAATCAACTAGAGGGTAGGGGTTTTAATCAACTAGAGGGGAGGGGGTTGAATCAACTAGAGGGAGGTGGTTTAATCAACTAGAGGGGAGGGGGTTGAATCAACTAGAGGGAGGGATTTTAATCAACTAGAGGGGAGGGGGTTGAATCAACTAGAGGGGAGGGGGTTGAATCAACTAGAGGGAGGGGTTTTAATCAACTAGAGGGGAGGGGGTTGCATCAACTAGAGGGAGGTGGTTTAATCAACTAGAGGGGAATGGTTTCATCAACTTGAGGGGAGGGGTTTCATCAACAGAGGGGAATGGTTTCATCAACTAGAGGGGAATGGTTTCATCAACTAGAGGGAGGGGGTTTCATCAGTTAGAGGGGAGGGGGTTTCATCAACAAGAGGGGAAGGGGTTTCATCAACTAGAGGGGAAGGGGTTTCATCAACTAGAGGGAGGGGTTTCATCAACTAGAAGGAGGGGTTTCATCAACTAGAAGGAGGGGTTTCATCAACTAGAAGGGAGGGGTTTTGTCAACTAGAGGGGAGGGGGTTGAATCAACTAGAGGGAGGGGGTTTAATCAACTAGAAGGGAATGGTTTCATAAACTAGAGGGGAGGGGTTTCATCAACTAGAGGGGAGAGGTTTCATCAACTAGAGGGGAGGGGTTTTGTCAACTAGAGGGAGGGGTTTCATCAACTAGAAGGAGTGGTTTCATCTACTAGTGGGAGGGGTTTCATCAACTGGAGGGAGGGGTTTTCATCAACTAGAGGTAGGTGTTTCATCAACTAGAGGGAGGAGTTTTCATCAACTAGAGGGAGTCGTTTCATCAACCAGAGGGAGGGGTTTCATCAACTAGAGGGAGGGGTTTTCATCAACTAGAGGGAGGGGATTCATCAACTAGGGGGAGGGGTTTCATCAACTAGAGGGAGGGGTTTTCATCAACTAGAGGGAGGGGATTCATCAACTAGGGGGAGGGGTTTCATCATCTAGAGGGAGGGGTTTTCATCAACTAGAGGGAGGGGTTTCATCAACTAGGGGGAGGGGTTTCATCAACTAGAAGGAGGGGTTTCATCAACTAGAGGGGAGGGGGTTGAATCAACTAGAGGGAGGGGTTTAATCAACTAGAGGGGAGGGGGTTGAATCAACTAGAGGGGAGGGGGTTGAATCAACTAGAGGGAGGGGTTTAATCAACTAGAGGGGAGGGGGTTGAATCAACTAGAGGGAGGGGTTGAATCAACTAGAGGGAGGGGTTTCATCAACTAGAAGGAGGGGTTGAATCAACTAGAGGGAGGGGTTTTGTCAACTAGAGGGAGGGGTTTTAATCAACTAGAGGGAGGGGTTTCATAAACTAGAGGGAGGGGTTTTAATCAACTAGAGGGGAGGGGTTTTGTCAACTAGAGGGAGGGGTTTCATCAACATGAGAGAGTGGTTTCATCTACTAGTGGGAGGGGTTTCATCAACTAGAGGGAGGGGTTTTCATCAACTAGAGGGAGTCGTTTCTTCAACTAGAGGGAGGGGTTTTCATCAACTAGAGGGAGGGGTTTCATCAATTAGAGGGGAAATGTTTCATCAACTACAGGGAGGGGTTTCATCAACTAGAGGGAAGGGTTTCATCAACTAGAGGGGAGGGGTTTCATCAACTAGAGGGAAGGGTTTCATCAACTAGAGGGAAGGGTTTCATCAACTAGAGGGAAGGGTTTCATCAACTAGAGGGGAGGGGGTTTCATCAACTAGAGGGAGGGGTTTCATCAACTAGAGGGAGGGCTTTTCATCAACTAGAGGGAGGGGTTTCATCAACTAGGGGGAGGGGTTTCATCAACTAGAGGGAGGGGTTTCATCAACTAGAGGGAAGGGTTTCATCAACTAGAGGGGAGGGGGTTTCATCAACTAGAGGGAGGGGTTTCATCAACTAGAGGGAGGGCTTTTCATCAACTAGAGGGAGGGGTTTCATCAACTAGGGGGAGGGGTTTCATCAACTAGAGGGAGGGGTTTCATCAACTGGGGTTAGGGGATTCATCAACTGGGGGGAAGGGTTTCATCAGAGTGTGTGTGAGGTGCTTAGTGTCTGTGTGTGTTTGTGTTTGTGTGTGTGTACAATGTTGAGCATGTGTGTGTGTGTGTTTGTTCGACATGTGCATTCCTGTAATCACTGTCAGTGTTTGATTCGCTGATTGGTTGACACTGAAAAGCTCTTCAACCACCAGACACATGTCAAATTTCAAGTTAAAACTTCACTAGGGCCTCCCGGGTGGCGCAGTGGCGCTGTACTGCAGCGCCAGCTGTGCCATCAGAGTCCCTGGGTTCGCGCCCAGGCTCTGTCATAACCGGCCGCGACCGGGAGGTCCATGGGGCGACGCACAATTGGCCTAGCGTCGTCCGGGTTAGGGAGGGCTTGGTCGGTAGGGATGTCCTTGTCTCATCGCGCACCAGCGACTCCTGTGCCGGGCGCAGTGCACGCTAACCAAGGTTGCCAGGTGCACGGTGTAGCCTCCGACACATTGGTGCGGCTGGCTTCCGGGTTGGATGCGCGCTGTGTTAAGAAGCAGTGCGGCTGGTTGGGTTGTGTATCGGAGGACGCATGACTTTCAACCTTCGACTCTCCCGAGCCCGTACGGGAGTTGTAGCGATGAGACAAGATAGTAGTTACTACAACAATTGGATACCACGAAATTGGGGAGAAAAAGGGCTAAAAATTTTAAAAAAGAAAAAAAACTTCACTAGGGTTGGGGGCTCTGAAGTTTCTGAAACTGTTTGAATGATGCCTGTGAGTATAACAGAACTCATATGGCAGGCGAAAACCTGAGAAAAATCAAACCAGGAAGTGGGAAATCTGAGGTTTGTAGTTTGATTGCCAATATACTGTGTCTATGGGGTCAGATTGCACTTCCTAAGGCTTCCAGTAGATGTCAACAGTCTTTAGAACTTTGTTTCAGGTTTTTACTGTGAAGGGGGAGCGAATAAGAGCTGTTTGATTCAGGGGTCTGGCTGAAAGCCATTAGTTTAGTCACGCTCACGGCCGTGAGTGCGAGCTCCGTTCCTTTTCATTTCTAAAGACAAAGGAATTGTCCGGTTGGAATATTATTGAAGATTTATGATAAAAACATCCTAAAAATTTATTCTATACATCTTTTGACATGTTTCTACAAACTGTAATAGAACTTTTAAAAACTTTTCGTCTGGACTTATTGCTCGCGCCTTGTGCATTTTGGATTAAACCCGCGAACAAAAACGAGGTATTTGGACATAAATGGACTTTATCGAACCAAACAAACATTTGTTGTCTAACATGGAGTCCTGGGAGTGCCATCAGATGAAGATCATCAAAGGTAAGTGATTCATTTTAACGCTATTTCTGACTTTTGTGAGCCCTCTCCTTGGCTGGAAAATGGCAGTATGGTTTTCTGTGGCTAGGCGCTGACCTAACATAATCGCATTGTGCTTTCGCCGTAAAGCCTTTTTGAAATCTGACACAGCGTTTGCATAAAGGAGAAGTTTATTTTTAAATGTGTGTTAAACACTTGTGTCTCAGATCAATGTTTATGATGAGTATTTCTGTAATTTGATGTGGCTCTCTGCACTTTCACCAGATGTTTGTTTGAGACAATGCATTTCTGAACATAACGCGCCAATGTAAACTAAGATTTGTGGATATAAATTTGAACTGTATCGAACAAAACATACATGTATTGTGTAACATGAAGTCCTATGAGTGCCATCTGATGAAGATCATCAAAGGTTAGTGATTAATTTAATTGCTATTTCGGACTTTTGTATAGTTTTCTATGACTAGGCCCTGGCCTAAAATAATCGCATGGTGTGCTTTCTCCTTAAAGCCTTTTTGAAATCGGACACTGTGGTTGGATTTAGTTTCTTTAAAGTTTCTTTAAAATGGTGGATAATACTTGTATGTTTGAGGAATTTTAATTATGGGATTTCTGCTGGTTTGAATTTGGCGCCCTGTTATTTCACTGGCTGTCCCACTTCTACCAGAGACGTTAAATAGCCTTTCAAACACGGAGAGAGATCAACTGAAACGCACAGACACAAAGGAAACTGTTTCTCCCTAGTAATACCAGCCTGTCTGACCATGTGTGCAAAAACCAAATGGCGTTCTATGACCTATATAGCGTTTTAATTTTAATCAGATCCCTACAAAAGTAGTGCAATAAATAGTGACTACGGTGCAAGTTTGGGATGCAACCCAATGTCTGTGTAAGACCAGACCCAGGATCAGTCTAATGTACTTAGACTGTTGCCTGTGAGCATGAATGAGAAACCACATGACTGATCTTAAATCAGTTCACAACTTTGAAAGCCCTCTGAGCTATATATTTCCTGTGTGTGTGTGTGTGTGTGTGTGTGTGTGTGTGTGTGTGTGTGTGTGTGTGTGTGTGTGTGTGTGTGTGTGTGTGTGTGTGTGTGTGAGAGAGAGAGAGAGAGAGCTAGTTTAGTGGATGGTGGTCTAGGGAGCTGTGGAATAGGAGACAGCCAGGACAGCTTTACACAGAACCACTAAACCACTGTGTTTAAAAACCTGGATCCTCCTTTAGACTCATAAAGGGGAATATTCATTACAGCCTCCATTTCTCTCATTGGAACAACAAATAAGGACATTGTGTTTTTTCACTCCTTTATAACCATGGCTATATCTCAAATGGCAACCTATTCCCTAAGGGCTCTGGTTAAAAGTAATGTACTACATAGGGAATAGGGTGCCATTTGGGATACACCACTGTATTTGTAAAACCTATATATTCCATTTATAATATCTAAAATGCATGAATGTTGTCAACCACAAGTTTTTCTGAGAGTAGGAACTGCCAGCTGATTGAATAGACTACATACATACATATGTCTCCAGTGATGACTGATCCAACAAGCTGTTCATCCCCTATGGGGACCCTGCTTAAAAGTGGTGCACTATATAGGGAATAGGGTGCCATAGGGCTCTGGTCTAAAGTAGTGCACTATATAGGGAATAAAGGTGATGACACATTGCCAGGGGAGGGGGAGATATAGATCGAACACAATCTCTTATCTCCAGACCTTTTCAACAGGCCTTTTATCACCAAGGATAGAATTACATTAAAGATGATGACACACAGACACTCACTAGAATATGGTCTGTGTAACGAGGTGGCTAGCTGCGAGGTGTGTGTGTGTGTGTGTGTGTGTGTGTGTGTGTGTGTGTGTTTATGCGTTTGTGAGTGTGTGTGTGTGTGTGTGTGTGTGTGTGTGTGTGTGTGTGTGTGTGTGTGTGTGTGCGCGCGTGTGTGTGCGTGTGTGCGTGCGTGTGTGTGTGTGTGTTTATGCATTTGTGAGTGTGTGTGTGTGTGTGTGTGTGTGTGTGTGTGTGTGTGTGTGTGCGTGCGTGTGCGTGCGTGCGTGCGTGCGTGCGTGTGTGTGTTTATGCGTTTGTGAGTGTAACCTGTGAACTCACACCTAGCGTAACGCGCCTGAGGAACGCATGCCCGTTGGTACAACAGCCAGCCCTGATGCTAAACTTGGCACTGAGCTGTTAACGATGCGAACACCTTCATCCTGCATTAAAGCATTTAACGCTATTACATAGAGCTGCTGGCAGCAACACTAACAACAGGGAGAGACAGGGAAAATAATGACTCGTGGCAATATACAGCCACTGTTTCTGCACTAGCACATATACAAGTTACACTCGTACATATGCACCCTCTCGCTGTCTTCACCAACTTGCATAAAAATTATTAAGAAAGTGCAGAATTTACCCGTGATATTTTTGTTGTTGTTTAAATCTCTTTTTTTTTAGGCGTACCTTTTACCCTAACATGTTGGCTGAGATGGATCCTTTCCCTGAGGGTTAAGATGGATCCTTATCCTGAGGGCTAAGATGGGTCCTTATCCTGAGGGTTAAGATAGGTCCTTTCCCTGAGGGCTAAGATGGGCGCTTATCCTGAGGGTTAAGATGGATCCTTTCTCTGAGGGCTAAGATGGGTGCTTATCCTGAGGGCTAAGATGGTCCTTTTCCTGAGGGCCAAGATGGGTCCTTTCCTGAGGGCTAAGATGGGTCCTTATCATGTTGGCTAAGATGGGTCCTTATCCTTAGTGCTAAGATGGGTCCTTATCCTGAGGGCTAAGATGGGTCCTTATCCTGAGGGCTAAGATGGGTCCTTATCCTGAGGGCTAAGATGGGTACTTTTCCTGAGGGCTAAGATGGGTCCTTAACCTGAGGGCTAAGATGGGTCCTTATCATGTTGGCTAAGATGGGTCCTTTCCCTGAGGGCTAAGATGGGTCCTTATCCTGAGTGTTAAGATGGGTCCTTATCCTGAGTCTTAAGACGGGTCCTTATCCTGAGTACTAAGATCGGTCCTTTTCCTAAGTGCTAAGATGGGTCCTTATCCTGAGTGCTACGATGGGTCCTTAACCTGAGGGCTAAGATTGGTCCTTTTCCTGAGTGCTAAGATGGGTCCTTATCCTGAGGGCTAAGATGGGTCCTTATCCTGAGTGCTAAGATGGGTCCTTATCCTGAGGGCTAAGATGGGTTATCTTCCCGAGGGCTAAGATGGATCCTTATCCTAAGTGCTAAGCTGGGTCCTTATCCTGAGGGCTAAGATGGGTGCTTATCCTGAGGGCTAAGATGGGTGCTTATCCTGAGGGCTAAGATGGATCCTTATCCTGAGTGCTAAGCTGGGTCCTTATCCTGAGGGCTAAGATGGGTGCTTATCCTGAGGGCTAAGATGGGTTCTTATCCTGAGGGCTAAGATGGGTCCTTATCCTGAGGGCTAAGATGGGTCCTTATCCTGAGGGCTAAGATGGGTCCTTATCCTGAGGGTTAAGATGGGTCCTTATCCTGAGTGCTAAGATCGGTCCTTATCCTGAGGGCTAAGATGGGTCCTTATCCTGAGTGCGGGTTGAGGGTTGAGAACCACTGGCCTACAGTATATCCCTCACAGCTGTAAATACCACGACCATCCTGCTACTCTAAATTCTTGCAACATTATATTACTAATTGTCCATAAAGACCTAACATTATTATTTGTGTGTGTGGGGGGGACATAATAACAAGTGTTTGTCAGATGTTGGAATGTCACTATTTGTTAATGGGTTGGGCCTGCTGAGGGAGACAGAGAGGAAAGGGTAGCTTCTCGAGGGCCAGTGTGTATGTGTGTGTTAGTGTTAGTGTGTGTGTTAGTGTGTGTGTGTGTGTGTGTGTGTGTGTGTGTGTGTGTGTGTGTGTGTGTGTGTGTGTGTGTGATAAGTAATTTTCCGTCGCAACCCAACAGAACGATGCACAACTCAGGGAGTCCAACCAATATACAGACTCCCAATGCTGTGTCCCAAAGCTACCTATTCCCTATATAGTTCCCTACTTTTAACCAGTGCAGTGTCCCACTGACGACAACCTCCTTATTGAGCAGACAGAGGAGGCCTGGCGAGGTGACGACAGGAGGGTCTCTCCATCATTCTTTCTCTCTCCATCCATCTATCTGTCAATACTCACTATCTCCACAGTCTAACTCCCTCTTTCCCACTCTTCTTCTCCATTTCATTCTCCACCCCCCCCTATATGGGATACTACTACAGTATAACAAGGAGAGATGGCCAGTCCTATATGGGATACTACACTATAACAAGGAGAGATGACCAGTCCTATATGGGATACTACTACAGTATAACAATGAGAGATGGCCAGTCCTATATGAGATACTACACTATAACATGGAAAGATGGCCAGTCCTATAGGAGATACTACACTATAACAAGGAGAGATGGCCAGTCCTATAGGAGATACTACACTATAACAAGGAGAGATGGCCAGTCCTATATGGGATACTACACTATAACAAGGAGAGATGGCCAGTCCAATATGGGATACTACACTATAACAAGGAGAGATGGCCAGTCCTATAGGGGATACTACACTATAACAAGGAGAGATGGCCAGTCCTATAGGGGATACTACACTATAACAAGGAGAGACGGCCAGTCCTATATGAGATACTACACTATAACAAGGAGAGATGGCCAGTCCAATATGGGATACTACACTATAACAAGGAGAGATGGCCAGTCCAATATGGGATACTACACTATAACAAGGAGAGATGACCAGTCCTATAGGGGATACTACACTATAACATGGAGAGATGGCCAGTCTTATAGGAGATACTACACTATAACAAGGAGAGATGGCCAGTCCAATAGGAGATACTACACTATAACAAGGAGAGATGGCCAGTCCTATAGGAGATACTACACTATAACAAGGAGAGATGACCAGTCCTATAGGGGATACTACACTATAACAAGGAGAGATGGCCAGTCCTATAGGGGATACTACAGTATAACAAGGAGAGATGGCCAGTCCTATATGGGATACTGCTACAGTATAACAAGGAGAGATGGCCAGTCCTATAGGAGATACTACACTATAACAAGGAGAGACGGCCAGTCCTACAGGAGATACTACACTATAACAAGGAGAGATGGCCAGTCCTATATGGGATACTACACTATAACAAGGAGAGATGACCAGTCCTATAGGAGATACTACACTATAACAAGGAGAGACGGCCAGTCCTATTGGAGATACTACACTATAACAAGGAGAGATGGCCAGTCCTATATGGGATACTACACTATAACAAGGAGAGATGACCAGTCCTATAGGAGATACTACACTATAACAAGGAGAGATGGCCAGTCCTATATGGGATACTACACTGTAACAAGGAGAGATGGCCAGTCCTATAGGAGATACTACACCATAACAAGGAGAGATGGCCAGTCCTATATGGGATACTACACTGTAACAAGGAGAGATGGCCAGTCCTATAGGAGATACTACACTATAACAAGGAGAGATGGCCAGTCCTATAGGGGATACTACACTATAACAAGGAGAGATGGCCAGTCCTATAGGGGATACTACACTATAACAAGGAGAGACGGCCAGTCCTATATGGGATACTGCTAAAGTATAACAAGGAGAGATGACCAGTCCTATATGAGATACTACACTATAACAAGGAGAGATGGCCAGTCCTATATGGGATACTACTACAGTATAACAAGGAGAGATGGCCAGTCCTATAGGAGATACTACTACACTATAACAAGGAGAGATGGCCAGTCCTATAGGAGATACTACACTATAACAAGGAGAGATGGCCAGTCCTATATGAGATACTACACTATAACAAGGAGAGATGGCCAGTCCTATATGGGATACTACTACAGTATAACAAGGAGAGATGGCCAGTCCTATAGGAGATACTACTACACTATAACAAGGAGAGATGGCCAGTCCTATAGGAGATACTACACTATAACAAGGAGAGATGGCCAGTCCTATATGGGATACTACACTATAACAAGGAGAGACGGCCAGTCCTATAGGAGATACTACACTATAACAAGGAGAGATGGCCAGTCCTTTAGGAGATACTACACTATAACAAGGAGAGATGGCCAGTCCTATAGGAGATACTACACTATAACAAGGAGAGATGGCCAATCCTATAGGGGATACTACACTATAACAAGGAGAGATGGCCAGTCCTGTAGGAGATACTACACTATAACAAGGAGAGATGGCCAGTCCTATAGGATATACTACACTATAACAAGGAGAGATGGCCAGTCCTATATGGGATACTACACTATAACAAGGAGAGATGGCCAATCCTATAGGGGATACTACACTATAACAAGGAGAGATGGCCAGTCCTATAGGAGATACTACACTATAACAAGGAGAGATGGCCAGTCCTATATGGGATACTACACTGTAACAAGGAGAGACGGCCAGTCCTATAGGAGATACTACACTATAACAAGGAGAGATGGCCAGTCCTACAGGAGATACTTAACAAGGAGAGATGGCCAGTCCTGTAGGAGATACTACAATATAACAAGGAGAGATGGCAAGTCCTATATGGGATACTACTACAGTATAACAAGGAGAGATGGCCAGTCCTATATGGGATACTACTACAGTATAACAAGGAGAGATGGCCAGTCCTATATGGGATACTACTACAATATAACAAGGAGAGATGGCCAGTCCTATATGGGATACAACTACAGTATAACAAGGAGAGATGGCCAGTCCTATGTGAGATACTACACTATAACAAGGAGAGATGGCCAGTCCTATATGGGATACTACTACAGTATAACAAGGAGAGATGGCCAGTCCTATAGGAGATACTACTACACTATAACAAGGAGAGATGGTCAGTCCTATAGGAGATACTACACTATAACAAGGAGAGATGGCCAGTCCTATATGGGATATTACTACAGTATAACAAGGAGAGATTGCCAGTCCTATATGGGATGCTACACTATAACAAGGAGAGATGGCCAGTCCTATATGGGATACTACACTGTAACAAGGAGAGACGGCCAGTCCTATATGAGATACTACACTGTAACAAGGAGAGATGGCCAGTCCTATAGGAGATACTACACTATAACAAGGAGAGATGGCCAGTCCTATAGGAGATACTACACTATAACAAGGAGAGATGGCCAGTCCTATATGGGACACTACACTGTAACAAGGAGAGATGGCCAGTCCTATAGGAGATACTACACTATAACAAGGAGAGATGGCCAGTCCTATAGGAGATACTACACTATAACAAGGAGAGATGGCCAGTCCTATATGAGATACTACAATATAACAAGGAGAGATGGCCAGTCCTATATGAGATACCACACTATAACAAGGAGAGAT
Organism: Oncorhynchus mykiss; assembly: GCF_013265735.2. NCBI lineage: Eukaryota > Metazoa > Chordata > Actinopteri > Salmoniformes > Salmonidae > Oncorhynchus > Oncorhynchus mykiss. Next base: position 4,639,852 of record NC_048579.1, on the reverse strand, counting down.
GGCCAGTCCTATATGAGATAGAACCAGGAGAGATGGCCAGTCCTATATGAGATACTACACTATAACAAGGAGAGATGGCCAGTCCTATATGGGATAGTACTACAGTATAACAAGGAGAGATGGCCAGTCCTATATGAGATACTACACTATAACAAGGAGAGATGGCCAGTCCTACAGGAGATACTACACTATAACAAGGAGAGATGGCCAGTCCTATAGGATATACTACACTATAACAAGGAGAGATGGCCAGTCCTATAGGAGATACTACACTATAACAAGGAGAGATGGCCAGTCCAATATGGGATACTACACTATAACAAGGAGAGATGGCCAGTCCTATAGGAGATACTACAATATAACAAGGAGAGATGGCAAGTCCTATATGAGATACTACACTATAACAAGGAGAGATGGCCAGTCCTATGGGAGATACTACACTATAACAAGGAGAGATGGCCAGTCCTATATGAGATAGAACAAGGAGAGATGGCCAGTCCTATATGAGATACTACACTATAACAAGGAGAGATGGCCAGTCCTATATGGGATACTACACTATAACAAGGAGAGTTGGCCAGTCCTATATGAGATACTACACTATAACAAGGAGAGTTGGCAAGTCCTATATGGGATACTACACTATAACAAGGAGAGTTGGCCAGTCCTATATGAGATACTACACTATAACAAGGAGAGATGGCCAGTCCTATATGGGATACTACACTATAACAAGGAGAGATGGCCAGTCCTATATGAGATACTACACTATAACAAGGAGAGATGGCCAGTCCTATATGAGATACTACACTATAACAAGGAGAGATGGCCAGTCCAATATGGGATACTACACTATAACAAGGAGAGATGGTCAGTCCTATAGGAGATACTACACTATAACAAGGAGAGATGGCCAGTCCTATATGAGATACTACACTATAACAAGGAGAGATGGCCAGTCCTATATGGGATACTACACTATAACAAGGAGAGATGGCCAGTCCTATATGAGATACTACACTATAACAAGGAGAGATGGCCAGTCCTATATGAGATACTACACTATAACAAGGAGAGATGGCCAGTCCTATAGGGGATACTACACTATAACAAGGAGAGATGGCCAGTCCTATAGGAGATACTACACTATAACAAGGAGAGATGGCCAGTCCTATATGAGATACTACACTATAACAAGGAGAGATGGCCAGTCCTATAGGGGATACTACACTATAACAAGGAGAGATGGCCAGTCCTATAGGGGATACTACACTATAACAAGGAGAGATGGCCAGTCCTATAGGAGATACTACACTATAACAAGGAGAGATGGCCAGTCCTATATGAGATACTACACTATAACAAGGAGAGATGGCCAGTCCTATAGGGGATACTACACTATAACAAGGAGAGATGGCCAGTCCTATATGAGATACTACACTATAACAAGGAGAGATGGCCAGTCCTATAGGAGATACTACACTATAACAAGGAGAGATGGCCAGTCCTATATGAGATACTACACTATAACAAGGAGAGATGGCCAGTCCTATAGGAGATACTACACTATAACAAGGAGAGATGGCCAGTCCAATATGGGATACTACACTATAACAAGGAGAGATGGCCAGTCCTATAGGGGATACTACACTATAACAAGGAGAGATGGCCAGTCCTATATGGGATACTACTACAGTATAACAAGGAGAGACGGCCAGTCCTATAGGAGATACTACACTATAACAAGGAGAGATGGCCAGTCCTACAGGAGATACTACACTATAACAAGGAGAGATGGCCAGTCCTATAGGGGATACTACACTATAACAAGGAGAGATGGCCAGTCCTATATGGGATACTACTACAGTATAACAAGGAGAGACGGCCAGTCCTATAGGAGATACTACACTATAACAAGGAGAGATGGCCAGTCCTACAGGAGATACTACACTATAACAAGGAGAGATGGCCAGTCCTATATGAGATACTACACTATAACAAGGAGAGATGGCCAGTCCTATAGGGGATACTACACTATAACAAGGAGAGATGGCCAGTCCTATATGGGATACTACTACAGTATAACAAGGAGAGACGGCCAGTCCTACAGGAGATACTACACTATAACAAGGAGAGATGGCCAGTCCTATAGGAGATACTACACTATAACAAGGAGAGATGGCCAGTCCTATATGGGATACTACACTATAACAAGGAGAGACAGCCAGTCCTATAGGAGATACTACACTATAACAAGGAGAGATGGCCAGTCCTATAGGGGATACTACACTATAACAAGGAGAGATGGCCAGTCCTATATGGGATACTACTACAGTATAACAAGGAGAGACGGCCAGTCCTATAGGAGATACTACACTATAACAAGGAGAGATGGCCAGTCCTACAGGAGATACTACACTATAACAAGGAGAGATGGCCAGTCCTATAGGAGATACTACAGTATAACAAGGAGAGACGGCCAGTCCTATAGGAGATACTACACTATAACAAGGAGAGATGGCCAGTCCAATATGGGATACTACACTATAACAAGGAGAGATGGCCAGTCCTATAGGGGATACTACACTATAACAAGGAGAGATGGCCAGTCCTATATGGGATACTACTACAGTATAACAAGGAGAGACGGCCAGTCCTACAGGAGATACTACACTATAACAAGGAGAGATGGCCAGTCCTATAGGAGATACTACACTATAACAAGGAGAGATGGCCAGTCCTATATGGGATACTACTACAGTATAACAAGGAGAGACGGCCAGTCCTACAGGAGATACTACACTATAACAAGGAGAGATGTCCAGTCCTATATGGGATACTACACTATAACAAGGAGAGATGGCCAGTCCTACAGGAGATACTACACTATAACAAGGAGAGATGGCCAGTCCTATATGGGATACTACACTATAAAAAGGAGAGAAGGCCAGTCCTATATGAGATACTACTACAGTATAACAAGGAGAGATGACCAGTCCTATATGAGATACTACACTATAACAAGGAAAGATGGCCAGTCCTATATGAGATAGAACAAGGAGAGATTGCCAGTCCTATATGAGATAGAACAAGGAGAGATGGCCAGTCCTATAGGAGATACTACACTATAACAAGGGGAGATGGCCAGTCCTATAGGAGATACTACACTATAACAAGGAGAGATGGCCAGTCCTATATGAGATAGAACAAGGAGAGATGGCCAGTCCTATAGGAGATACTACACTATAACAAGGAGAGATGGCCAGTCCTATATGGGATACTACACTATAACAAGGGGAGATGACCAGTCCTATAGGAGATAGAACAAGGAGAGATGGCCAGTCCTATAGGAGATACTACACTATAACAAGGAGAGATGGCCAGTCCTATATGTGATACTACTACAGTATAACAAGGAGAGATGGCCAGTCCTATAGGAGATACTACACTATAACAAGGAGAGATGGCCAGTCCTATATGGGATACTACTACAGTATAACAAGGAGAGATGGCCAGTCCTATAGGAGATACTACACTATAACAAGGAGAGATGGCCAGTCCTATATGGGATACTACTACAGTATAACAAGGAGAGATGGCCAGTCCTATAGGAGATACTACACTATAACAAGGAGAGATGGCCAGTCCTATATGAGATACTACACTATAACAAGGAGAGATGGCCAATCCTATATGAGATACTACACTATAACAAGGAGAGATGACCAGTCCTAAAGGAGATACTACTACACTATAACATGGAGAGATGGCCAGTCCTATATGAGATACTACACTATAACAAGGAGAGATGGCCAGTCCTATAGGGGATACTACACTATAACAAGGAGAGATGGCCAGTCCTATATGGGATACTACTACAGTATAACAAGGAGAGACGGCCAGTCCTACAGGAGATACTACACTATAACAAGGAGAGATGGCCAGTCCTATAGGAGATACTACACTATAACAAGGAGAGATGGCCAGTCCTATATGGGATACTACTACAGTATAACAAGGAGAGACGGCCAGTCCTACAGGAGATACTACACTATAACAAGGAGAGATGGCCAGTCCTATATGGGATACTACACTATAACAAGGAGAGATGGCCAGTCCTACAGGAGATACTACACTATAACAAGGAGAGATGGCCAGTCCTATAGGAGATACTACTACACTATAACATGGAGAGATGGCCAGTCCTATATGAGATACTACTACAGTATAACAAGGAGAGATGACCAGTCCTATATGAGATACTACACTATAACAAGGAAAGATGGCCAGTCCTATATGAGATAGAACAAGGAGAGATTGCCAGTCCTATATGAGATAGAACAAGGAGAGATGGCCAGTCCTATAGGAGATACTACACTATAACAAGGGGAGATGGCCAGTCCTATAGGAGATACTACACTATAACAAGGAGAGATGGCCAGTCCTATATGAGATAGAACAAGGAGAGATGGCCAGTCCTATAGGAGATACTACACTATAACAAGGAGAGATGGCCAGTCCTATATGGGATACTACACTATAACAAGGGGAGATGACCAGTCCTATAGGAGATAGAACAAGGAGAGATGGCCAGTCCTATAGGAGATACTACACTATAACAAGGAGAGATGGCCAGTCCTATATGTGATACTACTACAGTATAACAAGGAGAGATGGCCAGTCCTATAGGAGATACTACACTATAACAAGGAGAGATGGCCAGTCCTATATGGGATACTACTACAGTATAACAAGGAGAGATGGCCAGTCCTATAGGAGATACTACACTATAACAAGGAGAGATGGCCAGTCCTATATGAGATACTACACTATAACAAGGAGAGATGGCCAATCCTATATGAGATACTACACTATAACAAGGAGAGATGACCAGTCCTAAAGGAGATACTACTACACTATAACATGGAGAGATGGCCAGTCCTATATGAGATACTACACTATAACAAGGAGAGATGGCCAGTCCTATATGAGATACTACACTATAACAAGGAGAGATGGCCAGTCCTATAGGAGATACTACTACACTATAACATGGAGAGATGGCCAGTCCTATATGAGATACTACACTATAACAAGGAGAGATGGCCAGTCCTATAGGAGATACTACTACACTATAACATGGAGAGATGGCCAGTCCTATATGAGATACTGCACTATAACAAGGAGAGATGGCCAGTACTATATGAGATACTACACTATAACAAGGAGAGATGGCCAGTCCTATATGAGATACAACACTATAACAAGGAGAGATGGCCAGTCCTATAGGAGATACTACATTATAACAAGGAGAGATGGCCAGTCCTATATGGGATACTACATTATAACAAGGAGAGATGGCCAGTCCTATTGGAGATACTACACTATAACAAGGAGAGATGGCCAGTCCTATTGGAGATACTACACTATAACATGGAGAGATAGCCAGTCCTATATTCTCTCATTGATTTTAAAATGCCTTAAAATTCATATTAATCATTCCATCTGTGTTGATATTCTTGTGAGAAAATATAATGATAATGACCCCAAGGAACACACAGGCTCCATAAGGAGCATAAAAATAAAAACATGCTGAAAATAAAAACACGCTCCTTCAACATTATCAGGACAGACAAACCAGACACATGCTCAGGCACACACTCCTTCAACATTATCAGGACAGACAAACCAGACACATGCTCAGGCACACGCTCCTTCAACATTATCAGGACAGACAAACCAGACACATGCTCAGGCACACGCTCCTTCAACATTATCAGGACAGACAAACCAGACACATGCTCAGGCACACACTCCTTCAACATTATCAGGACAGACAAACCAGACACATGCTCAGGCACACGCTCCTTCAACATTATCAGGACAGACAAACCAGACACATGCTCAGGCACACACTCCTTCAACATTATCAGGACAGACAAACCAGACACACGCTCAGGCACACGCTCCTTCAACATTATCAGGACAGACAAACCAGACACATGCTCAGGCACACACTCCTTCAACATTATCAGGACAGACAAACCAGACACATGCTCAGGCACACGCTCCTTCAACATTATCAGGACAGACAAACCAGACACATGCTCAGGCACACACTCCTTCAACATTATCAGGACAGACAAACCAGACACATGCTCAGGCACACGCTCCTTCAACATTATCAGGACAGACAAACCAGACACATGCTCAGGCACACGCTCCTTCAACATTATCAGGACAGACAAACCAGACACATGCTCAGGCACACGCTCCTTCAACATTATCAGGACAGACAAACCAGACACATGCTCAGGCACACACTCCTTCAACATTATCAGGACAGACAAACCAGACACATGCTCAGGCACACGCTCCTTCAACATTATCAGGACAGACAAACCAGACACATGCTCAGGCACACACTCCTTCAACATTATCAGGACAGACACACCAGACACATGCTCATTTCTCACATGGAGCAATCAAAACAAACACAGAAATGTATGTAACAAAACGATGGTGATTAACAGTACATTTACTACTGATGACATACTGAACATAATGGGGAATTGATTACAAAATCGTAAATAAAAGGGAAATCACACAATGAATCAATGAATGTGAGAGACTTGGCGGGAGACAGCAGAGCCATTCTGGAGAGAGACTGGCCAAAATCTTCACAACACAGCCCTCGCGTTCCTCTCGTCTCAACATTTTAATTTCATACTCATGACACGCGATCTTAAAATGTTTTAGATGCTTTTCTCTGACAGCCGCAACTCAATAATCAGCTTAGTGTGTTGCCACGTGGGCTTCCCAGATAGGCCTACGAGCTTGTGATCTGAAACAAGAAACTAATGATCCTCTATTCCTCAAATCAAATCTGAGTTTATGGGTCACATACACATGGTCAGCAGATGTGAGTGTAGCGATGTGCTTGTGCTTCTAGTTCCGACAGTGCAGTAGCATCTACAAAGTAATCTAACAATGCAACAACAACTTCCTCATACACACAAACCTAAAAGGATGGAATAAGAATATGTACATGTGGCTAAGTCATGCATTCTGATTAAGTATTTAGAATTATTTAATTCATTTAGGTATAGACAGGAGTAAGTATATCATTTTGGCAAAAGTATTTCCATGTATTTCCCTATTGGACCAACCCCATTTTTCTCTTGTTCTATTGGTTTTCATTTCAACTATCTATTGTTGTCCAGAAGCCAATCCGAGTCATATTAGCAACCCATCGTAGTTGTTGAGTACCCGTCTTTCTAAGTGTCTTAACAGAGATGGTCAACTCTGTCACATATGGAATCGCTATCAGATGAGCCATTTAGAATGGTGGTTTCTCTGTTGGGCTGTTTAGAATGTTGTTTTCCCTGTTGGGCTGTTTAGAATGTTGTTTTCTCTGTTGGGCTGTTTAGAATGTTGTTTTCCCTGTTGGGCTGTTTAGAATGTTGTTTTCTCTGTTGGGCTGTTTAGAATGTTGTTTTGTTTGTTGGGCTGTTTAGAATGTTGTTTTCCCTGTTGGGCTGTTTAGAATGTTGTTTTCCCTGTTGGGCTGTTTAGAATGTTGTTTTCCCTGTTGGGCTGTTCAGAATGTTGTTTTCTCTGTTGGGCTGTTTAGAATGTTGTTTTCCCTGTTGGGCTGTTTAGAATGGTGTTTTCCCTGTTGGGCTTTTAGAATGTAGTTTTCCCTGTTGGGCTGTTTAGAATGTTGTTTTCCCTGTTGGGCTGTTTAGAATGTTGTTTTCTCTGTTGGGCTGTTTAGAATGTTGTTTTCTCTGATGGGCTGTTTAGAATGTTTTTTTCCCTGACGGGCTGTTTAGAATGTTGTTTTCCCTGTTGTGCTGTTTAGAATGTTGTTTTCCCTGTTGGGCTGTTTAGAATGTTGTTTTCCCTGTTGGGCTGTTTAGAATGTTGTTTTCTCTGTTGGGCTGTTTAGAATGTAGTTTTCCCTGACGGGCTGTTTAGAATGTTGTTTTCCCTGTTGTGCTGTTTAGAATGTTGTTTTCCCTGTTGGGCTGTTTAGAATGTTGTTTTCCCTGTTGGGCTGTTTAGAATGTAGTTTTCTCTGTTGGGCTGTTTAGAATGTTGTTTTCTCTGTTGGGCTGTTTAGAATGTTGTTTTCTCTGTTGGGCTGTTTAGAATGTTGTTTTCTCTGTTGGGCTGTTTAGAATGTTGTTTTCCCTGTTGGGCTGTTTAGAATGGTGTTTTCCCTGTTGGGCTGTTTAGAATGTTGTTTTCTCTGTTGGGCTGTTTAGAATGGTGGTTTCTCTGTTGGGCTGTTTAGAATGTTGTTTTCCCTGTTGGGCTGTTTAGAATGTTGTTTTCCCTGTTGGGCTGTTTAGAATGTTGTTTTCTCTGATGGGCTGTTTAGAATGTTGTTTTCCCTGTTGGGCTGTTTAGAATGTTGTTTTCCCTGTTGGGCTGTTTAGAATGGTGTTTTCCCTGTTGGGCTGTTTAGAATGGTGTTTTCCCTGTTGGGCTGTTTAGAATGTTGTTTTCCCTGTTGGGCTGTTTAGAATGTTGTTTTCCCTGTTGGGCTGTTTAGAATGTTGTTTTCTCTGATGGGCTGTTTAGAATGTTGTTTTTTCTGTTGGGCTGTTTAGAATGGTGTTTTCTCTGATGGGCTGTTTAGAATGGTGTTTTCCCTGTTGGGCTGTTTAGAATGTTGTTTCCCTGATGGGCTGTTTAGAATGTTGTTTTCTCTGTTGGGCTGTTTAGAATGGTGTTTTCTCTGATGGGCTGTTTAGAATGTAGTTTTCCCTGTTGTGCTGTTTAGAATGTTGTTTTCCCTGTTGGGCTGTTTAGAATGTTGTTTTCTCTGTTGTGCTGTTTAGAATGTTGTTTTCTCTGTTGGGCTGTTTAGAATGTTGTTTTCCCTGTTGGGCTGTTTAGAATGTTGTTTTCCGAGTTGTGCTGTTTAGAATGTTGTTTTCCCTGTTGGGCTGTTTAGAATGTTGTTTTCCCTGTTGGGCTGTTTAGAATGTTGTTTTCCGAGTTGTGCTGTTTAGAATGGTGTTTTCCATGTTGGGCTGTTTAGAATGTTGTTTTCCCTGTTGGGCTGTTTAGAATGTTGTTTTCCCTGTTGGGCTGTTTAGAATGTTGTTTTCTCTGTTGGGCTGTTTAGAATGTTGTTTTCCCTGTTGGGCTGTTTAGAATGTTGTTTTCCCTGTTGGGCTGTTTAGAATGTTGTTTTCCCTGTTGGGCTGTTTAGAATGTTGTTTTCTCTGTTGGGCTGTTCAGAATGTTGTTTTCTCTGTTGGGCTGTTTAGAATGTAGTTTTCCCTGTTGGTCTGTTTAGAATGTTGTTTTCCCTGTTGGGCTGTTTAGAATGTAGTTTTCCGAGTTGTGATGTTTAGAATGTTGTTTTCCCTGTTGGGCTGTTTAGAATGTTGTTTTCCCTGTTGGGCTGTTTAGAATGTTGTTTTCTCTGTTGGGCTGTTTAGAATGTTGTTTTCTCTGTTGGGCTGTTTAGAATGTTGTTTTCTCTGATGGGCTGTTTATAATGTTGTTTTCTCTGATGGGCTGTTTAGAATGTTGTTTTCTCTGTTGGGCTGTTTAGAATGTTGTTTTCCCTGTTGGGCTGTTTAGAATGTTGTTTTCTCTGTTGGGCTGTTTAGAATGTTGTTTTCTCTGTTGGGCTGTTTAGAATGTTGTTTTCTCTGATGGGCTGTTTACAATGTTGTTTTCTCTGATGGGCTGTTTAGAATGTTGTTTTCTCTGTTGGGCTGTTTAGAATGTTGTTTTCCCTGATGGGCTGTTCAGAATGTTGTTTTCTCTGTTGGGCTGTTTAGAATGTTGTTTTCTCTGTTGGGCTGTTTAGAATGTTGTTTTCCCTGATGGGCTGTTTAGAATGTTGTTTTCTCTGTTGGGCTGTTTAGAATGGTGTTTTCTCTGATGGGCTGTTTAGAATGTAGTTTTCCCTGTTGTGCTGTTTAGAATGTTGTTTTCCCTGTTGGGCTGTTTAGAATGTTGTTTTCCCTGTTGGGCTGTTTAGAATGTAGTTTTCTCTGTTGGGCTGTTTAGAATGTAGTTTTCTCTGTTGTGCTGTTTAGAATGTTGTTTTCTCTGTTGGGCTGTTTAGAATGTTGTTTTCCCTGTTGGGCTGTTTAGAATGTTGTTTTCTCTGTTGGGCTGTTTAGAATGTTGTTTTCTCTGTTGGGCTGTTTAGAATGTTGTTTTCCCTGTTGGGCTGTTCAGAATGTAGTTTTCCCTGTTGGGCTGTTTAGAATGTTGTTTTCTCTGTTGGGCTGTTGAGAATGTTGTTTTCCCTGTTGGGCTGTTCAGAATGTTGTTTTCTCTGTTGGGCTGTTTAGAATGTTGTTTTCCTTGTTGGGCTGTTTAGAATGTAGTTTTCCCTGTTGGGCTGTTTAGAATGTTGTTTTCCTTGTTGGGCTGTTTAGAATGTAGTTTTCCCTGTTGGGCTGTTTAGAATGTTGTTTTCTCTGTTGGGCTGTTGAGAATGTTGTTTTCCCTGTTGGGCTGTTCAGAATGTTGTTTTCTCTGTTGGGCTGTTTAGAATGTTGTTTTCCTTGTTGGGCTGTTTAGAATGTTGTTTTCCCTGTTGGGCTGTTTAGAATGTTGTTTTCCTTGTTGGGCTGTTTAGAATGTTGTTTTCCCTGTTGGGCTGTTTAGAATGTTGTTTTCTCTATTGGGCTGTTTAGAATGTTGTTTTCTCTGTTGGGCTGTTTAGAATGTTGTTTTCTCTGTTGGGCTGTTTAGAATGTTGTTTTCTCTGTTGGGCTGTTTAGAATGTTGTTTTCCCTGTTGGGCTGTTTAGAATGTTGTTTTCTCTGTTGGGCTGTTTAGAATGTTGTTTTCCCTGTTGTGCTGTTTAGAATGTTGTTTTCCCTGTTGGGCTGTTTAGAATGTTGTTTTCCCTGTTGGGCTGTTTAGAATGTTGTTTTCTCTGTTGGGCTGTTGAGAATGTTGTTTTCCCTGTTGTGCTGTTTAGAATGTTGTTTTCCCTGTTGGGCTGTTTAGAATGTTGTTTTCTCTGTTGGGCTGTTTAGAATGTTGTTTTCCCTGTTGTGCTGTTTAGAATGTTGTTTTCCCTGTTGGGCTGTTTAGAATGTTGTTTTCCCTGTTGGGCTGTTTAGAATGTTGTTTTCTCTGTTGGGCTGTTTAGAATGTTGTTTTCCCTGTTGGGCTGTTCAGAATGTTGTTTTCTCTGTTGGGCTGTTTAGAATGTTGTTTTCCCTGTTGGGCTGTTCAGAATGTAGTTTTCCCTGTTGGGCTGTTTAGAATGTTGTTTTCTCTGTTGGGCTGTTGAGAATGTTGTTTTCCCTGTTGGGCTGTTTAGAATGTTGTTTTCCCTGTTGTGCTGTTTAGAATGTTGTTTTCCCTGTTGGGCTGTTTAGAATGTTGTTTTCCCTGTTGGGCTGTTTAGAATGTTGTTTTCTCTGTTGGGCTGTTGAGAATGTTGTTTTCCCTGTTGTGCTGTTTAGAATGTTGTTTTCCCTGTTGGGCTGTTTAGAATGTTGTTTTCTCTGTTGGGCTGTTTAGAATGTTGTTTTCCCTGTTGTGCTGTTTAGAATGTTGTTTTCCCTGTTGGGCTGTTTAGAATGTTGTTTTCCCTGTTGGGCTGTTTAGAATGTTGTTTTCTCTGTTGGGCTGTTTAGAATGTTGTTTTCCCTGTTGGGCTGTTCAGAATGTTGTTTTCTCTGTTGGGCTGTTTAGAATGTTGTTTTCCTTGTTGGGCTGTTTAGAATGTAGTTTTCCCTGTTGTGCTGTTTAGAATGTTGTTTTCCCTGTTGGGCTGTTTAGAATGTTGTTTTCCCTGTTGGGCTGTTCAGAATGTTGTTTTCTCTGTTGGGCTGTTTAGAATGTTGTTTTCCCTGTTGGGCTGTTTAGAATGTTGTTTTCCCTGTTGGGCTGTTTAGAATGTTGTTTTCCCTGTTGGGCTGTTTAGAATGGTGGTTTCTCTGTTGGGCTGTTTAGAATGTTGTTTTCTCTGATGGGCTGTTTAGAATGTTGTTTTCTCTGTTGGGCTGTTTAGAATGTTGTTTTCTCTGTTGGGCTGTTCAGAATGTTGTTTTCTCTGTTGGGCTGTTTAGAATGTTGTTTTCTCTGTTGGGCTGTTTAGAATGTTGTTTTCCCTGTTGGGCTGTTTAGAATGTTGTTTTCTCTGTTGGGCTGTTTAGAATGTTGTTTTCTCTGTTGGGCTGTTTAGAATGTAGTTTTCCCTGTTGGGCTGTTTAGAATGTTGTTTTCCCTGTTGGGCTGTTTAGAATGTAGTTTTCCCTGTTGGGCTGTTTAGAATGTTGTTTTCTCTGTTGGGCTGTTTAGAATGTAGTTTTCCGAGTTGTGCTGTTTAGAATGTTGTTTTCCCTGTTGGGCTGTTTAGAATGTAGTTTTCCGAGTTGTGCTGTTTAGAATGTTGTTTTCCCTGTTGGGCTGTTTAGAATGTTGTTTTCTCTGTTGGGCTGTTTAGAATGTTGTTTTCTCTGTTGGGCTGTTTAGAATGTTGTTTTCCCTGTTGGGCTGTTTAGAATGTTGTTTTCCCTGTTGGGCTGTTTAGAATGTAGTTTTCCGAGTTGTGCTGTTTAGAATGTTGTTTTCCCTGTTGGGCTGTTTAGAATGTTGTTTTCTCTGTTGGGCTGTTTAGAATGTTGTTTTCTCTGTTGGGCTGTTTAGAATGTTGTTTTCCCTGTTGGGCTGTTTATAATGTTGTTTTCCCTGTTGGGCTGTTTAGAATGTTGTTTTCCCTGTTGGGCTGTTCAGAATGTTGTTTTCTCTGTTGGGCTGTTTAGAATGGTGTTTTCCCTGTTGGGCTGTTTAGAATGTTGTTTTCCCTGTTGGGCTGTTTAGAATGTTGTTTTGTTTGTTGGTCTGTTTAGAATGTTGTTTTCCCTGTTGGGCTGTTTAGAATGTTGTTTTCCGAGTTGTGCTGTTTAGAATGTTGTTTTCCCTGTTGGGCTGTTTAGAATGTTGTTTTCTCTGTTGGGCTGTTTAGAATGTTGTTTTCTCTGTTGGGCTGTTTAGAATGTTGTTTTCTCTGTTGGGCTGTTTAGAATGGTGTTTTCTCTGTTGGGCTGTTTAGAATGTTGTTTTCCCTGTTGGGCTGTTTAGAATGTTGTTTTCCCTGTTGGGCTGTTTAGAATGGTGTTTTCTCTGTTGGGCTGTTTAGAATGTTGTTTTCCCTGTTGGGCTGTTTAGAATGTTGTTTTCTCTGTTGGGCTGTTTAGAATGTTGTTTTCCCTGTTGGGCTGTTTAGAATGGTGTTTTCCCTGTTGGGCTGTTTAGAATGTTGTTTTGTTTGTTGGGCTGTTTAGAATGTTGTTTTCCCTGTTGGGCTGTTTAGAATGTTGTTTTCTCTGTTGGGCTGTTTAGAATGTTGTTTTGTTTGTTGGGCTGTTTAGAATGTTGTTTTCCCTGTTGGGCTGTTTAGAATGTTGTTTTCCCTGTTGGGCTGTTTAGAATGTTGTTTTCCCTGTTGGGCTGTTTAGAATGTTGTTTTCTCTGTTGGGCTGTTTAGAATGTTGTTTTCTCTGTTGGGCTGTTTAGAATGTTGTTTTCTCTGTTGGGCTGTTTAGAATGTTGTTTTCCCTGTTGGGCTGTTTAGAATGGTGTTTTCCCTGTTGGGCTGTTTAGAATGTTGTTTTGTTTGTTGGGCTGTTTAGAATGTTGTTTTCCCTGTTGGGCTGTTTAGAATGTTGTTTTCTCTGTTGGGCTGTTTAGAATGTTGTTTTGTTTGTTGGGCTGTTTAGAATGTTGTTTTCCCTGTTGGGCTGTTTAGAATGTTGTTTTCTCTGTTGGGCTGTTTAGAATGTTGTTTTCTCTGTTGGGCTGTTTAGAATGTTGTTTTCCCTGTTGGGCTGTTTAGAATGTTGTTTTCCCTGTTGGGCTGTTTAGAATGTTGTTTTCTCTGTTGGGCTGTTTTTGCGATTTGCATTTTGTCAAGCGGTTGAAAATGAGGTTTCATTATGTTTTCATTACAGGAGTCAAATGTTATTTTCAGAACCATTACCATCATGTAAATATGTTTCTATCATTTCTGTCATGATTTGATAAATGTGAATCTGTCATTATGAATGTCATTCTGAGCACCGTCGTTGGACAACCCTGGGGGGTTATTTATGAACCCAATGCAAATGGGTCGGGATAATAGCTCAAATGGCAGATAAATTGTCAACGGAAACCCTGAAGAGGATATAGACCCGTCAGACAGACACACAGACAGACTTACCAACAGACAGACAGACAGACAGACAGACAGACAGACAGACAGACAGACACACAGACACACAGACAGACACACAGAAAGACTTACCAACAGACAGACAGACAGACAGACAGACAGACGGACAGACAGACACACAGAAAGACTTACCAACAGACAGACAGACAGACAGACAGACAGACAGACAGACAGACAGACAGACAGACAGACAGACAGACACACAGACACACAGACAGACACACAGAAAGACTTACCAACAGACAGACAGACAGACAGACAGACAGACAGACAGACACACAGACAGACACACAGAAAGACTTACCAACAGACAGACAGACAGACAGACACACAGACACACAGACAGACACACAGAAAGACTTACCAACAGACAGACAGACAGACTTACCGACAGACAGACAGACAGACTTACCGACCGACAGACAGACGGACAGACAGACAGACAGACACACAGACACACAGACAGACACACAGAAAGACTTACCAACAGACAGACAGACAGACAGACAGACAGACAGACACACACACAGACACACAGACAGACACACAGAAAGACTTACCAACAGACAGACCTACCGACAGACAGACAGAAAGACTTACCAACAGACAGACAGACAGACAGACAGACAGAAGAGTCAGGCCAACAGCTAACAGGTCTGATTGGGTTGTGTCTGTCCCCCTGGGCCCCAGTTGACGCAAAGAGGACATCCTGCTACACTACAGGACCATCCTGCTACACTACAGGACCATCCTGCTACACTACAGGACCATCCTGCTACACTACAGGACCATTCTGCTACACTACAGGACCATCCTGCTACCCTAAAGGATCATCCTGCTACACTACAGGACCATCCTGCTACACTACAGGACCATCCTGCTACACTACAGGACCATTCTGCTACACTACAGGACCATCCTGCTACACTACAGGACCATTCTGCTACACTACAGGACCATCCTGCTACACTACAGGACCATCCTGCTACACTACAGGACCATCCTGCTACACTACAGGACCATCCTGCTACACTACAGGACCATCCTGCTACACTACAGGACCATCCTGCTACACTACAGGACCATCCTGCTACCCTAAAGGATCATCCTGCTACACTACAGGACCATTCTGCTACACTACAGGACCATCCTGCTACCCTAAAGGACCATCCTGCTACACTCATTCTCCCACAGACTGAACCCCCCCCCCCCCTCCCCCCACACCAGGTGTCAACCTCCAACATCCCAAAACCCATCTCACCCCACACTGCCTGACACTATGAAAGGGCCCTAGCCGACAGGAATGAATATAATATCAATATCCACTCAATATATAATAGTATTATATATACATATATATATGGGGCGGCAGGGTAGCCTAGTGGTTAGAGCGTTGGACTAGTAACCGGAAGGTTGCGAGTTCAAACCCCTGAGCTGACAAGGTACAAATCTGTCGTTCTGCCCCTGAACAGGCAGTTAACCCACTGTTCCTAGGCCGCCATTGAAAATAAGAAGTTGTTCTTAACTGACTTGCCTGGTTAAATAAAGGTAAAATAAAAAATAAAATAAAAAAATAAAATATAATACTTTATATAATAATATATAATACTATTATATATTGAGTGGATATTGATATTGAGTGGACTATATATATTATATATATATAATAGTCTCTGCTTGGCTGGTAGCAAGGAAGTGCTCACCGGGGGCCAGACGCCCAATTCATTGTGGAGTATGTTTTGGTTCTGTGGGGAAGACTTGTGGTGCTTGGTGTTAAAGTGTGTGTGTGTGTGTGTGTGTGTGTGTGTGTGTGTGTGTGTGTGTGTGTGTGTGTGTGTGTGTGTGTGTGTGTGTGAGAGAGAGAGAGAGAGAGAGAGAGAGAGAGAGAGAGAGAGAGAGAGTGACAGAGAGAGAGAGAGAGAGAGAGAGAGAGAGAGACAGAAGAGAGCGATAGAGTGAGTGTTTGAACCAAATCAAATATCCAAATTCTGTTTTGGGTGGTGAGTGGGTGGTGTTTGAGTGGCGAGTGGAGGAAGGTAGACGGAAGGAGGGCGAGAGAGAGGGAGAGAGGGAAGCAGGGAGGTAAGGAGGGAGTGAAGGGGGTAAGGAAGGAGGTAGAGGGAGAGAGAGAGAGAGAGAGAGAAGGATCAAAAGAGAGAGAGGGAGGGAGGGAAGCAGGGAGGTAAGGAGGGAGTGAAGGGGGTAAGGAAGGAG
>NC_048579.1:4588426-4618426 GCF_013265735.2 Oncorhynchus mykiss | reverse complement strand
GTCTCGTTAAAGGCTCATACTTCACTAGTCTCCTTTTTTTTGTTTACACAGATCTACTATATCAGCATATGACTTACCTGACTACGTTGCTGAAGTATTAAAACACCAGATACCTGTTCACAGGGTTAGTTAACTCTTCAGGTTCCTCAGGTGTCTACCGAATAAGCTAATTCTGTTTTTGTTTTTAGTGTTAATGTGGCTCACTGTTGTGACTACTTGCAGAACTCATTACAATTAGATGTTCAGGTGCTGCTCGGTCAATTTAGGTTAAGGAACCTACTAGCTGAGGCCTGTAACTGATTTTAATAAATGTTGCGTTTCGTATTGATTGCTGTTTTTGTTTTAAATTGTATTGGTTGTTGTATAGTTGTGATCAAGGCACCCTGGGGAATGAGACCCTGTTCTCAATGGGGTTTCCTGAATAAATGTCTGTGGTTCTGGGTTCATTCTCTCTTTCTCTCTCTCTCTCTCTCTCTCTCTCTCTCTCTCTCTCTCTACTACACCCAGGTTCTGTAATCTCAGGTTGTAAATTCAAAATCTCTGGACTGAGGCTGACATGTTGGGCAGATGGCACACAAGGTCAAATGGGATAACAGATGGTTCTGGAGTACTGCTGATTTTCTGTTCTACCTGATAATGAATGGCACCCAATCACCCACCTGGTGTCCCAGGTCTAAATCAGGCCCTGATTAGAGGGGAATCACCCACCTGGTGTCCCAGGTCTAAATCAGGCCCTGATTAGAGGGGAATCATCCACCTGGTGTCCCAGGTCTATATCAGTCCCTGATTAGAGGGGAATCACCCACCTGGTGTCCCAGGTCTATATCAGTCCCTGATTAGAGGGGAATCACCCACCTGGTGTCCCAGGTCTAAATCAGACCCTGATTAGAGGGGAATCACCCACCTGGAATCACCCACCTGGTATCCCAGGTCTAAATCAGTCCCTGATTAGAGGGGAAACACCCACCTGGTGTCCCAGGTCTATATCAGTCCCTGATTAGAGGGGAATCACCCACCTGGTGTCCCAGGTCTATATCAGTCCCTGATTAGAGGGGAATCACCCACCTGGTGTCCCAGGTCTATATCAGGCCCTGATTAGAGGGGAATCACCCACCTGGAATCACCCACCTGGTATCCCAGGTCTATATCAGTCCCTGATTAGAGGGGAATCACCCACCTGGTGTCCCAGGTCTAAATCAGGCCCTGATTAGAGGGGAATCACCCACCTGGTATCCCAGGTCTAAATCAGGCCCTGATTAGAGGGGAATCACCCACCTGGTGTCCCAGGTCTAAATCAGACCCTGATTAGAGGGGAATCACCCACCTGGTGTCCCAGGTCTAAATCAGTCCCTGATTAGAGGGGAATCACCCACCTGGTGTCCCAGGTCTAAATCAGTCCCTGATTAGAGGGGAATCACCCACCTGGTGTCCCAGGTCTAAATCAGTCCCTGATTAGAGGGGAATCACCCACCTGGTGTCCCAGGTCTAAATCAGTCCCTGATTAGAGGGGAATCACCCACCTGGTGTCCCAGGTCTAAATCAGACCCTGATTAGAGGGGGAATCACCCACCTGGTGTCCCAGGTCTAAATCAGTCCCTGATTAGAGGGGAATCACCCACCTGGTGTCCCAGGTCTAAATCAGTCCCCGATTAGAGGGGAATCACCCACCTGGTGTCCCAGGTCTAAATCAGTCCCTGATTAGAGGGGAATCACCCACCTGGTGTCCCAGGTCTAAATCAGTCCCTGATTAGAGGGGAATCACCCACCTGGTGTCCCAGGTCTATATCAGTCCCCGATTAGAGGGGAATTTTATTGGTACCACGTACATGTACCAATCCAGCCATATCCGTCCCTTCCATCCTATGTCACACTGGGCAGGACCAACCAGAGGGAAGAATAGAATGTTTAGAATCTTCATCCATCATTCTATTCCATGTGACAGAACAGAAACATCCATTTGACTGATGATAAGCAGCAGGAAATCCCCTGTGATATTATGACTGTTGAGCTGACAGAACTGTGTGTGTGTGTATGTGGGTTTAAGTCTTGTAACTCTATCTATGTGTGCTAACACTGTGTGTATCTCTGTGTGTTTGATGAGCTCCAGGAAACAAAAGTTATCTCTCCCGGCTCAGAGATGTGCCATTCATTCATACCCACTCACCACATTTACAGCTCTGTATAATTACTCTCTCTACCTTCCCCTGTCTCTCTCCCCCTCGCTCTCTGTCTCTCTCTCCTGTCTCTCTGTCCCTGTCGCTCTCACTCTCTCTGTCCCCATCTCTCTCTCTCCCCGAATCTCTCTCTCTCTTTCTCCCCGTCTCTCTCACTCTCCCCCATCTCTCTCTCTCTCTCTCTCCCCATCTCTCTCTCTCTCTCTCTCTCTCTCTCTCTCTCTCTCTCTCTCTCTCTCTCTCTCTCTCTCTCTCTCTCTCTCTCTCTCTCTCTCTCTCACTATGCAGGGAATAGGGTGCTAGTTGGGACGTAGACACTGTGTGTGTGTGTGTGTGTGTGTGTGTGTGTGTGTGTGTGTGCGCGCGCGCGCCCTAGCCTACTGCCTGTGGAGACACACCAGACTGGACTGCCTCTATATGCCATGATGAACAATTACTGACTGATCATATCTGCAGAGCATCTCGGGGGGGCTTGATGCATCATGCATCAAGCCCAACGTTCACACATTGTCATGTTAAACCTCCACACCGTGACACCGCTTACCAAACACATAACCCCACTTTGTACGCTAAGTGTTGCTGACCAGGGGGTCAATCCCTGGGATGTTCGCCTCAATCTCCCCTCTTTGTCAGGTTGTTTATTTGAGGGCTGGGTCTCAGGGTCCCACACGGTACAGACGACAAACCCTGGAGAGAAGCCTCCGTCCTATCAGTTGGTCACGGCCCACTGCTCTTGGCAACAACAGCCTTCCAGGCAGGCATCGCTAGGCTAGCTAGCTGTGTATTGCATTGGCTGGCCGGACCCATAGAGATAGATAGAGGACTCTAGATCAGTGGTCAACAATCGGTCGATTGCGATCGTTCCTAGTCGATCACCAAACATAAAAAAACAATGATAAAAGCTTGTGTTCCAATTTGTTTTATTCGTTTCGCGGCGTTGATTCAGCAGCCCGAGGGGCGGGAAGGCAAGGTGTTCTCATTTCATGTTTCTGAAAGGTAGAACTCCGCCGACCCGCCCAGAGAGCAAATCAAGTGCACCTTTAAGGCCTAACCGCTGGCCAATCAGAAAGCTCAGATCACCATGTCCGCACAGTTTCCTGGAGCCATAGACTGTAAAAAAAAAAAAAAAAGACACCGGGAAAGCTTCGGCAAAGTTGATCCTGTGAGATTTCAAAACTTTTTAAAACCATCACTAGAGAGAGAGACTGAATACAGCAGAGAGCTGCTGTTTTTATCAATTCATGTTTAAGTTGTTACTCGGTCAACTGTCAACACTTAAGTTCCTCAGTTTTATAAGCCATAAAATGCAGGTGTTTTCGATAAGCTTGCTTTGTTTGGGTCTTTTTATAATATCGAGGAATATTTCACTTTCTCTGGTCATAGGAGTAACAACATTGAATTGATGCACGAGGAAGAAGTAATGCAGTGTGATTTAAGTTTCGCCATCAGCTGGAAGACTGTGTCCCCTTTTCTCTGTGGAAGGAGGGAGAGAGGAGGGATAGAGGAGGGAGAGAGGAGGGAGAGAGGAGGCAGAGAGGAGGGAGAGAGGAGGCAGAGAGGAGGCAGAGAGGAGGCAGAGAGGAGGCAGAGAGGAGGGAGAGAGGAGGCAGAGAGGAGGGAGAGAGGAGGGAGAGAGGAGGCAGAGAGGAGGCAGAGAGGAGGCAGAGAGGAGGGAGAGAGGAGGCAGAGAGGAGGGAGAGAGGAGGGAGAGAGGAGGCAGAGAGGAGGGAGAGAGGAGGGAGAGAGGAGGGAGAGAGGAGAGAGAGGATGCAGAGAGGAGGGAGAGAGGAGGCAGAGAGGAGGGAGAGAGGAGGCAGAGAGGAGGCAGAGAGGAGGGAGAGAGGAGGCAGAGAGGAGGCAGAGAGGAGGGAGAGAGGAGGCAGAGAGGAGGCAGAGAGGAGGCAGAGAGGGGGGAGAGAGGAGGGAGAGAGGAGGCAGAGAGGAGGCAGAGAGGAGGCAGAGAGGAGGCAGAGAGGAGGGATAGAGGAGGCAGAGAGGAGGGAGAGAGGAGGGAGAGAGGAGGCAGAGAGGAGGGAGAGAGGAGGCAGAGAGGAGGGATAGAGGAGGCAGAGAGGAGGGATAGAGGAGGCAGAGAGGAGGGAGAGAGGAGGGAGAGAGGAGGCAGAGAGGAGGCAGAGAGGAGGGAGAGAGGAGGCAGAGAGGAGGCAGAGAGGAGGGAGAGAGGAGGCAGAGAGGAGGGATAGAGGAGGCAGAGAGGAGGGAGAGAGGAGGGAGAGAGGAGGCAGAGAGGAGGCAGAGAGGAGGGAGAGAGGAGGCAGAGAGGAGGCAGAGAGGAGTGAGAGAGGAGGCAGAGAGGAGGGAGAGAGGAGGGAGAGAGGAGGCAGAGAGGACGCAGAGAGGAGGCAGAGAGGAGGGAGAGAGGAGGCAGAGAGGAGGGATAGAGGAGGCAGAGAGGAGGGAGAGAGGAGGGAGAGAGGAGGCAGAGAGGAGGCAGAGAGGAGGGAGAGAGGAGGCAGAGAGGAGGCAGAGAGGAGGGAGAGAGGAGGCAGAGAGGAGGGAGAGAGGAGGCAGAGAGGAGTGAGAGAGGAGGGAGAGAAGAGGCAGAGAGGAGGCAGAGAGGAGGCAGAGAGGAGGGAGAGAGGATGGAGAGAGGAGGGAGAGAGGAGGCAGAGAGGAGGCAGATAGGAGGGAGAGAGGAGGGAGAGAGGAGGCAGAGAGGAGGAAGAGAGGAGGCAGAGAGGAGGGAGAGAGGAGGGAGAGAGGAGGCAGAGAGGAGGGAGAGAGGAGGCAGAGATGAGGCAGAGAGGAGGCAGAGAGGAGGGAGAGAGGAGGCAGAGAGGAGGGAGAGAGGAGGGAGAGAGGAGGGAGAGAAGAGGCAGAGAGGAGGCAGAGAGGAGGCAGAGAGGAGGGAGAGAGGATGGAGAGAGGAGGGAGAGAGGAGGCAGAGAGGAGGCAGATAGGAGGGAGAGAGGAGGGAGAGAGGAGGCAGAGAGGAGGAAGAGAGGAGGCAGAGAGGAGGGAGAGAGGAGGGAGAGAGGAGGCAGAGAGGAGGCAGAGAGAAGCCAGAGAGGAGGGATAGAGGAGGCAGAGAGGAGGGAGAGAGGAGGGAGAGAGGAGGCAGAGAGGAG
This sequence comes from Oncorhynchus mykiss, assembly GCF_013265735.2. NCBI lineage: Eukaryota > Metazoa > Chordata > Actinopteri > Salmoniformes > Salmonidae > Oncorhynchus > Oncorhynchus mykiss. Next base: position 4,613,163 of record NC_048579.1, on the reverse strand, counting down.
GAAGAGAGAAGCCAGAGAGGAGGGAGAGAGGAGGCAGAGAGGAGGGGGAGAGGAGGGAGAGAGGAGGCAGAGAGGAGGGAGAGAGGAGGCAGAGAGGAGGGAGAGAGGAGGGAGAGAGGAGGCAGAGAGGAGGGAGAGAGGAGGGAGAGAGAAGCCAGAGAGGAGGGAGAGAGGAGGCAGAGAGGAGGGAGAGAGGAGGCAGAGAGGAGGGAGAGAGGAGGGAGAGAGGAGGCAGAGAGGAGGCAGAGAGAAGCCAGAGAGGAGGGAGAGAGGAGGCAGAGAGGAGGGGGAGAGGAGGGAGAGAGGAAGCAGAGAGGAGGGAGAGAGGAGCCAGAGAGGAGGGAGAGAGGAGGCAGAGAGGAGGGATAGAGGAGGCAGAGAGGAGGGAGAGAGGAGCCAGAGAGGAGGGAGAGAGGAGGCAGAGAGGAGGCAGAGAGGAGGGAGAGAGGAGGCAGAGAGGAGGCAGAGAGGAGGGATAGAGGAGGCAGAGAGGAGGGAGAGAGGAGCCAGAGAGGAGGGAGAGAGGAGGCAGAGAGGAGGCAGAGAGGAGGGATAGAGGAGGCAGAGAGGAGGGAGAGAGGAGGGAGAGAGGAGCCAGAGAGGAGGGAGAGAGGAGGCAGATAGGATGGAGAGAGGAGGGAGAGAGGAGGCAGAGAGGAGGCAGATAGGAGGGAGAGAGGAGGGAGAGAGGAGGCAGAGAGGAGGCAGAGAGGAGGGAGAGAGGAGGGAGAGAGGAGGGAGAGAGGAGGGAGAGAGGAGGCAGAGAGGAGGGAGAGAAGAGGCAGAGAGGAGGGAGAGAGGAGGCAGAGAGGAGGGAGAGAAGAGGCAGAGAGGAGGGAGAGAGGAGGCAGAGAGGAGGCAGAGAGGAGGGAGAGAGGAGCCAGAGAGGAGGGAGAGAGGAGCCAGAGAGGAGGGAGAGAGGAGGCAGAGAGGAGGGAGAGAGGAGGCAGAGAGGAGGGAGAGAGGAGCCAGAGAGGAGGGAGAGAGGAGGCAGAGAGGAGGGAGAGAGGAGCCAGAGAGGAGGGAGAGAGGAGCCAGAGAGGAGGGAGAGAGGAGCCAGAGAGGAGGGAGAGAGGAGGGAGAGAGGAGGGAGAGAGGAGGGAGAGAGGAGGCAGAGAGGAGGGAGAGAAGAGGCAGAGAGGAGGGAGAGAGGAGGCAGAGAGGAGGGAGAGAAGAGGCAGAGAGGAGGGAGAGAGGAGGCAGAGAGGAGGGAGAGAGGAGGGAGAGAGGAGGCAGAGAGGAGGGAGAGAAGAGGCAGAGAGGAGGGAGAGAGGAGGCAGAGAGGAGCGAGAGAGGAGGGAGAGAGGAGGCAGAGAGGAGGGAGAGAGGAGCCAGAGAGGAGGGATAGAGGAGGCAGAGAGGAGGCAGAGAGGAGCCAGAGAGGAGGGATAGAGGAGGCAGAGAGGAGGCAGAGAGGAGGGAGAGAGGAGGCAGAGAGGAGGGAGAGAGGAGCCAGAGAGGAGGGATAGAGGAGGCAGAGAGGAGGCAGAGAGGAGGGATAGAGGAGACAGAGAGGAGGGATAGAGGAGCCAGAGAGGAGGGATAGAGGAGACAGAGAGGAGGGAGAGAGGAGGCAGAGAGGAGCCAGAGAGGAGGGAGAGAGGAGACAGAGAGGAGGGAGAGAGGAGGCAGAGAGGAGCCAGAGAGGAGGGAGAGAGGAGACAGAGAGGAGGGAGAGAGGAGGGAGAGAGGAGACAGAGAGGAGGGAGAGAGGAGGCAGAGAGGAGCCAGAGAGGAGGGAGAGAGGAGACAGAGAGGAGGGAGAGAGGAGGGAGAGAGGAGACAGAGAGGAGGGAGAGAGGAGGCAGAGAGGAGCCAGAGAGGAGGGAGAGAGGAGACAGAGAGGAGGGAGAGAGGAGGGAGAGAGGAGACAGAGAGGAGGGAGAGAGGAGGCAGAGAGGAGACAGAGAGGAGGGAGAGAGGAGACAGAGAGGAGGGAGAGAGGAGGCAGAGAGGAGGGAGAGAGGAGCCAGAGAGGAGGGAGAGAGGAGACAGAGAGGAGGGAGAGAGGAGGCAGAGAGGAGGGAGAGAGGAGGCAGAGAGGAGACAGAGAGGAGGGAGAGAGGAGGCAGAGAGGAGACAGAGAGGAGGGAGAGAGGAGACAGAGAGGAGGGAGAGAGGAGGCAGAGAGGAGGGAGAGAGGAGCCAGAGAGGAGGGAGAGAGGAGACAGAGAGGAGGGAGAGAGGAGGCAGAGAGGAGGGAGAGAGGAGGGAGAGAGGAGGCAGAGAGGAGGCAGAGAGGAGGCAGAGAGGAGGCAGAGAGGAGGGAGAGAGGAGCCAGAGAGGAGGGAGAGAAGAGGCAGAGAGGAGGGAGAGAGGAGGGAGAGAGGAGGCAGAGAGGAGGGAGAGAGGAGCCAGAGAGGAGGGAGAGAGGAGGCAGAGAGGAGGGAGAGAGGAGGGAGAGAGGAGGCAGAGAGGAGGGATAGAGGAGGGAGAGAGGAGGGAGAGAGGAGCCAGAGAGGAGGGAGAGAGGAGGGAGAGAGGAGCCAGAGAGGAGGGAGAGAGGAGGCAGAGAGGAGGGAGAGAGGAGGGAGAGAGGAGCCAGAGAGGAGGGAGAGAGGAGGCAGAGAGGAGGGAGAGAGGAGGGAGAGAGGAGGGAGAGAGGAGCCAGAGAGGAGGCAGAGAGGAGGCAGAGAGGAGGCAGAGAGGAGGCAGAGAGGAGGGAGAGAGGAGCCAGAGAGGAGGGAGAGAGGAGGGAGAGAGGAGGGAGAGAGGAGGCAGAGAGGAGGCAGAGAGGAGGGAGAGAGGAGGCAGAGAGGAGGCAGAGAGGAGGCAGAGAGGAGGCAGAGAGGAGGGAGAGAGGAGGCAGAGAGGAGGCAGAGAGGAGGCAGAGAGGAGGGAGAGAGGAGCCAGAGAGGAGGGAGAGAGGAGGCAGAGAGGAGGGAGAGAGGAGCCAGAGAGGAGGGAGAGAGGAGGGAGAGAGGAGGGAGAGAGGAGGGAGAGAGGAGGGAGAGAGGAGCCAGAGAGGAGGGAGAGAGGAGACAGAGAGGAGGCAGAGAGGAGGCAGAGAGGAGGGAGAGAGGAGCCAGAGAGGAGGGAGAGAGGAGGCAGAGAGGAGGGAGAGAGGAGCCAGAGAGGAGGGAGAGAGGAGGGAGAGAGGAGGCAGAGAGGAGGGAGAGAGGAGGGAGAGAGGAGACAGAGAGGAGGCAGAGAGGAGGCAGAGAGGAGGGAGAGAGGAGCCAGAGAGGAGGGAGAGAGGAGGGAGAGAGGAGGGAGAGAGGAGCCAGAGAGGAGGGAGAGAGGAGGGAGAGAGGAGGGAGAGAGGAGGGAGAGAGGAGGCAGAGAGGAGGCAGAGAGGAGGGAGAGAGGAGGGAGAGAGGAGGGAGAGAGGAGGCAGAGAGGAGGCAGAGAGGAGGGAGAGAGGAGCCAGAGAGGAGGGAGAGAGGAGGGAGAGAGGAGGGAGAGAGGAGGGAGAGAGGAGGAAGAGAGGAGGGAGAGAGGAGGAAGAGACAACCTCATCATCTCCCCTCCAACGGATCATCAGATGTAGGCCATCAATTAAAAAAATGAAGCTAATTATATTAATAATTAATAATTATATGCTCCCTCAGCTGTGTCTCACAAGTAATACAACAAATTATCTATTACCAGTTTGATCATACACCCAAAATGGTTAGAAAATAACAGCATTGGCAGGGCAATTCAAGCAAAGCCAATATGCAGTGATAATGTATTGGACCTATAACCTACTGTACAAACCTCAGTGCTACAGAACTGTTTTTAATTGGTTAATGTTGCATAGCCTTACATTTTTTAAAGTTTAAAAAATAAATCTGAGCGGTAGATCTTGGTTTGCATCTTGACTCAGGAAGTGATCTTGACTCGGGAAGTGATCTTGACTCGGAAAGTGATCTTGACTCGGAAAGTGATCTTGACTCGGGAAGTGATCTTGACTCGGGAAGTGATCTTGACTCGGGAAGTGATCTTGACTCGGAAAGTGATCTTGACTCGGGAAGTGATCTTGACTCGGGAAGTGATCTTGACTCAGGAAAGGTTGGTGACCACTTCTCTAGATGAACATGGACATTTCCATTAAGAGGTTCCACCATTTTAAAGTAGTATTTTAACTGGGTGGGGATTCCTATGGTTTGAGAACGATTAGCCAATGAGCAGAGCATTTTTTTCTTCTTTAAATTGGTTTGTAAATGGCTTTGATCTATATCGTCGCCATCTAGTGGCCACAATAAATGAATGGCAAGATTTGGTTCAGGACTCCAGCTCTGCAGTTGATGGTAATACACAAAAGAAGTAGAAAATATCTTACTTTAAAATGGAGATGCTGCCCATGCTGTCACAGACGCCACCAAGGCCCACAGTGGAGGTGTTATAATACCCATAAAACCTAGCGGTCGAACAGGGAAACAGTTCCAATCGTTTTCACCATTCATTTTTTCCATAGAAACACTTCAAATAATGGCTGTGTTTTGTGTGGACTCACCCTGGCGTAACGTTTGGAATAACCATGTCAATTTCTCTCGGACAAGGTGAGTTTTTTTAAATCACCAATTTCAGGATTACTATCTTGTCTCATCGCTGCAACTCTCTCGGGAGAGGCGAAGGTCGAGTCATGCATCCTCCGAAACATGACCCGCGAACACCCATCCGCTTAACCTCGGAAGTCAGCTGCACCAATGGTGTGAGAGGAAACACCGTTCAACTGATGACCACAAAGTCAGATCAGCACCAATGGTATCAGAGGAAACACCGTTCAACTGGTGACCACAAAGTCAGATCAGCACCAACGGTGTCAGAGGATACACCGTTCAACTGATGACCACAAAGTCAGATCAGCACGCCACTAGGAGTCGTGAGAGTGCGATAAGCCAAGTAAAGCTCCGCTGGCCAAGTTCTTCATTTGTAGTTCTTCATGATAGCCGCATTAGCAGCTAATTAGCATGATACAAGTCACTTTGTTCTAGAGAGAGTTACACTGTCATCAAAATGTCACGCCTGGGTAAGCCAAGTGTCTCTAAAATCCCCAATGGGAAAAATGAATAGTGAAAAAACAATTGGAACCGTTTCCGAGTTTGACTGCTATGTTTTATGGGTCTTATGACTCCTTCTGTGGTACTCTATAATGGCACAGATAAAGAGATGAGTCCTCTATCTAACTCTATGGCTGGCACTCTCATTGATCTAGGGCTGTACGGCGCTAACCCCCCTGTCAGCCAGCGGTCCTTGGTCAGAAAGGCTTTATTAAGGCGGGAGAGAGAGGAGAGGAGAGGAGGGTAGAGGCGAGGCGAGGAGAGGAGAGGAGAGGAGAGGAGAGGAGAGGAGAGGAGAGGAGAGGAGAGGAGAGGAGAGGAGAGGAGAGGAGAGGAAAGAAGAGGAGAGGAGAGGAGAGGAGAGGAGAGGAGAGGAGAGGAGTGTATGGTGACTGGAGGAGAGAAGGGGAGAGGAGGGGAGGGGAGAAGAGAAGAGATGAGAGGAGAACAGAAGAAAAGAGAAGAGAAGAGAGGAGAGGAGAGGAGAGGAGAGGAGAGGAGAGGAGAGGAGAGGAGAGGAGAGGAGAGGATTTAAAGGATATGGGAACAAAGGGGCGTTCTATGTTTAGATTAGATAACGTAAGCAACAAGTTTTCTGCTTGGGAGGAGCAGGATAAAGAACCACCTCCTGAATACAGCAAGCTGGGGACTGGACAGTGCCTGGTTGGCTGTCACACACACACACACACACACACACACACACACTCTCTCTCTCTTTATTCCTGAAAACAACGAGCAGGGGCCTGAACAGCGCTGCACGACTGGTTGTCACACACACCTCACTATTCGAATAGTATCATGGATTATGGTCTGATAGACACACCTCCTAAAACACAGCCAGCAAATCAAACCAACATTTGTCAAATGCTCTGAATACAACAGGTGTAGGTAGACCTTACCGTGAAATGTTTATTTTACAATCCCTTAACCAACAATGCAGTTAAGAAAAAAAAAGAGTAAAAAACGAAAGAAATAAAATAAATTAACAATAAAATAACAGTAACGAGGGTATGTACAGGGTGTACCGGTACCGAGTCAATGTGTGGGGGTACAGGTTAGTCGAGGTAATTAAGTCAATATGTTCATGTAGGTAGAATTAAAGTGACTATGCACAGATAATAAACAGAGAGTAGCAGCAGCAATAAAACAAATGCTTTGCTAGATAATAATAATAAAACAAATTAAAAGGTAGGGAACAAAATAAGGGAGTTCCCAGGACACCCTCTGGACAGGACACTAGTCTATCTCCTGTTTCTGTGGTAAAACAGCTTGATGTACCAGGACACCCCCTGGACAGGACACTAGTCTTTCTCCTGTTTCTGTAGCAGCTTGATGTACCAGGACACCCCCTGGACAGGACACTAGTCTATCTCCTGTTTCTGTGGTAAGACAGCTTGATGTACCAGGACACCCCCTGGACAGGACACTAGTCTATCTTCTGTTTCTGTGGTAACACAGCGTGATGTACCAGGACACCCCCTGGACAGGACACTAGTCTATCTCTTGTTTCTGTGGTAAGACAGCTTGATGTACCAGGACACCCCCTGGACAGGACACTAGTCTATCTCCTGTTTCTGTAGTGAGACAGCTTGATGTACAGTACACCCCCTGGACAGGACACTAGTCTATATCCTGTTTCTGTAGCAGCTTGATGTACAGGACACCCCCTGGACAGGACACTAGTCTATCTCCTGTTTCTGTAGTGAGACAGCTTGATGTACAGTACACCCCCTGGACAGGACACTAGTCTATCTCCTGTTTCTGTAGTGAGACAGCTTGATGTACCAGGACACCCCCTGGACAGGACACTAGTCTAACTCCTGTTTCTGTGGTGAGACAGCTTGATGTACCAGGACACCCCCTGGACAGGACACTAGTCTATATCCTGTTTCTGTAGTGAGACAGCTTGATGTACCAGGACACCCCCTGGACAGGACACTAGTCTATATCCTGTTTCTGTAGCAGCTTGATGTACAGGACACCCCCTGGACAGGACACTAGTCTATCTCCTGTTTCTGTAGTGAGACAGCTTGATGTACCAGGACACCCCCTGGACAGGACACTAGTCTATATCCTGTTTCTGTGGTGAGACAGCTTGATGTACCAGGACACCCCCTGGACAGGACACTAGTCTATATCCTGTTTCTGTAGTGAGACAGCTTGATGTACCAGGACACCCCCTGGACAGGACACTAGTCTATATCCTGTTTCTGTAGCAGCTTGATGTACTTGACACCCCCTGGACAGGACACTAGTCTATATCCTGTTTCTGTGGTGAGACAGCTTGATGTACCGGGACACCCCCTGGACAGGACACTAGTCTATATCCTGTTTCTGTAGTGAGACAGCTTGATGTACCAGGACACCCCCTGGACAGGACACTAGTCTATATCCTGTTTCTGTAGCAGCTTGATGTACAGGACACCCCCTGGACAGGACACTAGTCTATCTCCTGTTTCTGTAGTGAGACAGCTTGATGTACCAGGACACCCCCTGGACAGGACACTAGTCTATATCCTGTTTCTGTGGTGAGACAGCTTGATGTACCAGGACACCCCCTGGACAGGACACTAGTCTATATCCTGTTTCTGTAGTGAGACAGCTTGATGTACCAGGACACCCCCTGGACAGGACACTAGTCTATATCCTGTTTCTGTAGCAGCTTGATGTACAGGACACCCCCTGGACAGGACACTAGTCTATCTCCTGTTTCTGTGGTGAGACAGCTTGATGTACCAGGACACCCCCTGGACAGGACACTAGTCTATATCCTGTTTCTGTAGTGAGACAGCTTGATGTACCAGGACACCCCCTGGACAGGACACTAGTCTATATCCTGTTTCTGTAGCAGCTTGATGTACAGGACACCCCCTGGACAGGACACTAGTCTATCTCCTGTTTCTGTAGTGAGACAGCTTGATGTACCAGGACACCCCGTGGACAGGACACTAGTCTATATCCTGTTTCTGTAGCAGCTTGATGTACCAGGACACCCCCTGGACAGGACACTAGTCTATCTCCTGTTTCTGTGGTAAGACAGCTTGATGTACCAGTATACCCCCTGGACAGGACACTAGTCTATCTCCTGTTTCTGTAGCAGCTTGATGTACCAGGACACCCTCTGGACAGGACACTAGTCTATCTCCTGTTTCTGTAGTGAGACAGCTTGATGTACCAGGACACTAATCTATCTCCTGTTTCTGTGGTAAGACAGCTTGATGTACCAGGACACCCCCTGGACAGGACACTAGTCTATCTTCTGTTTCTGTGGTAACACAGCGTGATGTACCAGGACACCTCCTGGACAGGACACTAGTCTATCTCTTGTTTCTGTGGTAAGACAGCTTGATGTACCAGGACACCCCCTGGACAGGACACTAGTCTATATCCTGTTTCTGTAGTGAGACAGCTTGATGTACCAGGACACCCCCTGGACAGGACACTAGTCTAACTCCTGTTTCTGTGGTGAGACAGCTTGATGTACCAGGACACCCCCTGGACAGGACACTAGTCTATATCCTGTTTCTGTAGTGAGACAGCTTGATGTACCAGGACACCCCCTGGACAGGACACTAGTCTATATCCTGTTTCTGTAGCAGCTTGATGTACAGGACACCCCCTGGACAGGACACTAGTCTATCTCCTGTTTCTGTAGTGAGACAGCTTGATGTACCAGGACACCCCCTGGACAGGACACTAGTCTATATCCTGTTTCTGTGGTGAGACAGCTTGATGTACCAGGACACCCCCTGGACAGGACACTAGTCTATATCCTGTTTCTGTAGTGAGACAGCTTGATGTACCAGGACACCCCCTGGACAGGACACTAGTCTATATCCTGTTTCTGTAGCAGCTTGATGTACTTGACACCCCCTGGACAGGACACTAGTCTATATCCTGTTTCTGTGGTGAGACAGCTTGATGTACCGGGACACCCCCTGGACAGGACACTAGTCTATATCCTGTTTCTGTAGTGAGACAGCTTGATGTACCAGGACACCCCCTGGACAGGACACTAGTCTATATCCTGTTTCTGTAGCAGCTTGATGTACAGGACACCCCCTGGACAGGACACTAGTCTATCTCCTGTTTCTGTAGTGAGACAGCTTGATGTACCAGGACACCCCCTGGACAGGACACTAGTCTATATCCTGTTTCTGTGGTGAGACAGCTTGATGTACCAGGACACCCCCTGGACAGGACACTAGTCTATATCCTGTTTCTGTAGTGAGACAGCTTGATGTACCAGGACACCCCCTGGACAGGACACTAGTCTATATCCTGTTTCTGTAGCAGCTTGATGTACAGGACACCCCCTGGACAGGACACTAGTCTATCTCCTGTTTCTGTGGTGAGACAGCTTGATGTACCAGGACACCCCCTGGACAGGACACTAGTCTATATCCTGTTTCTGTAGTGAGACAGCTTGATGTACCAGGACACCCCCTGGACAGGACACTAGTCTATATCCTGTTTCTGTAGCAGCTTGATGTACAGGACACCCCCTGGACAGGACACTAGTCTATCTCCTGTTTCTGTAGTGAGACAGCTTGATGTACCAGGACACCCCGTGGACAGGACACTAGTCTATATCCTGTTTCTGTAGCAGCTTGATGTACCAGGACACCCCCTGGACAGGACACTAGTCTATCTCCTGTTTCTGTGGTAAGACAGCTTGATGTACCAGTATACCCCCTGGACAGGACACTAGTCTATCTCCTGTTTCTGTAGCAGCTTGATGTACCAGGACACCCTCTGGACAGGACACTAGTCTATCTCCTGTTTCTGTAGTGAGACAGCTTGATGTACCAGGACACTAATCTATCTCCTGTTTCTGTGGTAAGACAGCTTGATGTACCAGGACACCCCCTGGACAGGACACTAGTCTATCTTCTGTTTCTGTGGTAACACAGCGTGATGTACCAGGACACCCCCTGGACAGGACACTAGTCTATCTCTTGTTTCTGTGGTAAGACAGCTTGATGTACCAGGACACCCCCTGGACAGGACACTAGTCTATCTCCTGTTTCTGTAGTGAGACAGCTTGATGTACAGTACACCCCCTGGACAGGACACTAGTCTATATCCTGTTTCTGTAGCAGCTTGATGTACAGGACACCCCCTGGACAGGACACTAGTCTATCTCCTGTTTCTGTAGTGAGACAGCTTGATGTACAGTACACCCCCTGGACAGGACACTAGTCTATCTCCTGTTTCTGTAGTGAGACAGCTTGATGTACCAGGACACCCCCTGGACAGGACACTAGTCTAACTCCTGTTTCTGTGGTGAGACAGCTTGATGTACCAGGACACCCCCTGGACAGGACACTAGTCTATATCCTGTTTCTGTAGTGAGACAGCTTGATGTACCAGGACACCCCCTGGACAGGACACTAGTCTATATCCTGTTTCTGTAGCAGCTTGATGTACAGGACACCCCCTGGACAGGACACTAGTCTATCTCCTGTTTCTGTAGTGAGACAGCTTGATGTACCAGGACACCCCCTGGACAGGACACTAGTCTATATCCTGTTTCTGTGGTGAGACAGCTTGATGTACCAGGACACCCCCTGGACAGGACACTAGTCTATATCCTGTTTCTGTAGTGAGACAGCTTGATGTACCAGGACACCCCCTGGACAGGACACTAGTCTATATCCTGTTTCTGTAGCAGCTTGATGTACTTGACACCCCCTGGACAGGACACTAGTCTATATCCTGTTTCTGTGGTGAGACAGCTTGATGTACCGGGACACCCCCTGGACAGGACACTAGTCTATATCCTGTTTCTGTAGTGAGACAGCTTGATGTACCAGGACACCCCCTGGACAGGACACTAGTCTATATCCTGTTTCTGTAGCAGCTTGATGTACAGGACACCCCCTGGACAGGACACTAGTCTATCTCCTGTTTCTGTAGTGAGACAGCTTGATGTACCAGGACACCCCCTGGACAGGACACTAGTCTATATCCTGTTTCTGTGGTGAGACAGCTTGATGTACCAGGACACCCCCTGGACAGGACACTAGTCTATATCCTGTTTCTGTAGTGAGACAGCTTGATGTACCAGGACACCCCCTGGACAGGACACTAGTCTATATCCTGTTTCTGTAGCAGCTTGATGTACAGGACACCCCCTGGACAGGACACTAGTCTATCTCCTGTTTCTGTGGTGAGACAGCTTGATGTACCAGGACACCCCCTGGACAGGACACTAGTCTATATCCTGTTTCTGTAGTGAGACAGCTTGATGTACCAGGACACCCCCTGGACAGGACACTAGTCTATATCCTGTTTCTGTAGCAGCTTGATGTACAGGACACCCCCTGGACAGGACACTAGTCTATCTCCTGTTTCTGTAGTGAGACAGCTTGATGTACCAGGACACCCCGTGGACAGGACACTAGTCTATATCCTGTTTCTGTAGCAGCTTGATGTACCAGGACACCCCCTGGACAGGACACTAGTCTATCTCCTGTTTCTGTGGTAAGACAGCTTGATGTACCAGTATACCCCCTGGACAGGACACTAGTCTATCTCCTGTTTCTGTAGCAGCTTGATGTACCAGGACACCCTCTGGACAGGACACTAGTCTATCTCCTGTTTCTGTAGTGAGACAGCTTGATGTACCAGGACACTAATCTATCTCCTGTTTCTGTGGTAAGACAGCTTGATGTACCAGGACCCCCCTTGGACAGGACACTAGTCTATATCCTGTTTCTGTAGCAGCTTGATGTACCAGGACACCCCCTGGACAGGACACTAGTCTATCTCCTGTTTCTGTGGTGAGACAGCTTGATGTACCAGGACACCCCGTGGACAGGACACTAGTCTATATCCTGTTTCTGTAGCAGCTTGATGTACAGGACACCCCTGGACAGGACACTAGTATACAGTGCCTTGCGAAAGTATTCGGTCCCCTTGAACTTTGCGACCTTTTGCCACATTTCAGGCTTCAAACATAAAGATATAAAACTGTATTTTTTTGTGAAGAATCAACAACAAGTGGGACACAATCATGAAGTGGAACGACATTTATTGGATATTTCAAACTTTTTTAACAAATAAAAAACTAAAAACTTGGGCGTGCAAAATTATTCAGCCCCCTTAAGTTAATACTTTGTAGCGCCACCTTTTGCTGCGATTACAGCTGTAAGTCGCTTGGGGTATGTCTCTATCAGTTTTGCACATCGAGAGACTGACATTTTTTCCCATTCCTCCTTGCAAAACAGCTCGAGCTCAGTGAGGTTGGATGGAGAGCATTTGTGAACAGCAGTTTTCAGTTCTTTCCACAGATTCTCTATTGGATTCAGGTCTGGACTTTGACTTGGCCATTCTAACACCTGGATATGTTTATTTTTGAACCATTCCATTGTAGATTTTGCTTTATGTTTTGGATCATTGTCTTGTTGGAAGACAAATCTCCGTCCCAGTCTCAGGTCTTTTGCAGACTCCATCAGGTTTTCTTCCAGAATGGTCCTGTATTTGGCTCCATCCATCTTCCCATCAATTTTAACCATCTTCCCTGTCCCTGCTGAAGAAAAGCAGGCCCAAACCATGATGCTGCCACCACCATGTTTGACAGTGGGGATGGTGTGTTCAGCTGTGTTGCTTTTACGCCAAACATAACGTTTTGCATTGTTGCCAAAAAGTTCAATTTTGGTTTCATCTGACCAGAGCACCTTCTTCCACATGTTTGGTGTGTCTCCCAGGTGGCTTGTGGCAAACTTTAAACAACACTTTTTATGGATATCTTTAAGAAATGGCTTTCTTCTTGCCACTCTTCCATAAAGGCCAGATTTGTGCAATATACGACTGATTGTTGTCCTATGGACAGTCTCCCACCTCAGCTGTAGATATCTGCAGTTCATCCAGAGTGATCATGGGCCTCTTGGCTGCATCTCTGATCAGTCTTCTCCTTGTATGAGCTGAAAGTTTAGAGGGACGGCCAGGTCTTGGTAGATTTGCAGTGGTCTGATACTCCTTCCATTTCAATATTATCGCTTGCACAGTGCTCCTTGGGATGTTTAAAGCTTGGGAAATCTGTTTGTATCCAAATCCGGCTTTAAACTTCTTCACAACAGTATCTCGGACCTGCCTGGTGTGTTCCTTGTTCTTCATGATGCTCTCTGCGCTTTTGACAGACCTCTGAGACTATCACAGTGCAGGTGCATTTATACGGAGACTTGATTACACACAGGTGGATTGTATTTATCATCATTAGTCATTTAGGTCAACATTGGATCATTCAGAGATCCTCACTGAACTTCTGGAGAGAGTTTGCTGCACTGAAAGTAAAGGGGCTGAATAATTTTGCACGCCCAATTTTTCAGTTTTTGATTTGTTAAAAAAGTTTGAAATATCCAATAAATGTCGTTCCACTTCATGATTGTGTCCCACTTGTTGTTGATTCTTCACAAAAAAATACAGTTTTATATCTTTATGTTTGAAGCCTGAAATGTGGCAAAAGGTCGCAAAGTTCAAGGGGGCCGAATACTTTCGCAAGGCACTGTATCTCCTGTTTCTGTAGTGAGACAGCTTGATGTACCAGGACACCCCCTGGACAGGACACTAGTCTAAATCCTGTTTCTGTAGCAGCTTGATGTACAGGACTACTGTGTGTAGTTGGTTAGTTAGCCTACCTAGTTGTGGCTGGCTTGGAAGGAGCTCCCTCCCCCAGGTGTGTAGTTGGTTAGTTAGCCTACCTGGTTGTGGCTGGCTTGGATGGAGCTCCCTCCCCCCTCCACACACAGTGACAGGACACAGGGAAAGCACACTGTGAGGTATTGTGAGGATGTGTGTGTGTGTGTGTGATGACATCACTGGCGACCCCTCATCCTGAGAGGTCAACTAAGCAGCATTCCACAGAGCTCTGCAATCAGGCCTGTTATGACATGATGCTCCACAGAGACTATCTGTTCTGGTCCAAACATACAGAGACCAGAGAGAAAGTGAGAGAAAACGAGAGCTACATTATATAGAGAGAGGGACATAGCGAGTGGGAGAGAGAGAGAGAAAGAAAGAGAAGGGAGAGAGAGAGAGAGAGAGAGATCGAGTGAGTGTACTGAACAAGAATTACAGTTAGTGTCTGAGAGAGAGAGAGAGGGAGAGGGAGTGAGAGATGGAGTGAACGAGGGAGTGACCGAGGGAGTGAGAGAGGGGGTGAGAGAGGGGGTGAGAGAGGGAGTGACCGAGGGAGTGAACGAGTGAGTGACCAAGGGAGTGAGAGAGGGGGTGACCGAGGGAGTGAGAGAGGGATTGACCAAGGGAGTGAGAGAGGGGGTGAGACAGGGGGTGAGAGAGGGAGTGACCGAGGGAGTGAACGAGTGAGTGACCAAGGGAGTGAGAGAGGGGGTGAGAGAGGGATGGACCAAGGGAGTGAGAGAGGGAGTGACCGAGGGAGTGAACGAGGGAGTGACCAAGGGAGTGAGAGAGGGATTGACCAAGGGAGTGAGAGAGGGGGTGAACGAGGGGGTGAACGAGGGAGTGAGAGAGGGTGTGACCAAGGGAGTGAGAGAGGGGGTGAGACAGGGGGTGACCGAGGGAGTGGGAGAGGGAATTAACTAGGGGGTGAATGAGGGAGTAAGAGAGGGAGTGAGAGAGGGAGTGAGAGAGGGAGTGAGAGAGGGAGTGACCGAGGGAGTGGGAGAGGGAATGAACGAGGGGGTGAATGAGGGAGTGAGAGAGGGAGTGAACGAGGGAGTGAGAGAGAGAGTGAGAGAGGGAGTGAACGAGGGAGTGAGAGAGGGAGTGAGAAAGGGAGTGAACGAGGGAGTGAGAGAGAGAGTGAGAGAGGGAGTGAACGAGGGAGTGAGAGAGAGAGTGAGAGAGGGAGTGAACGAGGGAGTGAGAGAGGGAGTGAGAAAGGGAGTGAACGAGGGAGTGAGAGAGAGAGTGAGAGAGGGAGTGAACGAGGGAGTGAGAGAGGGAGTGAGAGAGGGAGTGAGAGGGGGAGTGAACAAGGGAGTGGGAGAGGGAATGAACGAGGGAGTGAACGAGGGGGTGAATGAGGAAGTGAGAGAGGGATTGAACGAGGGAGTGAGAGAGAGAGTGAGAGAGGGAGTGAACGAGGGAGTGAGAGAGGGAGTGAGAAAGGGAGTGAACGAGGGAGTGAGAGAGAGAGTGAGAGAGGGAGTGAACGAGGGAGTGAGAGAGGGAGTGAGAGAGGGAGTGAACGAGGGAGTGAACGAGTATTTCAACTGTTGCATCTTGTACTCTAACACGCTACCTTAAAGGGGGAGGTTTGTTTTTTTACAACCCAGGGGCCAGACACTTTCTGTTTTGCCATTTCACTTGTTTTTGACCTTCCTCATCCTCTTTGTGTAGTACGGGGGACTCTGAAGGAACATGAACAAACGCTACATAAACACCCCAAAAACGTCCTTTTTAGAAACAGAAACGCTCTCTGTACAGTGATGCAGGTCTTTAGATGATGTACACATGAAACGCGACTTGAGCCACTTCCCCTTTATCCAGCTGTTCCATTCTCCGTGTAGTCTGCTGGTAGAATGGTCAGAGAGGTTTCGCTCCCGTAGCAACCAAAAAATGGAGCATCATTTATCGTTGCGGATACATTTTGGAATCACACAATCTCATGCTTGTGTGCAACATTGTAAGACCTGCATCACTGAGAGCGTTTCCGTTTCTAAAAAAGGACGTATTTGGGTGTTTTTGTTTTAGCGTTTGTTCATGTTCCCCGTACTACACAACGAGGATGAGGAAGGGTATCGCTGATTGGGGTACGTTTGTCAAAAACAAGTGAAATTGCAAAACAAGTGAATTGTGTGTGAGGAGTGCAGGGAGCGTAGAGGGGAGCTTAGAGACTAGTCGAGCATGTGGTCCCTGTAGCAGACAGACCAATCAGAGGGGAGCTTAGAGACAGGTCGAGAATGTGGTCCCTGTAGCAGACAGACCAATCAGAGGGGAGCTTAGAGACAGGTCGAGAATGTGGTCCCTGTAGCAGACAGACCAATCAGAGGGGAGCTTAGAGGCTAGTCGAGAATGTGGTCCCAGTAGCAGACAGACCAATCAGAGGGGAGCTTAGAGACTAGTCGAGAATGTGGTCACTGTAGCAGACAGACCAATCAGAGGGGAGCTTAGAGACTAGTTTAGAATGTGGTCACTGTAGCAGACAGACCAATCAGAGGGGAGCTTAGAGACTAGTCGAGAATGTGGTCCCTGTAGCAGACAGACCAATCAGAGGGGAGCTTAGAGACTAGTCGAGAATGTGGTCCCTGTAGCAGACAGACCAATCAGAGGGGAGCTTAGAGGCTAGTCGAGAATGTGGTCCCTGTAGCAGACAGACCAATCAGAGGGGAGCTTAGAGACTAGTCGAGAATGTGGTCACTGTAGCAGACAGACCAATCAGAGGGGAGCTTAGAGGCTAGGCGAGAATGTGGTCACTGTAGCAGACAGACCAATCAGAGGGGAGCTTAGAGGCTAGTCGAGAATGTGGTCCCTATGGCAGACAGGCAAGACAGAGGATGGGTCTCTCTAGCAGACAGACCAATCAGAGGATGGGTCTCACTAGCAGACAGACCAATCAGAGGATGGGTCTCTCTAGCAGACAGACCAATCAGAGGATGGGTCTCTCTAGCGGACATTGGTCTGTCTGCTAGAGAGACCCATCCTCTGTCTTGCCTGTCTGCTAACTGGACCCATCCTCTGATTGGTCTGTCTGCTAGAGAGACCCATCCTCTGTCTGGCCTGTCTGCTAACTGGACCCATCCTCTGATTGGTCTGTCTGCTAGAGAGACCCATCCTCTGATTGGTCTGTCTGCTAGAGAGACTCATCCTCTGTCTGGCCTGTCTGCTAGAGAGACCAATCCTCTAATTGGTCTGCCTGCTAGAGAGACCCATCCTCTGAGAGACCCATCCTCCATATGTGTTATTTCATGGTTTTGATGTGTTCTCTATTACTCTACAATGTAGAAAAAAGTTACAAATAAAGAAAACCCAATTCCCCTTTAACCTGTATATTAGAGTAGTTAGTGGTTTCCTACACAGCCAATGACATACAGGTAGATGTAGGAGTTCAATTTGAGCCAGTTTGCTACAGCAGGAAAATAATCCTGCAGCAACAGGAAATGTGAATTGTTATGTGGATTATAATGAATGGACATTTTTGTAAGGGTTTCAAAATAGTTTGTACAGGAAAATCAAGTCTGAAATTTCAAAGTGGAAATTAAACTTCAGAAGCCGTTTTAATTCAACCAGAAATACACTACAGGTTGAACATTTCCTGCATTGCAGAAACGTTATCCTGCAACCGGGGGTTCAAATTAAGATACTACATACGGTATGTAGTGTTGCAAAAAATCTGATAACTTTCTCAAAGTACCCAGAAATCCTGGTTGGAGGATGGCGAATGTCCTGCTTATTCCCTCCTGATACCAGGAATCATCCGACTGGGTTTTCTGGGGAACTGGTATTGGATTTGATCAGCTCTACACACACCAGTTTTACAAAGCTGATGAGGAAACTGACAGCGATGGATAGAAATAGAACTGCCAAGATAACAACAGCATGTTTGGAGCTAGTCTAGGTACCGCAGGTCAGTACATGAGGATCAGTTTGTTGTTAATATTGGTACCGCAGGTCAGAACCTGAGGATCAGTTTGTATTTAGTCGAGGTACCACAGGTTTTAGTCATGAGGATCAGTCTATTGTTAATCTAGGTACCGCAGGTCTTAGTCATGAGGATCAGTCTATTGTTAATCTAGGTACCGCAGGTCTTAGTCATGAGGATCAGTTTATTGTTAATCTAGGTACCGCAGGGCAGTACCTGAGGATCAGTCAATTGTTAATCTAGGTACCACAGGTTTTAGTCATGAGGATCAGTTTATTGTTAATCTAGGTACCACAGGTCTTAGTCATGAGGATCAGTTTATTGTTAATCTAGGTACCACAGGTCTTAGTCATGAGGATCAGTCAATTGTTAATCTAGGTACCACAGGTTTTAGTCATGAGGATCAGTTTATTGTTAATCTAGGTACCGCATGTTTTAGTCATGAGGATCAGGTTATTGTTAACCTCTCTAGGGGTTGTGGGACGCTACCGTCCAACCTGGCCAACATCCAGTGAAATTCAGAGCGCCAAATTCAAAAACAGAAATGCCAGGCCTCTCTCATGTGTCTGTGTGTGAGAGTTATGATGTATGTGGGGGAACAGAGAGGTACTCAGGCCTGACAGACACATGGAAACCTGTCATAGAGAGACAGACACATGGAAACCTGCCATAGAGAGACAGACACATGGAAACCTGTCATAGAGAGACAGACGCATAGAAACCTGCCATAGAGAGACAGACACATGGAAACCTGCCATAGAGAGACAGACACATGGAAACCTGCCATAGAGAGACAGACACATGGAAACCTGCCATAGAGAGACAGACACATGGAAACCTGCCGTAGAGAGACAGACACATGGAAACCTGCCATAGAGAGACAGACACATGGAAACCTGCCATAGAGAGACAGACACATGGAAACCTGTCATAGAGAGACAGACACATGGAAACCTGCCATAGAGAGACAGACACATGGAAACCTGCCATAGAGAGACAGACACATGGAAACCTGCCATAGAGAGACAGACACATGGAAACCTGCCATAGAGAGACAGACACATGGAAACCTGCCATAGAGAGACAGACACATGGAAACCTGCCATAGAGAGACAGACACATAGAAACCTGCCATAGAGAGACAGACACATGGAAACATGCCATAGAGAGACAGACACATGGAAACCTGCCATAGAGAGACAGACACATGGAAACCTGCCATAGAGAGGCAGACACATGGAAACCTGCCATAGAGAGACAGACACATGGAAACCTGCCATAGAGATCTGTCTGTCCCTCTCTCTCTTTCCCTCTCCCTCTCTCTCTCCATCCCTCTTTTTCTCCCTTCCTCCCCATTGCCCCCTCTCTCCCTCCCCCTCCCCCTCTCTCCCTCTCCCTCCCCCTCTCTCCCTCTCCCTCCGCCTCCCCCTCTCTCCCTCTCTCTCTCCCTCTCCCTCCCCCTCTCTCCCTCTCCCTCTCCCTCCCCCTCTCTCCCTCTCCCTCCCCCTCTCTCCCTCTCCCTCCCCCTCCCCCTCTCTCCCTCTCCCTCCCCCCCTCTCTCCCTCTCTCTCTCCCTCTCCCTCTCCCTCCCCCTCCCCCTCTCTCCCTCTCCCTCTCTCCCTCTCTCCCTCCCACTCTCCCCCTCTCTCCCTCCCCCTCCCCCTCTCTCCCTCTCCCTCTCCCTCTCTCCCTCTCCCTCTCCCTCCCCCTCTCTCCCTCCCCCTCTCCCTCTCTCCCTCTCCCTCCCCCTCTCCCTCTCCCCCTGTATCAATTTCAATTTACTTTCAATTTAAGGGCTTTATTGGCATGGGAAATATATGTTAATGTTGTAGATAATAAGGAGATAATAGATAATAAAGTAGATAATAAACAAAACTGAAATAAACAATAAAAATGAGGAATAAAGACATTTCAAATGTCATACTGTGTCTATATGGAGTGTTCTAACGATGTGAAAACAGTTCAAGTTCAAAATAAATAAACATAAATATGGGTTGTTATTTACAATGGTGTGTGTTCTTCACTGGTTGCTATTTCTCTTGTTGCAACAGGTCACACATCTTGCTGCTGTGATGTCACACTATGGTATTTTACCAAATAGATATGAGAGTTAATCAACATTGGTTCTCTCTTTCTCTCTCCTGCGCACGCACGCACGCACGCACGCACGCACGCACGCACGCACGCACGCACACACACACACACATACACACACACACACACACACACACACACACACACACACACACACACACACACACATACACACACACACACACAGACTCTCTCCCACAACTTTACACAGAATCTTAAAGGGATAGATCAACTCATGGATACCATTTCTATGTCTCTGCGTTCATTTTGAAGGAAGTTGCCAACTCGTCGAAACTTCCCTAATCTTCCTTGGAGGCAGATACATGCAAATGTTTTTCAGAAGTTCACCTGACTATGGCATGTAGATACAGCGCTTAATGTCCAAAATCACCAACTATCCCTTTTTAGCAAGGTGGTATCAGACATAGATCTACACAACAAGAGGGCAAGAGGGCTTACGAGAGACAAAATGGGGAATTACACTGCGCCCAATTTAACCCGAACGGAAAGCAGGTTTTCTTGGTCAAATATAACATCCTTGAGAAGCAAAGAAAGCACTTCTAGATTGGTTAATGAGCTCAATGGAACAATGTTTACAGTCACTGACCAATACAAAAAGAAACTGGGCTTCATAGAAATTCTCACATCTGTGTAGAATGTAATGAATGCAATTCTCAGAACCCCAGGAAAGAATTCTCAGAACCCCAGGAAAGAATTCTTAGAACCCCAGGAAAGACAGTTATCTGGAAAAACCCACTTTCACGTTTGGATTGAAAAGACTTTTGTGTTGTTTTGTGATTCCAATGATCCTAGAAACTATTTTGGTCCCCTCCCCATTATAGAGGTCTATTTAAAACATTGACAGAGGGAGACACTTGTTCTAACCATAGAAATAACATCTATAGAAGGGGGGGCCTCCCACGTTCAAGTCAACGATGGCATAGTGGTTGGATTTCTATTGTCCTGACTTCCCAGTTCCACTCTGGCTTCAACCCTTGAAATGAAGTTCTACTGTAGAGGTGCGATGTACTTACCAACTCTCCGATGACTTCTCAGACTGAAGTACCAAACGACTTCACCGACGGCAGCCTCTCACACTGAAGTATGTAGCAAACGACAAAGAAGCTCAAATATTTCAGGCTACTTATTCCCTAAATAGTGCACTGCTTTTAACCAGGGCCCATAGAAAATAGGATGTCATTAGGTATGCAGGATGTTGTGCCAGGTTAACACAACGTCAGTTCCCCTGGTAATGCTGTGCCAGGTTAACACCATGTCAGTTCCCCTGGTAATGTTGTGCCAGGTTAACACCATGTCAGTTCCCCTGGTAATGCTGTGCCAGGTTGACACCATGTCAGTTCCCCTGGTAATGCTGTGCCAGGTTGACACCATGTCAGTTCCCCTGGTAATGCTGTGCCAGGTTGACACCATGTCAGTTCCCCTGGTAATGCTGTGCCAGGTTAACACCATGTCAGTTCCCCTGGTAATGTTGTGCCAGGTTAACACCATGTCAGTTCCCCTGGTAATGCTGTGCCAGGTTAACACCATGTCAGTTCCCCTGGTAATGCTGTGCCAGGTTAAAACCATGTCAGTTCCCCTGGTAATGTTGTGCCAGGTTGACACCATGTCAGTTCCACTGGTAATGTTGTGCCAGGTTAACACCATGTCAGTTCCCCTGGTAATGCTGTGCCAGGTTAACACCATGTCAGTTCCCCTGGTAATGCTGTGCCAGGTTAACACCATGTCAGTTCCCCAGGTAATGCTGTGCCAGGTTAACACCATGTCAGTTCCCCTGGTAATGCTGTGCCAGGTTAACACCATGTCAGTTCCCCTGGTAATGCTGTGCCAGGTTAACACCATGTCAGTTCCCCTGGTAATGCTGTGCCAGGTTAACACCATGTCAGTTTCCCTGGTAATGCTGTGCCAGGTTAACATCATGTCAGTTCCCCTGGTAATGCTGTGCCAGGTTAACACCATGTCAGTTCCACTGGTAATGCTGTGCCATGTTAACACCATGTCACCATGCCCACTACCACACCCATTACCACACCCACTACCACGCCCACTACCACACCGATTACTACGCCCATTACCACGCCCATTACCACACCCACTACCATTCCCATATCCATTACCATTCCCATTACCACACCCATTACCACACCCATTACCATTCCCATTCCCATATACATTACCATTCCCATTACCACCACATTACCATACCCAACACAAGCATTTCACTACACCCGCAATAACATCTGGTAAACACGTGTATGTGACCAATAACATCTGCTAAACATGTGTATGTGACCAATAACATCTGGTAAACACGTGTATGTGACCAATAACATCTGCTAAACATGTGTATGTGACCAATAACATCTGCTAACCATGAGACCAATAACATCTGGTAAACACATGTATGTGACCAATAACATCTGCTAACCATGTGTATGTGACCAATAACATCTGCTAACCATGAGACCAATAACATCTGCTAACCATGAGACCAATAACATCTGGTAAACACATGTATGTGACCAATAACATCTGCTAACCATGTGTATGTGACCAATAACATATGCTAACCATGAGACCAATAACATCTGCTAACCACGTGTATGTGACCAATAACATCTGGTAAACGTGTATGTGACCAATGAAATTTGATTGTAATTGTTTCCAATGATCACCCTTGAGATGTTTTGATTGGAGTCCACCTGTGGTAAAAATTAATTTGATTGGACATGATTTAGAAAGGCACACACCTGTCTGTATAAGGTTCCAGAGTTGACAGTGCATGTCGGAGCAAAAACCAAGCCATGGGGTTGAAGGAATTGTCCGTAGAGCTCCGAGACAGGATTGTGTCGAGGCACAGATCTGAGGAAGGGTACCAAAAACAGTCTGCAGCATTGAAGGTCCCCAAGAACACAGTGGCTTTCATTATTCTGAAATGGAAAGAAGTTTGGAAACACCAAGACTCTTCTTAGAGCTGGCCGCCCAGTCAAACTGAGCAATCAGGAGAGAAGAACATTGGTCACGGAGATGACCGAGAACCAGATGGTCAGCTCCAGAGTTCCTCTGTGCAGAACCTTCCAGAAGGACAACCATCTCTGCAGCACTCCACCAATAAGGCCTTTATGGTAGAGTGGCCAGAGGGAAGCCACTCCTCAGTAAAAGGCACTTGACAGACCGCTTGGAGGGACGTGAAGACTCAGATCATGAGAAACAAGATTCTCTGGTCTGATGAAGCTGAGATTGAACTCTTCGGCCTGAACGCCGAGCGTCACGTCTGGAGGAAACATGGTGGTGGCAGCATCCCTACGGTGAAACATGGTGGTGGCAGCATCCCTACGGTGAAACATGGTGGTGGCAGCATCCCTACGGTGAAACATGGTGGTGGCAGCATCCCTACGGTGAAACATGGTGGTGGCAGCATCCCTACGGTGAAACATGGTGGTGGCAGCATCCCTACGGTGAAACATGGTGGTGGCAGCATCCCTACGGTGAAACATGGTGGTGGCAGTATCCCTACGGTGAAACATGGTGGTGGCAGCATCCCTACGGTGAAACATGGTGGTGGCAGCATTCCTACGGTGAAACATGGTGGTGGCAGCATCCCTACGGTGAAACATGGTGGTGGCAGCATCCCTACGGTGAAACATGGTGGTGGCAGTATCCCTACGGTGAAACATGGTGGTGGCAGTATCCCTACGGTGAAACATGGTGGTGGCAGCATCCCTACGGTGAAACATGGTGGTGGCAGCATCCCTACGGTGAAACATGGTGGTGGCAGCATCCCTACGGTGAAACATGGTGGTGGCAGCATCCCTACGGTGAAACATGGTGGTGGCAGCATCCCTACGGTGAAACATGGTGGTGGCAGCATCCCTACGGTGAAACATGGTGGTGGCAGTATCCCTACGGTGAAACATGGTGGTGGCAGCATCATGATGTGGGGATGTTTTTCTGAGACAGAGTGTGTCTGTGTTTGAGACATAGTGGGTCTGTGTTTGAGACAGAGTGAGTCTGTGTTTGAGACAGAGTGGGTCTGTGTTTGAGACAGAGTGTGTCTGTGTTTGAGACATAGTGTGTCTGTGTTTGAGACATAGTGTGTCTGTGTTTGAGACATAGTGGGTCTGTGTGGGTGTAAGCCCTTCCTCTAATGTTGGTTTCATGTGGTTTGGCAATTCCTGGACTATAAAGACTTTGTGCTGAGACATACAAACACACACACACACACACACACACACACACACACACACACACACACACACAAACACACAAACACACAAACACACACACACACACAAACACTTATCAAAACAACAGCCATCCATCTGTCTCAGAAACTCCTCATAATTCAATCACTGATAGCAGCCTCCCAGTAATCATATTGAAAAACGACTGATTTCAGGATATGGATTCATCATCTGTGTGTCATGACAGTATTCTAGTTCCAGCTGCCGGGTAAAGTATCCGGGTCTGTAGCCGGGCTGAGAACCAACACAGAGAGGATAAAAACCCAGAGAGATAGAGATCTCCCTCTCTCCGTTCTCCTCGTCGTCCTCAGAGAGACAGAGATCTGAGACAGATATCTCTCTCCGTTCACCTGGTCGTCCTCAGAGAGACAGAGATCTGAGATAGAGATCTCTCACCGTTCACCTGGTCGTCGTCAGAGAGACAGAGATCTCCCTCTCTCCGTTCACCTGGTCGTCCTCAGAGAGACAGATCTGAGATAGAGATTTCTCTCCGATCACCTGGTCGTTGTCAGAGAGACAGAGATCTGAGATAGAGATCTCTCTCCGTTCACCTGGTCGTCCTCAGAGAGACAGAGATCTGAGATAGAGATCTCCCTCTCTCCGTTCACCTGGTCGTCGTCAGAGAGACAGAGATCTGAGATAGAGATCTCTCTCCGTTCACCTGGTCGTCGTCAGAGAGACAGAGATCTCCCTCTTTCCATTCACCTGGTCGTCCTCAGAGAGACAGATCTGAGATAGAGATCTCTCTCCATTCACCTGGTCGTCCTCAGAGAGACAGAGATCTCCCTCTCTCCGTTCACCTGGTCGTCCTCAGAGAGACAGATCTGA
>NC_048579.1:4550926-4583426 GCF_013265735.2 Oncorhynchus mykiss | reverse complement strand
ACACACAGACAGACAGACAGACATGAAACACACACACGTTTTACATGACATCTCTCTCTCTCTAATGTGTGTACGGGAAACCAATCCGATATGTTGTTATATTTAGTGATATGTTGTTTTTTACAGTGATATGTTGTTGTATATAGTACGTTTTAGGGGAGACAGGTAGCCTAGTGGTTAGAGGGGGAGGCAGGTAGCCTAATGGTTAGAGGGGGAGGCAGGTAGCCTAGTGGTTAGAGGGGGAGACAGGTAGCCTAGTGGTTAGAGGGGGAGGCAGGTAGCCTAGTGGTTAGAGGGGGAGACAGGTAGCCTAGTGGTTAGAGGGGGAGGCAGGTAGCCTAGTTGTTAGAGCGTAGGACTAGTAACCGAAAGATTGCAAAATTGAACCCCCGAGCTGACAAGGTGAAAATCTGTCGTTCTGCCCCTGAACAAGGCAGTAAACCCCACTGTTCCCTGGGTGCCGTGGATGTCGACTACGGCAGCCCCCCCGCACCTCTTAGAGTCAGAGGCAGAAGACACATTTCAGTTGAATACATTCAGTTGGACATGGTATCCACCTGTGTACTTATACAGGTTCAGGAGTAATGCTGGGAAAGGTACTTTCTTGTATACTGGAGCCTCAGGATGGAATGAGTTGCCTCTGCCTATAAAAACAACATCCTCTCTGGGCAGCTTTAAAAATAGAGTAGAAATATGTTTGATGTCTTCTGTGCCCATGTGAATAACCCCTATGATGTAACTGGAATGACGAGACAGATGTTCTTCTTCTCTGTTTTTGATGAGATAGAGGTTCTTCTTCTCTGTTTTTGATGAGATAGATGTTCTTCTTCTCTGTTTTTGATGACATAGATGTTCTTCTCTGTTTTTGATGACATAGATGTTCTTCTTCTCTGTTTTTGATGAGATAGAGGTTCTTCTTCTCTGTTTTTGATGAGATAGATGTTCTTCTTCTCTGTTTTTGATGAGATAGAGGTTCTTCTTCTCTGTTTTTGATGACATAGATGTTCTTCTTCTCTGTTTTTGATGACAGATGTTCTTCTCTGTTTTTGATGAGATAGAGGTTCTTCTTCTCTGTTTTTGATGACATAGATGTTCTTCTTCTCTGTTTTTGATGAGATAGATGTTCTTCTTCTCTGTTTTTGATGAGATAGAGGTTCTTCTTCTCTGTTTTTGATGAGATAAATGTTCTTCTCTGTTTTTGATGAGATAGATGTTCTTCTTCTCTATTTTGATGAGATAGATGTTCTTCTTCTCTGTTTTTGAAGAGATTGAGGTTCTTCTTCTCTGTTTTTGATGAGATAGAGGTTCTTCTTCTCTGTTTTTGATGAGATAGAGTTTATTCTTCTCTGTTTTTGATGACATAGATGTTCTTCTTCTCTGTTTTTGATGACATAGATGTTCTTCTTCTCTGTTTTTGATGAGATAGAGGTTCTTCTTCTATGTTTTTGATGAGATAGAGGTTCTTCTTCTCTGTTTTTGATGAGATAGAGTTTATTCTTCTCTGTTTTTGATGAGATAGAGGTTCTTCTCTGTTTTTGATGACATAGATGTTCTTCTTCTCTGTTTTTGATGAGATAGAGGTTCTTCTTCTCTGTTTTTGATGAGATAGAGGTTCTTCTTCTCTGTTTTTGATGAGATAGAGTTTATTCTTCTCTGTTTTTGATGAGATAGAGGTTCTTCTTCTCTGTTTTTGATGACATAGATGTTCTTCTTCTCTGTTTTTGATGAGATAGAGGTTCTTCTTCTCTGTTTTTGATGAGATAGAGTTTATTCTTCTCTGTTTTTGATGAGACAGATGTTCTTCTTCTCTGTTTTTGTTTTATTATTTCCCTGCCATACTGTGTTCCATCTTGTCTAGCCATCTTGTCTCAAGAAGACCGCCACGGAAATAAGTCCCAGACATCATTGTGTTTTATCCTCTATGATTTATGTCATGTGCATGTATGGCTTTTTCAACTTTTATGTGCTTTTTTTTTTTTAAATGGTCGAATTAATAAATTAAACGTAACCTTTTCCTATAGAAAACTGTTCTTTCTTCAGATGTGTTTTCAGATCGCTCCAGTCAACTCTGCTTAACTTAAAATATTCTCTCTCTCTCTCTCGAAAACAGAATCCCATTGAAAATCCTATTTTTCATTACCCTAGTTTTAACCCTATCCCTGGCCCTCCTACTGCAGTAGTCTCTGTGATCAAACAGACTGACACAGTAGACTGCAGTAGTCACTGTGAGCAAACAGACTGAAACAGTAGAATGCAGTAGTCCCTGTGAGCAAACAGACTGACACAGTAGACTGCAGTAGTCCCTGTGAGCAAACAGACTGACACAGTAGACTGCAGTAGTCCCTGTGAGTAAACAGACTGACACAGTAGACTGCAGTAGTCACTGTGAGCAAACAGACTGACACAGTAGACTGCAGTAGTCCCTGTGAGCAAACAGACTGACACAGTAGACTGCAGTAGTCACTGTGAGCAAACAGACTGACACAGTAGACTGCAGTAGTCCCTGTGAGCAAACAGACTGACACAGTAGACTGCAGTAGTCCCTGTGAGCAAACAGACTGACACAGTAGACTGCAGTAGTCACTGTGAGCAAACAGACTGACACAGTAGACTGCAGTAGTCCCTGTGAGCAAACAGACTGACACAGTAGACTGCAGTAGTCACTGTGAGCAAACAGACTGACACAGTAGACTGCAGTAGTCCCTGTGAGCAAACAGACTGCACCCTAATTCCCGATTCCGTGAACTACATTCGACCAGTTAGGCTTTGTCCCGAATGGTATTCTATTCCCTAATGGCCCTAAACAAAAGTAGTGCAGCTATGTAAGGAATAGGGTGCCATCTGGGACACAGACCCTAAAAGTAGTTAGAACAGACTGGCTGCCTCTGAAGCTGAACAATGTGGACATTTTAGAAGTGAGTTGCAGGGGGGTGGGGGGGGGGGGGGGGGCTGGGGGCACAAAGAGACCACACACAAGTAGGGTCTAATGTTTGAAAGCCCCATGGAGAATGGGTTAGTGGACAAAATCACCGCCCAGCACATCACAGAAACACTCGGCTCATGTGAAAGGTAGGGGGATTACGGAGAGAGAAAGAGGGAGACAGATAGGAACAGTCAGA
This sequence comes from Oncorhynchus mykiss, assembly GCF_013265735.2. Taxonomy (NCBI): domain Eukaryota; kingdom Metazoa; phylum Chordata; class Actinopteri; order Salmoniformes; family Salmonidae; genus Oncorhynchus; species Oncorhynchus mykiss. Next base: position 4,580,307 of record NC_048579.1, on the reverse strand, counting down.
CGTTTGGACACACCTATTCATTCAAGGGATTTTCTTAATATTTTTTTTATTTACTATTTTCTACATTGTAGAATAATAGCGAAGACATCAAAACCATGAAATAAAACATATGGAATCATGTAGTAACCAAAAAAAAGTGTTAAACAAATACAAAATATTTTATATTTGAGGTTCTTCAAAGTAGCCACCCTTTACCTTGATGACAGCTTTGCACACTTTAAGCATATCACGTTTCAGGGAAGACCCTGATGCAGACAATGTCTAAGTAACAAAAGTGTATTACTAGAACAGGGGGCAGGCAAAACGACGTGTCAAGGACAGGCAGAGGTCAGTATTCCAGATCAGAGTCTATAACGTACAGAACAGCAGGCAGTCTCGGGGTCTGGGCAGGCAGAGGTCAGTAATCCAGATCAGAGTCTATAACGTACAGAACAGCAGGCAGTCTCGGGGTCTGGGCAGGCAGAGGTCAGTAATCCAGATCAGAGTCTATAACGTACAGAACAGCAGGCAGTCTCGGGGTCTGGGCAGGCAGAGTCTATAACGTACAGAACAGCAGGCAGTCTCGGGGTCTGGGCAGGCAGAGTCTATAACGTACAGAACAGCAGGCAGTCTCGGGCTCTGGGCAGGCAGAGGTCAGTAATCCAGATCAGAGTCCATAACGTACAGAATGACAAGGTACAGAAACAGCAGGCAGGGTCAGGGCAGGCAGAATGGTCAAAACCTGGAAAACAGGAACTAGAAACAGACAGGAGCAAGGGGGGGAAACTCTGGTAGGATTGACGAACAAAACAAACAAACAGAGAACGCAGGTTTAAATACACTGGCGTTAATGGGGAAGATGGGTGACACCTGGAGAGGGGTGGAGACAAAGACAGGTGAAACAGATCAGGGTGTGACAAGGCCCTTATTGATGAAGCCGATGACTGAGGTGGTATATTTACTCGCCAATGTCATTGGACGAATCCCGGAACATATTCCAGTCTGTGCTAGAAAAACAGTCCTGTAGCGTAGCATCCGCATCATCTGACCACTTCCGTATTGAACGAGTCACTTGCACTTCCTGCTTTAGTTTTTGCGTGTAATCAGGAACCAGGAGGATAGAATTATGGTCAGATTTACCCAATGGAGGGCGAGCTTTGCATGGGTCTCTGTGTGGAGAAAAGGTAAGAGTAAAAGGTCTATAGTTATTTATCATGTGACCTGCTGGTAGAACATAATTTTTTCCCTGCATTAAAGTCTCCGGCCACTAGGAGCGTCGCTTCTGGGTGAGCATTGTCTTGTTTGCTTATGGCCTTATACAGCTGGTTGAGTGCGGTCGTAGGGCCAGCATCAGTCTGTGGTGGTAAATAGACAGCTACGAAAAATATAGATGAAAACTCTCTCAGTAGATAGTGTAGTCTACAGCTTACCTTGAGGTATTCTACCTCAGGCAAGCAATACCTCAAATAGACACACAACTCCACACCTCATCTTACAAGATGTTACGGTTTTCTTCTGGTGAAAGAGAGGAGGACCAAAATGCAGTGTGGTTATCTTTATACATCTTTAAATAAAGATGAAAATACGAACAATATACAAAACACAAGATTTGTGAAAAACCAAAACAGCCCTATCTGGTGCAACAAACACAAAGACAGGAACAATCACCCACGAAACACTCAAAGAATATGGCTGCCTAAATATGGTTCCAAATCTGAGACAACGATAAACACCTGCCTCTGATTGAGAACAACTCTAGGCAACCATATACTTACCTAGACTACTTCACTAAACCACAATCCCATAACCTACAAAAAAAAACTAGACAAAACACACCACATAAATACCCATGTCACACCCTGGCCTGACCAAAATAATAAAGAAAACATAAAATACTAAGGCCAGGTCGTGACACAAGATGTAGCTGTTCTGTCCTGCCGATACACGGAAAACTCAGCCAACTGTAGCTGTTCTGTCCTGCCGATGCACAGAAAACCCAGCCAACTGTAGCTGTTCTGTCCTGCCGATGCACGGAAAACTCAGCCAAATGTATATTATACGTGTTGTCGTTCAGCCACGACTCGGTGAAACATAAGACGTTACAGTTTTTAATATCCCGTTGGTAGGATAGTCTCAAACGGAGATCATCCAGTTTATTCTCCAGTGATTACACGTTGGCCAATAGAATGGACGGTAGAGGACGGTTACCCACTCGCTGACAAATTCTCACAAGGCACCCTGATCTCCGCCCCCTATATTTCTGTATTTTTGTCACGCGAATGAAGGGGATTTGGGCCTGGTCTCAGGGGAAGCAGTATATCCTTCGCATCGGACTCATTAAAGAAAAATCTTTGTCCAATTTGAGGTGAGTAATCGCTGTTCTGATGTCCAGAAGCTGTTTTTGGTCGTAAGAGACGGTAGCAGCAACACTATGTACAAAACAAGTTACAAACAATGCAAAATCACACACACAATAGCACAATTTGTAAAAACAGAAGCCATCCCCTCCGGCACCATTATTGAATCTACCCATTTGTTCTAGGATATTTTTGCCTGTTAACCTATCTGGTTAGCTACATTATTACGATTCACATCTACATTAGCTAGCTGATAGTTATGAAGTAAAATATTTGTATGTCTTGTTTTGTCTCTATTGCCATTTTCCTGGCTGGAAGAAAGTTCAGTGAATGGGTAAGTCCATAGTAAGTCAATATGGCTAACTGGCTAGCTAGCCAATAAGAATTGATGGCTAGCTTCCCACGAAGAAATGTACATCTACCTTGCATAACATTAGTTTTAGGCCCTTTTTGCCTGTTTAACTAGCTGGCTAGCTAGATTATTCAGATTAATTTATAGCTAGTGGAAAGTTATGAAGTAAAAGTTTTGCTTTGAGAGGGGAAGTGTAGCATGATGTAATACAGTAGAGAGGGGGAGTGTAGCATGATGTAATACAGTAGAGAGGGGAAGTGTAGCATGATGTAATACAGTAGAGAGGGGGAGTGTAGCATGATGTAGTACAGTAGAGAGGGGGAGTGTAGCATGATGTAATACAGTAGAGAGGGGGAGTGTAGCATGATGTAATACAGTAGAGAGGGGGAGTGTAGCATGATGTAGTACAGTAGAGAAGGGAAGTGTAGCATGATGTAGTACAGTAGAGAGGGGGAGTGTAGCATGATGTAATACAGTAGAGAGGGGAAGTGTAGCATGATGTAGTACAGTAGAGAGGGGAAGTGTAGCATGATGTAGTACAGTAGAGAAGGGAAGTGTAGCATGATGTAGTACAGTAGAGAGGGGAAGTGTAGCATGATGTAATACAGTAGAGAGGGGAAGTGTAGCATGATGTAGTACAGTAGAGAAGGGAAGTGTAGCATGATGTAGTACAGTAGAGAGGGGAAGTGTAGCATGATGTAGTACAGTAGAGAAGGGAAGTGTAGCATGATGTAATACAGTAGAGAGGGGGAGTGTAGCATGATGTAGTACAGTAGAGAGGGGAAGTGTAGCATGATGTAATACAGTAGAGAGGGGGAGTGTAGCATGATGTAATACAGTAGAGAGGGGGAGTGTAGCATGATGTAGTACAGTAGAGAGGGGGAGTGTAGCATGATGTAATACAGTAGAGAGGGGGAGTGTAGCATGATGTAGTACAGTAGAGAGGGGGAGTGTAGCATGATGTAATACAGTAGAGAGGGGGAGTGTAGCATGATGTAGTACAGTAGAGAGGGGGAGTGTAGCATGATGTAGTACAGTAGAGAGGGGGAGTGTAGCATGATGTAATACAGTAGAGAGGGGGAGTGTAGCATGATGTAATACAGTAGAGAGGGGAAGTGTAGCATGATGTAGTACAGTAGAGAGGGGGAGTGTAGCATGATGTAGTACAGTAGAGAGGGGGAGTGTAGCATGATGTAGTACAGTAGAGAGGGGGAGTGTAGCATGATGTAGTACAGTAGAGAGGGGGAGTGTAGCATGATGTAGTACAGTAGAGAGGGGAAGTGTAGCATGATGTAATACAGTAGAGAGGGGGAGTGTAGCATGATGTAGTACAGTAGAGAGGGGAAGTGTAGCATGATGTAGTACAGTAGAGAGGGGAAGTGTAGCATGATGTAGTACAGTAGAGAGGGGGAGTGTAGCATGATGTAGTACAGTAGAGAGGGGAAGTGTAGCATGATGTAATACAGTAGAGAGGGGGAGTGTAGCATGATGTAATACAGTAGAGAGGGGGAGTGTAGCATGATGTAGTACAGTAGAGAGGGGAAGTGTAGCATGATGTAATACAGTAGAGAGGGGGAGTGTAGCATGATGTAATACAGTAGAGAGGGGAAGTGTAGCATGATGTAGTACAGTAGAGAGGGGAAGTGTAGCATGATGTAGTACAGTAGAGAGGGGGAGTGTAGCATGATGTAATACAGTAGAGAGGGGAAGTGTAGCATGATGTAATACAGTAGAGAGGGGGAGTGTAGCATGATGTAGTACAGTAGAGAGGGGAAGTGTAGCATGATGTAATACAGTAGAGAGGGGGAGTGTAGCATGATGTAATACAGTAGAGAGGGGAAGTGTAGCATGATGTAGTACAGTAGAGAGGGGAAGTGCTTCTCAAATGGAATGTTTCATGTGTGTTCTCCAAACTCTCGTCCTCACAAGAACATACCTCAAGAGAAGGTCCTCAGAGAACCCACTCGGAGCATGAGAGTGTGGAGCACGGTAGCATTATAGAGAAACACCCTGTGTCTTTTTACCCTTCACCTAATTACATTCCTCAATTCAACAAGTCAATCAGAAACATCAATGAAGTATAATCAAGTCAGGGTGAGAAGGAAGTCATTATAATACCAAAGAACAAGGAACTTTTGTTCAAGTTAAATGAGTCCTAGACCTTGTGGATAAAGGTGGTAATTGGGAGCGGTACGCAAGTCTTTCTGTCTTTCTTTACTAGAAGAACATTCTGGATAAATAAACAAGATGAAGCAGGTTTCATTCCCGTGACTTGGATATGACTTGGATGTGTTTCACTACATGTCCTCTGTGAACCTTGGCAAAGCAAGTTTAAATGTTTTATTTAACAAGCATAAAACAGCATTTTAACAGCATGAGGTCAGTGTGTGTGTGTGTGTGTTTGTGTGTGTGTATGTGTTGAAAAGCACTATAAACAGACTGTATTCCTGGTTTAAACAGCATGCTGTAAACCTGACTGATATACTGTACAAGAAGAGAGAGGAGAGAAAGAGAGAGAGAGAAATAAAGAGATGGAGAGAAAGAGAGCGAGAGAAAGAGATGGGGAGAGAGAGGGAGAGAGAGAGAGAGAGAGAGAGATGGAGAATGAGAGAGGTTACCCTCTAGCTGGTAGTCCCATCCACCAAACTACCAGGTGTGAAACAGGGAAGAGACTCAGGGGGTATGCTGATTTGGTAGGGGGCTGACCTAACTCACTCTAATAAATTAATCAAAACAGGAACATTTTACATTTGGCTATGAATTCAAAAGGAAATGATCTCAACAGAGAAAAATGTCCTCCTGTGTGCTACCCATATCCCCCCACTAGAATCCCCATACTTTAATGAAGACAGCTTCTCCATCCTGGAGAGGGAAATCAATAATTTCCCAGGTCTAGGGACATGTACTAGTCTGTGGAGATCTGAACTGGACAAGAACCTGACACCCTCAGCACACAGGGGGACAAACACCTGCCTGGAGGTGACAGCATTCCCTCCCCCATATGCCCCCCTAGGCACAACTATGACAACATAACCAACAAAAACAGGTCACATCTCATGCAGCTCTGTCGCACGCTGGGTATGTACATAGTCAATGGTAGGCTTCGAGGGGACTCCTATGGTAGGTACACCTATAGCTCATCTCTTGGTAGTAGTACTGTAGACTACTTTATCACTGAACTCAACCCAGAGTCTCTCAGAGAGTTCACAGTCAGCCCACTGACACCCCTATCAGATCACAGCAAATCACAGTCTACTTAAACAGAGCAATACTCAATCATGAGGCATCAAAGCCAAAGAAACTGCATAATATTAAGAAATGCTACAGATGGAAGGAAAGTAGTGTGGAAACCGACCAAAAAACAATTTGGCAACAACACATTCAAACCCTTTTAGACAACTTCCTGGATAAAATGTTTCAATGTATTGGTTTTGGTGTAATCTTAGCAGTAAAAAACCTAAACAGTATATTTGAACTCTCAGCTTCCCAATCAAATCTAAAAAATGTAAACAGAAAACCTAAGAAAATTAACAACAATCACAAGTGGTTTGATGAAGAATGCAAAATACCTTAGAAAGAAATTGAGAAACATATCCAACCAAAAACATAGAGACCCAGAAAACCGGAGCATACGCATTCACAATAGTGAATCACTAAAACAATACAGAAATACACTGTGGAAAAAGAAGGAACAAAACATCAGAAATCAGCTCAATCGATAAACTCCAACCACTTCTGGGAAAATTGGAAAATACTAAACAAACAACAACACAAAGAGTTATCTATCCAAAACAGATATGTATGGGTAAACCACTTCTTCTTCTTCTCCTCTTTTTGGCCCTTTAACCTTTTTGGGATGCATGTTAATAATAAACTTCTCTAGCAAATTGGTTTAACCTTTTAGGGAAAGGGGGCAGCATTTTCACTTTTGGATGAATAGCATGCCCAGAGTGAACTGCCTCCTACTCTGTCCCAGATGCTAATATATGCATATTATTATTAGTATTGGATAGAAAACACTCTGACGTTTCTAAAACTGTTTGAATGATGTCTGTGAGTAACTCATATGGAAGGCGAAAACATGAGAAAAATCCAACCAGGAAGTGGGACATCTGAGGTTTGTAGTATTTCAAAGCTTGGCCTACCAAATACACATTGAGATATGGATGAGGTTGCACTTCCCAGGGCTTCCACCAGATGTTAACCATCTTTAGAAACTGGTTTGAGGATTCTACTATAAAGGACGGGCTCATGAGACCTCTTTGAGTCAGTGGTCTGGCAGAGAACCTCGGTCTCATGAAACGCGCTCCCGACAGAGTTACCTCTCGTTCTAATGCTTTTCTGAAGACAAAGGAATTCTCCGGTTGGAACATTATTGATGTTTTATGTTAAAAACATCCTAACGATTGATTCCATACATCGTTTGACATGTTTCTAAAGGACTGTAACGGAACTTTTCGAGTTTTTGTCTGGACGAAATGCTCGCGCCTCATGAAGATGGATTACTGGGCTGAACATGCTAACAACAAGTGGCTATTTGGACATAAATTATGGAACTTTATGGAACAAATCAGTCATTTCTTGTCGAACTGGGATTCCTGGGAGTGCCTTCTGATGAAGATCATCAAAGGTAAGTGAATATTTATGGTGTTTCTAACTTTGTTGATTCCAAAAATGGCGGATATTCCTCTGGCTCTTTTGGGCTCTGAGCGCCGTTCTCAGATTATGCTTTTTCCTTAAAGTTTTTATGAAATCTGACACAGCGGTTGCATTAAGGAGAAGTCTATCTTTATTTATGTGAATTACACCTATATCTTTAATCAATGTTTATTATGAGTATTTCTGCTATATCACTGGATGTTTTGGAATCAAAACATTACTGCACGCAAGGCTCCAATGTAAACTGAGATTTTTGGATATAAATATGCACATTATTGAACAAAACATACATGTATTGTGTAACATGATGTCCTATGAGTGTCATCTGATGAAGATCATCAAAGGTTAGTGATTAAATGTATCTATATTCCTGCTTTTGAACTACAGGACAAATTATAAACCCAAAAAGTCCTGTGGTGTTGAACTAAAACTTTTTTACATCATCCTTAGCTCTGGCATCTTCCCCAATAATTGGAACCAAGGACTGATCACCCCAATCAACAAAGTGGAGACAAATTTGACCGCAATAACTACCGTGGGATATGCATCAACAGAAACCTTGGGAAAATCCTCTGCATTATCATTAACAGTAGACTCGTACATTTCCTCAGTGAAAACAATGTACTGAGCAAATGTCAAATTGGCTTTTTACAAAATTACCGTACAACAGACCACGTATTCACACTGCGCACCCTAATTGACTAAGAAACAAACCAATTCAAAAGGCAAAGTCTACTCATGCTTTGACGATTTCAAAAAAGCTTTTGACTCAATTTGGCATGAGGGTCTGCTATACCAACTAATGGAAAGTGGTGTTGGGGGTAAAACATTAGAAATTTAAAAACCCATGTACACAAACAACAGGTATACAATTAAAATTGGCAAAAAAAACATTTATTTCCACAGGGCTGTTGGGTGAGACAGGGATGCAGCTTAAGCTTCATCCTCTTCAACATATATATATATATATATATATATATATATATATATATATATATATATATATATCAATGAACTGACGAGGGCACTAGAACAGTCTGCAATACCCGGCCTCACCCTACTAGAATCTGAAGTCAAATGTCTACTGTTTGCTGATGATCTGGTGCTTCTGTCACCAACCAATGAGGGCCTACAGCAGCACCTAGATCTTCTGCACAGATTCTGTCAGACCTGGGCCCTGACAGTAAATCTCAGTAAGACAAAAATAATGGTGTTCCAAAAAAGGTCCAGTTGTCAACACAACAAATTCCGTTCCATCTCGACACCGTTGCCCCAGAGCACACAAAAAACTATACCTACCTCGGCCTAAACATCAGTGCCACTGGTAACTTCCACAAATCTGTTAACGATCTGAGAGACAAGGCAAGAAGGGCCTTCTATGTCATCAAAAGACCATAAAAGGTGAAATACCAATTAGGATCTGGCTAAAAACTACTTGAATCAGTTACATTATAGAACCCATTGCCCTTTATGGTTGTGAGTTCTGGGGTATGTGACTGACCCAAAATTAAGGAAAGCCTTGACTATGTACAGACTCAGTGAGCATAGCCTCGCTATTGAGAAAGGTCTCTACAGGCAGACCTGGCTCTCAAGAGAAGACAGGCTATGTGCTCACAAAATGAGGTGGAAACTGAGCTGCACTTCCTAACCTCCTGCCAAAATGTATGACCATATTAGAGACACATATTTCCCTCGGATTACACACACACACAAAGAATTTGAAAACAAATCCAATTATGATTGACTCCCATATCTACAGGGTGAAATACCGCAATGTGACATCACAGCAGCAAGATTTGTGACCTGTTGCCACGAGAAAAGGACGAGCAGTGAAGAACCATCACCATTGTAAATACAACCCATATTTATGTTTATTTATTTTCCCTTTTGTACTTGAACTATTTCCACATCGTTACAACACATTTAAAATGTCTCTAATACTTTGTAACTTGTACGAGTGTAATATTTACTGTTAACTCTTTATTGTTTATTATACTTTTGTTTATCCATTTAAATTGCTTTGGCAACGTAAACACATGTTTCCCATGCAAATAAAGCCCCAGAGACAGAGGTCATGAGCTCAAACTTGTCATGAACCTTTCTGCAAAAAAAAAGATAGATTAAGAGTTAGATCAACTTTGATTTGTTTCACAGGGACCTAATACAGGATACTCCCATCTACAACATCACCTTCCCTTTTAAATCAAAACTCCAAACCAACAAAATGAACTGGAAGGATTCCGACTACCAGTGACTGTTCAGGACTATCCAGCAAACTTTCACACAGCAGATAGCTCAAAATTACCATCCAACCTGGATGTGAGCTTCAGAAGAAGAGGCCCCTTAACCCATGAGCCCTGTGAAGAGCCTATCATACCACAGTTCCACTCAGAAATGTAAAAAAGGAAACTGCATGAAAAGAAAACAAACAGAAGCTCCTCGTGGACAATCCAGAGACACTATTTATTGTTACAAGACTGGGAACATAAGTAACTTAATTTTCCACACAGACAATCCCCTGGCATGATTACAGCTCTGTCTTGGTGACGACTCCCCCACCCCAAGTGAGTCGGTCCACACCCCTACAGATGAGGAACCCCAAGACGAGCAGGTCAACACACTCCAGTCAGCACAGACAACAGTCCAGCACAACAACAACCCCCTCAACTAGACCCAGAGAGATGGAGGGGGTGAGAGACGTGTCTGCACTCTGGACTTTGGTGAGAAAACTTCAATAGGAGAAAGAGTAGGAGCCGAAGGAAGGAAGCCCAGCGGCAGGAGAAGATGAGAGAAAAGGAGGAGAAAAAGAGGAAGGAGGTGAGAAAGATGAAGGAGGTGAGAAAGATGAAGGAGGTGAGAAAGAGGAAGGAGGTGAGAAAGATGAAGGAGGTGAGAAAGATGAAAGAGGTGAGAAAGATGAAAGAGGTGAGAAAGAGGAAGGAGGTGAGAAAGATGGAGGAGTTGAGAAAGATGAAGGAGGTGAGAAAGATGAAGGAGGTGAGAAAGATGAAAGAGGTGAGAAAGATGAAGGACGAGGTGGTGAGAAATATGGAGGAGGAGGTGAGAAAGATGGAGGAGGTGAGAAAGATGAAGGATGTGAGAAAGATGAAGGACGGGGTGGTGAGAAATATGGAGGAGGAGGTGAGAAAGATGGAGGAGGTGAGAAAGATGGAGGAGGAGGTCAGAAAGATGGAGGAGGAGGTCAGAAAGATGGAGGAGGAGGTCCAGAAAGATGGAGGAGGAGGAGGTGCAGAAAGATGGAGGAGGAGGTGAGAAAGATGGAGGAGGTGAGAAAAATGGAGGAGGAGGTGAGAAAGATGAAGGAGGTGAGAAAGATGAAGGACGGGGTGGTGAGAAATATGGAGGAGGAGGTGAGAAAGATGGAGGAGGTGAGAAAGATGGAGGAGGAGGTCAGAAAGATGGAGGAGGAGGTCAGAAAGATGGAGGAGGAGGTCCAGAAAGATGGAGGAGGAGGAGGTGCAGAAAGATGGAGGAGGAGGTGAGAAAGATGGAGGAGGTGAGAAAAATGGAGGAGGAGGTCAGAAAGATGGAGGAGGTGAGAAAGATGGAGGAGGAGGTCCAGAAAGATGGAGGAGGAGGTGAGAAAGATGGAGGAGGAGGTCAGAAAGATGGAGGAGGAGGTAAGAAAGATGGAGGAGGTGAGAAAGATGGAGGAGGAGGTGAGAAACATGGAGGAGGAGGTGAGAAAGATGGAGGAGGTGAGAAAGATGGAGGAGGAGGTCAGAAAGATGGAGGAGGAGGTCAGAAAGATGGAGGAGGAGGTGAGAAAGATGGAGGAGGTGAGAAAGATGGAGGAGGAGGTGAGAAAGATGGAGGAGGAGGTGAGAAAGATGGAGGAGGAGGTCCAGAAAGGTGGAGGAGGAGGTGAGAAAGATGGAGGAGGAGGTAAGAAAGATGGAGGAGGAGGTCAAAAAGATGGGAGAAGGAGGTAAGAAAGATGGAGGAGGAGGTGAGAAAGATGGAGGAGGAGGTCAGAAAGATGGAAGAGGAGGTAAGAAAGATGGAGGAGGAGGTCAGAAAGATGGAGGAGGAGGTGAGAAAGATGGAGGAGGAGGTGAGAAAGACAGAGGAGGAGGTGAGAAAGATGGAGGAGGAGGTGAGAAAGATGAAGGAGGAGGTGAGAAAGACGGAGGAGGAAGAGAGAAAGACCGTTCAGTTTCAAGGTAATCAGGGTGATTATCAGCTGGGCACTTTAAACTAACAGAAGGAGGAGCGGAGCAGGCCCTACTGTAGGGAGAAGGAGCGGAGCAGGCCCTACTGTCGGGAGGAGGAGCGGAGCAGGCCCTACAGTCGGGAGAAGGAGCGGAGCAGGCCCTATTGTCGGGAGGAGGAGCGGAGCAGGCCCTAAAGTCGGGAGGAGGAGCGGAGCAGGCCCAACTGTCGGGAGGAGGAGCAGACCAGGCCCAACTGTCGGGAGGAGGTGAGAAAGATGGAGGAGGAGGTGAGAAAGACGATGAGGAAGACGGAGGAGGAGGAGAGAAAGACAGTTCAGTTTCAAGGTAATTATTAGGATGATTATCAACTGGGCACTTTAAACCAACAGAAGGAGGAGCGGAACAGGCCCTACAGCCGGGAGGAGCAGCGGAGCAGGCCCTACTGTTGGGAGGAGGAGCGGAGCAGGCCCTACAGCCGGAGGAGGAGAGAAGCAGGCCCTACAGCCGGAGGAGGAGCGGAGCAGGCCCTACAGCCGGAGGAGGAGCGGCGCAGCCCCTACAGCCCGGAGGAGCGGTGGAGCAGGCCCTACTGTTGGGAGGAGGAGCGGAGCAGGCCTTACAGCCGGAGGAGGAGCGGAGCAGGCCCTACAGCCGAAGGAGGAGCGGAGCAGGCCCTACAGCTGGAGGAGGAGCGGAGCAGTAGCCACTGAAAAACGACATGAGGGGAAAAAGTTGGCCACTCACCCACTCGTCCAATGACATGACAACCTCCCAGCAGCTAGCTAGCTAGCTAGCATTAGGCTCTATATTTTAGCGTGCTAAACAGCTACATAAATAGATATGCTAGCCTATAAGCCTGTTAGCCTATTAGCATGTTAGCCTATTAGCCTGTTAGCCTATTAGCCTGTTAGCTACGTTATAACTGACTTGTGAGCATTACCCTCTCTAGTTTGATTCATTGAAACTGAAACAGAGCATTCTGAATGTCTGGAGACAGTAAACAATGGAGTCATTGAAACTTGGGGCGGCAGGGTAGCCTAGTGGTTAGAGCGTTGGACTAGTAACCGGAAGGTTGCGAGTTCAAACCCCCGAGCTGACAAGGTCATTCTGTCAATCTGTCATTCTGCCCCTGAACAGGCAGTTAACCCACTGTTCCCAGGCCGTCGTTGAAAATAAGAATTTGTTCTTAACTGACTTGCCTGGTTAAAAAAAAATGAAACAGAGCATTCTGAATGTCTGGAGACAGTAAACAATGTAACCAGGACAGCTGTGATTTGCAACCTGACTGCAATAAAATGTCAATAAAATAACAATAAAATAAATAAAATAATATTGTTGAACTACCAATAAATGTAGTGATGAATTATATTAGATACACATTATGTTAAACTGCATCCATCTATTCTGCCAACCTGGGGCTTATTCATGGACTATTTTTGTCAAATAGAAACTATTTCTATTAATTTGATATGCTGATTATTATATGTTTCTTATCTGCAAAGTAGTTAAAACACTATCCGTCCCACGAATGTCATAAATATGCTAATAAATACATTTTTAGTTATGTTTTTTTAGACACAAATGTCAAATTTATGTCAAAGGACGATTCTATGGACTACATTTATTGAAAAATCCCCCCAAAATCATCTGGTCTGTTGTTGTCTGGGTTTTGTGAGGAATCACTCAGGCGTAGCAAGAGAGGGAGGGAGGGAGGGAGGGAGGGAGGGAGACTAAGAGCGAGAGGGAGAGGGGAGAAAAGGTGAACACAGTGGGTGGGTGGGAACAGATGTGGATGGATGAGGTAGAAATGATTTGAGAATGATAGCTCTCTTAAAGTAGTCTGTTGGAGGGAGGGAGGGAGGGAGGGAGGGAGGGAGGGAGGGAGGGAGGGAGGGAGGGAGGGAGGGAGGGAGGGAGGGAGGGAGTAACAGGATATGTTTGATTCAGTTCATAAGCAGTAGAGGAGAGTGTCCAAGGTGGTCAGGTTATTAGAGTTACAGATAGAACAATAGACATACATAACATAACCTGTTTACTGTGTGTGTGTGTGTCACCTGTGGTGAGCGTTCAGGTATGGGTTTATTGCGGAGGGATTGCTGGGGCCTTCATGGCTGCGTTGTGTCTGGCTACCTGGTGTGTCTGACTCTCTCCAGTAAACTCATTAGTGCCCACAGACAAAGCAATAGTCTACATCATGCAACACCTTGTGCTCTATACCCATGTACTCTAATCCACCATTACACTACCCTGCTCCACCATGACACATTACCCTGCTCCACCATTACACACATTACCCTGCTCCACCATTACACAGTACCCTGCTCCACCATGACACATTACCCTACTCCACCATGACACATTACCCTGCTCCACCATTACACATTACCCTGCTCCACCATGACACATTACCCTGCTCCACCATGACACAGTACCCTACTCCACCATTACACATTACCCTGCTCCACCATGACACATTACCCTGCTCCACCATTACACACATTACCCTGCTCCACCATTACACATTACCCTGCTCCACCATGACACATTACCCTGCTCCACCATGACACATTACCCTACTCCACCATTACACACATTACCCTGCTCCACCATTACACATTACCCTGCTCCACCATTACACATTACCCTGCTCCACCATGACACATTACCCTGCTCCACCATTACACATTACCCTGCTCCACCATGACACATTACCCTGCTCCACCATGACACAGTACCCTGCTCCACCATGACACATTACCCTACTCCACCATGACACATTACCCTGCTCCACCATTACACATTACCCTGCTCCACCATGACACATTACCCTGCTCCACCATGACACAGTACCCTACTCCACCATTACACATTACCCTGCTCCACCATGACACATTACCCTGCTCCACCATTACACACATTACCCTGCTCCACCATTACACAGTACCCTGCTCCACCATGACACATTACCCTGCTCCACCATGACACATTACCCTACTCCACCATTACACACATTACCCTGCTCCACCATTACACATTACCCTGCTCCACCATGACACATTACCCTGCTCCACCATTACACAGTACCCTGCTCCACCATGACACATTACCCTGCTCCACCATGACACATTACCCTGCTCCACCATTACACACATTACCCTGCTCCACCATTACACAGTACCCTGCTCCACCATGACACATTACCCTGCTCCACCATGACACATTACCCTACTCCACCATTACACACATTACCCTGCTCCACCATGACACATTACCCTGCTCCACCATTACACATTACCCTGCTCCACCATTACACACATTACCCTGCTCCACCATTACACATTACCCTACTCCACCATTACACATTACCCTGCTCCACCAGTACACATTACCCTGCTCCACCATTACACATTACCCGGCTCCACTATTACACAGTACCCTGCTCCACCATGACACATTACCCTGCTCCACAATGACACACTACCCTGCTCCACCATGACACATTACCCTACTCCACCATTACACACATTACCCTGCTCCACCATTACACAGTACCCTGCTCCACCATGACACATTACCCTGCTCCACCATGACACATTACCCTACTCCACCATTACACACATTACCCTGCTCCACCATTACACATTACCCTGCTCCACCATTACACACATTACCCTGCTCCACCATTACACATTACCCTACTCCACCATTACACATTACCCTGCTCCACCAGTACACATTACCCTGCTCCACCATTACACATTACCCGGCTCCACTATTACACAGTACCCTGCTCCACCAGGACACATTACCCTGCTCCACCATGACACAGTACCCTGCTCCACCATGACACATTACCCTGCTCCACAATGACACATTACCCTGCTCCACCATGATACTACCCTGCTCCACCATGACACAGTACCCTGCTCCACAATGACACATTACCCTGCTCCAGCATGATACTACCCTGCTCCACCATGACACATTACCCTGCTCCACCATGATACTACCCTGCTCCACTATTACACATTACCCTGCTCCACCATGACAAAGTTCCCTGCTCCACCATTACACATTACCCTGCTCCACAATGACACATTACCCTGCTCCACCATGATACTACCCTGCTCCACCATGACACATTACCCTGCTCAACAATGACACATTACCCTGCTCCACCATGACACATTACCCTGCTCCACCATTACACATGACCCTGCTCCACCATGACACATGACCCTGCTCCACCATGATACTACCCTGCTCCACTATTACACATTACCCTGCTCCACCATGACACAGTTCCCTGCTCCACCATGACACACATTACCCTGCTCCACCATGACACATTACCCTGCTCCACAATTACACATTACCCTGCTCCACCATGATACTACCCTGCTCCACCATGACACATTACCCTGCTCCACAATGACACATTACCCTGCTCCACCATGACACATTACCCTGCTCCACCATTACACATTACCCTGCTCCACCATGACACAGTACCCTGCTCCACCATGACACATTACCCTGCTCCACCATTACACATTACCCTGCTCCACCATGACACAGTACCCTGCTCCACCATGACACATTACCCTGCTCCACAATGACACATTACCCTGCTCCACAATGACACATTACCCTGCTCCACCATGATACTACCCTGCTCCACCATTACACATTACCCTGCTCCACCATGACACATTACCCTGCTCCACCATGACACATTACACCTGCTCCACCATGACACAGTACCCTGCTCCACCATGACACAGTACCCTGCTCCACCATGACAAAGTTCCCTGCTCCACCATTACACATTACCCTGCTCCACCATGACACATTACCCTGCTCCACCATGACACAGTACCCTGCTCCACCATTACACATTACCCTGCTCCACCATGACACAGTACCCTGCTCCACCATTACACATTACCCTGCTCCACCATGACACAGTACCCTGCTCCACCATGACACAGTACCCTGCTCCACCATGACAAAGTTCCCTGCTCCACCATTACACATTATCCTGCTCCACCATGACACATTACCCTGCTCCACCATGATACTACCCTGCTCCACTATTACACATTACCCTGCTCCACCATGATACTACCCTGCTCCACTATTACACATTACCCTGCTCCACAATGACACATTACCCTTTTCCACCATTACACATTACCCTGCTCCACCATGACACATTACCCTGCTCCACAATTACACATTACCCTGCTCCACCATGACACAGTACCCTGCTCCACAATGACACATTACCCTGCTCCACCATGATACTACCCTGCTCCACCATTACACATTACCCTGCTCCACCATGACACATTACCCTGCTCAACCATGACACAGTACCCTGCTCCACCATGACACATTACCCTGCTCCACCATGACAAAGTTCCCTGCTCCACCATTACACATTACCCTGCTCCACCATGACACTACCCTGCTCCACCATGACACATTACCCTGCTCCACCATGACACAGTACCCTGCTCCACCATGACACATTACCCTGCTCCACCATGACACATTACCCTGCTCCACCATGACACAGTACCCTGCTCCACCATGACACAGTACCCTGCTCCACCATGACAAAGTTCCCTGCTCCACCATTACACATTACCCTGCTCCACCATGACACATTACCCTGCTCCACCAAGATACTACCCTGCTCCACTAATACACATTACCCTGCTCCACCATGACAAAGTTCCCTGCTCCACCATTACACATTACCCTGCTCCACCATGACACATTACCCTGCTCCACAATGACACATTACCCTGCTCCACCATGATACTACCCTGCTCCACCATGACACATTACCCTGCTCCACAATGACACATTACCCTGCTCCACCATGACACATTACCCTGCTCCACCATTACACATTACCCTGCTCCACCATGACACATTACCCTGCTCCACAATTACACATTACCCTGCTCAACCATGACACATTACCCTGCTCCACCATTACACATTACCCTGCTCCACCATTACACATTACCCTGCTCCACCATGATACTACCCTGCTCCACCATGACACATTACCCTGCTCCACCATTACACATTACCCTGCTCCACAATGACACATTACCCTGCTCCACCATGATACTACCCTGCTCCACCATTACACATTACCCTGCTCCACAATGACACACTACCCTGCTCCACCATTACACATTACCCTACTCCACCGTTACACATTACCCTGCTCCACCGTTACACATTACCCTGCTCCACCATGACACATTACCCTGCTCCACCATGACACATTACCCTGCTCCACCATGACACAGTACCCTGCTCCAATATGACACAGTACCCTGCTCCACCATGACAAAGTTCCCTGCTCCACCATTACACATTACCCTGCTCCACCATGACACATTACCCTGCTCCACCATGATACTACCCTGCTCCACTATTACACATTACCCTGCTCCACCATGACAAAGTTCCCTGCTCCACCATTACACATTACCCTGCTCCACCATAACACATTACCCTGCTCCACCATGACACATTACCCTGCTCCACCATTACACATTACCCTGCTCCACCATGACACATTACCCTGCTCCACAATGACACATTACCCTGCTCAACCATGACACATTACCCTGCTCCACCATTACACATTACCCTGCTCCACCATTACACATTACCCTGCTCCACCATGATACTACCCTGCTCCACCATGACACATTACCCTGCTCCACCATTACACATTACCCTGCTCCACAATGACACATTACCCTGCTCCACCATGATACTACCCTGCTCCACCATTACACATTACCCTGCTCCACAATGACACACTACCCTGCTCCACCATTACACATTACCCTACTCCACCGTTACACATTACCCTGCTCCACCGTTACACATTACCCTGCTCCACCATGACACATTACCCTGCTCCACCATGACACATTACCCTGCTCCACCATGACACAGTACCCTGCTCCACCATGACACAGTACCCTGCTCCACCATGACAAAGTTCCCTGCTCCACCATTACCCTGCTCCACCATGACAAATGTACAATGTAAAATCTACAATATCATGGTCTGTGGATGTGTGTGTGAGTGTGTCTCTTCACAGACCATGTTGTGCTGTGAGGTGTAGTTGCATCTGTTTTGGGGGTTTTACCTGATGTGGAACAGAGCTCCATGTAGTACTGTGCGCCTACCATAGTCTCTTCCCGGACTTGCGGACTGTCAAGAGACCTCTGGGGGCATGTCTTGTGGGGTGTCTGTATTGTGTGCTAGCTGTTTGAACAGAGAGTTCGGTGCTTTCAACACGTCAACACCTCTCATAAAGACAAATAGTGATGCCGTCAATCTCTCGTCCACTTTGAGAAAGGAGAGATTGACGTGCATGTCGTTGATATTAGTTCTCTGTGCACATTTAAGGGGCCGGCATACTACTCTGTCTGGGACAGCTGTTTTCCTGTGTCATTCTTTGTAGCACCAGACCAGTAGTCCAGGTGGAATAAAAAACCAGCACCAGACCATATAATTGGTCAGTAGTCCAGGTGGAATAAAACCAGCACTAGACAATATAACTGGTCAGTAGTCCAGGTGGAATAAAACCAGCACTAGACAATATAACTGGTCAGTAGTCCAGGTGGAATAAAACCAGCACCAGAATATATAACTGGTGAGTAGTCCAGGTGGAATAAAACCAGCACTAGACAATATAACTGGTCAGTAGTCCGGGTGGAATAAAACCAGCACTAGACAATATAACTGGTCAGTAGTCCGGGTGGAATAAAACCAGCACTAGACAATATAACTGGTCAGTAGTCCACGTGGAATAAAACCAGCACCAGACAATATAACTGGTCAGTAGTCCACGTAGAATAAACCTGCCACCAGACATACATTCTACTCTCTTCTGTAGACTTCTATTCCCCTCTCCTGGCTCCCCTCATATATTCCTGTATTTCTCCTGGTTCCCCTCATCGATTCCCCTGTATTTCTCCTGGCTCCCCTCATCGATTCCCCTGCATTTATCCTGGCTCCCCTCATCGATTCCCCTGCATTTATCCTGGCTCCCCTCATCGATTCCCCTGCATTTATCCTGGCTCCCCTCATCGATTCCCCTGCATTTATCCTGGCCCTGGCAGAGCAGAGCTGGCACTTTTAGATTCCTGTGTGTCTGGGGGATGTGTCTGTGAGTCTAGGGGGTGTGTCTGTGAGTCTAGGGGGTGTGTCTGTGTGAGACCCCGCTCTCCAGGGGCTGAGGGAAATGGAAAATATGAGAGAGGTAAAGAAAGTGAGAGAGACTTAGAGAGAGGAGAGAGAGAGGAAGGAGAGAGGAGAGACGGAGAGGAAGAGGAGAGGTCTATGTTTGCATGTTTGGTTAAAGCCTTTGCTTTTTTAATGAGAAACTGGAAATCAATCCTGTTATGTGGGACTTGTTTGTTTAGCTGTGTGCTGCTGGGGAGAATAAAACGCAGTTCGGAAATCTATCGTGTGTGTGAGTGAAATCGCCCAAGTTCCCAGTTAAACTCGCCCGACGAAGCTCTTCACTTCCAGTTATTATTGAACTCCTGTTTCATGTTTGAGGCCCTAATGGCACCCTATTCCTTATGGGCTCTGGTCTAAAGTAGTGCACTTTGTAGGGAATAGGATGCCATAGGGCTCTGGTCTAAAGTAGTGAACTATGTAGGGAACAGGGTGCCATTTGGAATGCACACTGGATGTGTTTTCAACGTTTACATCCATAGCCAGCCAGCACAGCTTTCAGGTCTTTGTCATCACACCCAGAGTGTTCCTTAATGAAGGGAGTAGCATTACAGAGTATAATTATTACGAGGTCGGCGGAGAAGATGGCTGACATTTTTCACGTGTCCCCAAACCAATTTAGTTTTTTTGTTTGTAACTTATTTTTTTCTTTTAAACTTATTTTGGACATAATGTTACCGCTACCGTCTCTTATGACCCGAAAAAAAGACTTCTGGACATCAGGACTGGAAGTACCCGACGTGAATGATGTAATGCTTTCCCGGGAACAGGCCCAGATCCCCGGGATTTGCATGAAGAGAAGGTGGAGGAAAAAGAGGCCAAAGGGCTTATGAGAATTCGTAGGCGATCGAATAAACCCTCCACTTCCTTCCATTCTGCTAGCAAACGTGCAATCCTTGGAAAAACAATAGATGACCCTACGCGGAAGATTAAACATTAACGGGACATTCAAAACTGTAATATCTTATTCTTCACAGAGTCACGGCTGAACGATGAAACTACCAACATACAGCTGGCTGGTTATACGCTGTACCGCCAGGATAGAACAGCGGCATTTGGTAAGACAAGGGGACGACAGACTATGTATTTTTGTAAATAACTGCTGGTGCCAGATATCTAAGGAAGTCTCGAGCTATTGCTCGCCTGAGGTAGAGTATCTCATGATAAGCTGTAGACCAGATTATCTAACTAGAGAGTTTTCATCTGTATTTTTCGTAGCTGTTTTACATACCACCACAGTCAGAGGCTGGCACTAAGACAGCATTGAATGAGCTGTATTCCGCCGTAAGCAAACAAGAAAACACTCACCCAGAGGCGGCGCTCCTCGTAGCCGGAGACTTTAATGCAGGGAAACTTCAATCCATTTCACCAAATTTCTATCAGCATGTTAAATGTGCAACCAGAGGGGGAGAACTCTGGACCACCTTTACTCCACACACAGAGACGCGTACAAAACTCTCCCTCACCCTCCATTTAGCAAATCTGACCCTAAATATATCCTCCTGATTCCTGCTTACAAGCTAAAATTAAAGCAGGAAGCACCAGTGACTCGGTCAATAAAAAAAGTGGTCATACGAGACAGATGATAAGCTACAGGACTCTTTTGCTAGCACAGACTGGAATATGCTCTGGGATTCCCCTGATGGCATTGAGGAATATACCACCTCAGTCATTGGCTTCATCAATAAGTGCATTGATGACGTCGTCCCCACAGTGACCGTACGTACATGCCCCAACCAGAAGCCATGGATTACAGGTAACATCCGCACTGAGCTAATGGCTAGAGCTGCCGCTTCAAGACGCAGGACTCTGACCCGGAAGATTAAAAGAAATCACGTTATGCGACGAACCATCAAACAGGCAAAGCGTCACTACAGGACTAAGATCGAATCGTACTACACCGGCTCTGATGCTCGTCGAATGTGGCAGGGCTTGCAAACCATTACAGACTACAAACAGAAGCACACCCGAGAGCTTCCCAGTGACACGAGCCTACCAGACGAGCTAAAACTACTTATATGCTCGCTTTGAGGCAAATAACACTGAAACATGCAAGAGAGCACCAGCTGTTCCGGAAGACTGTGTGATCACGCTCTCCACAACCGATGTGTGTAAGTCTTATAGACAGGTCAACATTCACAAGGCTGCAGGGCCAGATGGATTACCAGGACATGTAAGAGGCTTCTAAACCACTTATTCTACCCCCAAGCCATAAGACTCCTGAACATCTAATCAAATGGCTACCCAGACTATTTGCATCCCCCCCCCCCCCTTGACCACAGCTGCTACTCTCTGTTGTTATCGTCTATGCATAGTCACTTTAATAACTCTACCTACATGTACATATTACCTCAACTAACCGGTGCCCCCACACATTGACTCTGTACCGGTTACCCTCTTGTATATAGTCTCGCTATTGTTATTTTACTGCTGCTCTTTAATTACTTGTTACTTTTATTTCTTATTCTTATCTGCATTCTTTAAAACTGCATTGTTGGTTTGGGGCTCATAAATAAGCATTTCACTGTAAGTCTACACCTGTTGTATTCGGCCCATGTGACAAATAACATTTGATTTGAACATTTGATTTGAGACAATAAAGGGGGAAATCCCAGCCACTTTTCAAGGTCCCAAAATGTATGTACCAAATCCATATTCACCTTCTAATAAGGGTTATGTTGAATGATATCCAGACAATACCTGTAGGAACAAACTGAATGACGGTGCTCTAAGAGAATGGGGTTTTAGCTTATGTTAATCATTACAGGCTGTGTGTTTTAGATGTACTTGCTGATTGGCCGAGGCTGTGTGTTTTAGATGTACTGGCTGATTGGCCAAGGCTGTGTGTTTTAGATGTACTTGATTATTGGCCAAGGCTGTGTGTTCGTGTGCTCATGATTTATGTTGTGTTGTTTCTCCCCCATGGTCATCCTGATTTATGTTGTGTTGTCTCCCCCACGGTCATCCTGATTTATGTTGTGTTGTTTCTCTCCCACGGTCATCCTGATTTATGTTGTGTTGTTTCTCCCCCACGGTCATCCTGATTAATGTTGTGTTGTCTCCCCCACGGTCATCCTGATTTATGTTGTGTTGTCTCCCCCACGGTTATCCTGATTTATGTTGTGTTGTTTCTCCCCCACGGTCATCCTGATTTATGTTGTGTTGTTTCTCCCCCACGGTCATCCTGATTTATGTTGTGTTGTCTCCCCCAAGGTTATCCTGATTTATGTTGTGTTGTTTCTCCCCAACGGTCATCCTGATTTATGTTGTGTTGTTTCTCCCCCAGGGTCATCCTGATTTATGTTGTGTTGTCTCCCCCCACGGTCATCCTGATTTATGTTGTGTTGTTTCTCCCCCACGGTCATCCTGATTTATGTTGTGTTGTCTCCCCCACGGTTATCCTGATTTATGTTGTGTTGTCTCCCCAACGGTCATCCTGATTTATGTTGTGTTGTCTCCCCCACGGTTATCCTGATTTATGTTGTGTTGTCTCCCCAACGGTCATCCTGATTTATGTTGTGTTGTTTCTCCCCCGCGGTCATCCTGATTTATGTTGTGTTGTCTCCCCCACGGTTGTCCTGATTTATGTTGTGTTGTTTCTCCCCAACGGTCATCCTGATTTATGTTGTGTTGTTTCTCCCCCAGGGTCATCCTGATTTATGTTGTGTTGTCTCCCCCACGGTCATCCTGATTTATGTTGTGTTGTTTCTCTCCCACGGTCATCCTGATTTATGTTGTGTTGTCTCCCCCACGGTTATCCTGATTTATGTTGTGTTGTCTCCCCAACGGTCATCCTGCTTGCATTATTGTGATATTCTGATATTATTGGGTAGGAATACATTTCATTATTATTGTGATATATAGTATACTACTTTAGGCCAGGGCCCTATGGCACCCTATTCCCTATATAGTACACTAATTTAGACCAGAGCCCTATAGCACCCTGTTCCCTATATAGTGCAATACTTTTGACCAGAGCCTTAGGCCCTAGTGAAAAGTAGTGCATTACATAGGGCATAGGGTGATATTTTGGATGAATGCCCAGTCTCTTATATCTGCACTGCCCCAGCCGGAGGGGAACGTCTAAAAATTATTTTCTCGCTCTCTGAGACATTCCTCCTTTCCTCTTCTCTTCTCCCTCCTTCCTCTTCACACGCTCGCTCCATCTCCTTACTCCCTTCCTCTCCGTCTCCCTCTCTGTCTCCCGCTCCCTCTTCCTCTCCCTCTCTGTCTCCCTCTTCCTCTCCTTCTCCCTCTCCGCTCTTGCCGCACATCGTACCCTCTTTGTTGTCCTCTTCTTTCTACCTCTCTCTATCTCTCCATTCCTCCTCTCCAGTCCATCCGGCCATTAGAGTGAATCAGCTTTTCTCTCTCACCAGGGCCCTCCGCCACCACACATCCCCCCTTTCCCCTCTCATGATCACACACACATAGGTTATCTCACTCTCCTTTCCCAGGGCGGAGTGAGTCCTTCTGGCCCTCTCCTCTCACGTCATGTGTGGCCCCAGGGCCTTGGAGGAAATGCCAAGTGAAACATGGGCCAGGAGGTATGCGTCCCAAATGTCACCCTATTCCCTACTATGAGATTGGTCTCAAGTAGTGCACTATATAGTGAATAAGGTGCCATTTGGGACTCGGATGTGGACTGGGGAGCTGGGAGGAGAGGAGAGCAGCTGGACTGGGGAAACACTCCACTGCACTGGTTACAGGTGCTGAGAGAGGGAGGGAGGGAGGGAGGCGATAGAGAGAAAGAGGGAGGGAGGGAGGGAGGCGATAGAGAGAAAGAGGGAGGGAGGGAGGCGATAGAGAGAAAGAGGGAGGGAGGGAGGGAGGCGATAGAGAGAAAGAGGGAGGGAGGGAGGGAGGCGATAGAGAGAAAGAGGGAGGGAGGGAGGGAGGCGATAGAGAGAAAGAGGGAGGGAGGGAGGCGATAGAGAGAAAGAGGGAGGGAGGGAGGCGATAGAGAGAAAGAGGGAGGGAGGGAGGCGATAGAGAGAAAGAGGGAGGGATGGAGGGAGGGAGGCGATAGAGAGAAAGAGGGAGGGAGGGAGGGAGGCGATAGAGAGAAAGAGGGAGGGAGGGAGGCGATAGAGAGAAAGAGGGAGGGAGGGAGGCGATAGAGAGAAAGAGGGAGGGAGGGAGGCGATAGAGAGAAAGAGGGAGGGAGGGAGGCGATAGAGAGAAAGAGGGAGGGAGGGAGGGAGGCGATAGAGAGAAAGAGGGAGGGAGGGAGGCGATAGAGAGAAAGAGGGAGGGAGGGAGGGAGGGAGGGAGGGAGGGAGGGAGGGAGG
Organism: Oncorhynchus mykiss; assembly: GCF_013265735.2. Taxonomy (NCBI): domain Eukaryota; kingdom Metazoa; phylum Chordata; class Actinopteri; order Salmoniformes; family Salmonidae; genus Oncorhynchus; species Oncorhynchus mykiss. The sequence continues at coordinate 4,555,205 of NC_048579.1, read as the reverse complement.
GAGGGAGGGAGGGAGGGTCAGAGATAGAGAGGGAGAGGGAGGGAGGGAGGGTCAGAATAAACTCCAGAGCCGCCTATGTAAGTGGGGGGCAAAAAAGTATTTAGCCAGCCACCAATTGTGCAAGTTCTCCATTAATACAGGTAACGAGTGGAGGACAGAGGAGCCTCTTAAAGAAGAAGTTAAAAGTCTGTGAGAGCCAGAAATCTTGCTTGTTTGTAGGTGACCAAATACTTATTTTCCACCATAATTTGCAAATAAATTCATGAAAAATACTACAATGTGATTTTCTGGATTTTTTTTCTTCTCATTTTGTCTGTCATAGTTGAAGTGTACCTATGATGAAAATTACAGGCCTCTCTCATCTTTTTAAGTGGGAGAACTTGCACAATTGGTGGCTGACAAAAAAAATGTTCTCCCCCCACTCTATATGATATGATTTTACTCAATAGGCACAGGCCTCAGCTGTTATGTTTATTGATATTTGGGTCGTTCGAAGAAAACATCGCTATTTAATTTAAACTTGAAATTAGCACGAATATTGAATTTTAAAGCCTGTTATATTACAGTGTATTCAGCAAGTATTCAGACCTCTTGACTTTTTCCACATTTTGTTACTTTACAGCCTTATTCTAAAATTGATTAAATTGTTTTTTTCCCTCATCAATCTAAGCATAATACCCAATAATGACAAATAAAAAACAGGTTTTTTGACATTTAAGCAAAGTTATTAAAGAATAAAAGCTGAAAAATCACTTTTACATGAGTATTTAGACCATTTATTCAGTACTTTGTTGAAGCACCTTTGGCAGTGATTACAGCCTCGAGTCTTCTTGGGTATGACGCTACAAGCTTGGTACACCTATATTTGGGGAGTTTCTCCCATTCTTCTCTGCAGATCCTCTCAAGCTCTGTCAGGTTGGATGGGGAGCATCGCGGCACAGGTATTTTCAGGTCTCTCCAGAGATTTTCGATCGGGTTTAAATCCGGGATATGGCTGGACCACTCAAGGACATTCAGAGACTTGTCCCGAAGCCATTCCTATGTTGTCTTGGCTGTGTGCTTAGTGTAGTTGTCCTGTTGGAAGGTGAACCTTCGCCCCAGTCTGAGGTTCTTAGTGCTCTGGAGCAGGTTTTCATCAAAGATCTCTCTGTACTTTGCTCCGTTCATCTGTACCTCTATCCTGACTAGTCTCCCAGTCCCTGCCGCTGAAAAACATCTCCACAGCATGATCCTGCCACCACCATGCTTCACCATAGGGGATGGTTCCAGGTTTCCTCCAGATGTGACGCTTGGCATTTAGACCAAAGAGTTCATTCTTGGTTTCATCAGACCAGATATTCTTGTTTCTCATGGTCTGAGAGTCTTTAGGTGTCATTTGGCAAACTCCAAGCGGGCTGTCATGTGCTTTTTACTGAGGAGTGGCTTCCGTCTGGCTAATCTACCATAAAGGCCTGATTGGTGTAGTGCTGCAAAGATGGTTGTCCTTCTGGAAGGTTCTCCCATCTCCACCGAGGAACTCTGGAGCTTTGTCAGAGTGACCATCGGGTTCTTGGTCACCTTCCTGACCAAGGCCCTTCTCCCCCGATTGCTCAGTTCGGCCGGGAGGGCAGCTCTAGGAAGAGTCTTGGTGGTTCCAAACTTCTGTCATTTCAGAAAGATGGAGGCCACTGTGTTCTTGGGGACCTTCAATGCTGCAGACATTTTTTGCTACCATTCCCCCAGATCTGTGTCTTGACACAACCTGTCTCAGAGCTCCGTGGACAATTCCTTTGACCTCATGGCTTGGTTTTTGCTCTGGCATGCACTGTCAACTGTGGGACCTTTTTTTTTAGGTGTTCCTTTCCAAATCACGTCTAATTCATTTAATTTACCACTGGTGAACTACTATCAATTTGTAGAAACATCCCAAAGATGATCAATCGAAACAGGATGCATCTGAGCTCAATTTCGAGTCTCATAGCAAAGCGTACTTTAGTACTTTAGTAAATAACGGTATTTGTGTTTTTCTTTTTTATATACATTTGCAAACATTCTAAAAACCTGTTTTCACTTCATCAATAAGTGGTATTGTGATGTCACTATGGGGTATTGTGATGTCACTATGGGGTATTGTGATGTCACTATGGGGTATTGTGATGTCACTATGGGGTTTTGTGATGTCATTAGTGCGTATTGTGTGTAGATTGGTGAGGCTGTTTAAAAAAAAAAAAATACATTCTAGAATAACACTGTAATGTAAAAAAAACAACAAACAAAAAAAAACAATTAAAAAAGTCAAGGGATCTGAATACTTTCCGGAGGCACTGTATATATGCATACTTCATGACCAACGAGATGTGGACACCTGCTAGTTAAACATCTCATTCCAAAATCATGGACATTAATATGGAGTTGGACCCCCCCCCCCCTTTGCTGCTATAACAGCCTCCACTCTTCTGGGAAGACTTTCCACTAGATGTTGGAACGTTGCTGCTATAACAGCCTCCACTCTTCTGGGAAGGCTTTCCACTCGATGTTGGAACGTTGCTGCGGGGGGACTTGCTTCCATTCAGCCACAAGAGCATTAGTGAGGTCGGGTTTTAGGTGATTAAGCCTCGCTTGCTGCCGGCGTTCCAGGCGCTCTGTGCAGGCTAGTCAAAGTCTTCCACACCGATCTCGACAAGCACAAAGACAGGTGAAACAGATAAGGGGGTGACATAATGTCCCTCAGTCGAGCAGTAAATAACAAACACAGATTCAACCACAAAGACCAGAGAGGTTTTCCAATGCCTCGCAAAAAAAGGGTGTTATTGGTAAAAATTTGAATTTCTCTTTGAGCACAGTGAAGTTATTAATTACACTTTGGATGGTGTATCAATACACCCAGTCACTACAAAGATACAGGCGTCCTTCCGAACTCAGTTGCTGGAGAGGAAAGAAATCACTCAGGGATTTCACCATGAGGCTAATGGTGACTTTAAACAGTTACAGAGTTTAATGGCTGTGAAAGGAGAAAACTAAGGATGGTTACTCCACAATATTAACCTAATTGACAAAGTGAAAAGAAGGACACTTGTACAGAATAAAAATATTCCAAAACATGCTTCCTGTTTGCAACAAGGCACTAAAGTAACAATGCAAAAAAATGTGACAAAGCAATTAACGATTCGTCCTGAATACCAAGTGTTATCTTTGGGTCAAATCCAACACAACACATTACTGAGTACCACTCTCCATATTTTCAAGCATAGTGGTGGCTGCATCATGTTATGGGTATGCTTGTAATCTTTAAGGCCTGGGTAGTTTTTTCAGGAACAGAATGTAAAGCACAGTCTGCTTTCCACCAGACACTGGGAAATGATTTGACCTTTCAGCAGCACAATAACCTAAAAGACAAGGCCACATATACTCTGGGGTTTCTTACCAAGAAGACAGTGAATGTTCTTGAGTGTCCTAGTTGCAGTTTTGACTAAAATCTACTTGAAAATCTATGACAAGACCTGAAAATGGTTGTCTAGCAGTGATCAACAACCAATTTGATCGTGCTAGGAGAATTTTGAAAATAATAAATGGGCAAATATTGCACAATCCAAGTGTGAAAAGCTCTTAGAGACCCAAGAAGACTTACATCTGTTATCACTGCCAAAGGTGTTTATAACATGTATTGACTCAGATGCCTGACTACTTTTGCAAATTATATACTTTTGTATTTTATCTGCAAACATTTTCCAGAAACATGTTTTCACTTTTTCATTCAAGGGTAGAAGGGTATATCGTATGTAGATTGGTGAGAGAACAAAAAACGTACATTTAATACGTTTTAAACTGTGGAATAAGTCAAGGGTTATGAATACATTCAGAAGGCACTGTAACTAGCCATGCTATATGATATGTGCTGAATTGGCTATCTGGTTAGTCGGTTGTCTGTCATTATTTTATAAGCTTCCTGCTGCAATGTCTCTCTCTCTCTCTCTCTCTCTCTCTCTCTCTCTCTCTCTCTCTCTCTCTCTCTAGGGGATTTATCAACAATGTGCTATAACTGTGCAACTTACTATTAGCAAGGAATATCAACAAACACGAGGCTCTGCGCTTTGATCTCACAAGCACATGTTGGATGAAAGACCACTCACTGCCCGTCAATCCAATCCAATGCGCTTTGCAGAAATTGAGAGAATAACAATAGACCGTATCCAAAAGTAGACCAGCGGGGGCTGTTGAGGGGAGGACGGATCATAATATTGTCTGGATCAGAGCTAATTGAATGGAACCCATGTGTTTTTAATGCATTTGATACCCTTCC